>NC_143521.1:48631806-48961173 GCF_031878675.1 Megascapheus bottae
ACGTACTTTTCAATAGAGGAAGACATTAAAGAAGAAGGCTCTATGTTAGCCCTCACCAGATGGCTAGGTCATTGGAAAGTGTAGTTGGTAATTAAGGAAATTCCATTTGAAGAATGAAGAACATCATCAAATTCCCATAGAAGTTGATCATTTCATAGTATGTTTAATAAGTGATGGGTTATGGGCTTGGGAGATTGCATGGAGGAATTACATAGGTTATACACAAGGGGAAATTGCAGACTGCAAAGCTTTAGAGGTGAGTTAAGATCAAGGCCAATAGAATACCAATGATATAGGAAGGATGGTAGGCGGTATATTCTGGCTTGCTGTCACTAAAATTTTTTTATATCAGTTTGATTTAGCAAAAGATGACACAAACTCAAATGACTTAAGCCAAGCTTTAGGAAAATTGCTGTAGTGGTATTATATGAAAGAATTGGAGAGGAGGGGGAACAACTATCAAGTGCATCAGAAAGCCCTAATTGAGAATGATCAATGCCTAAGCCAGGAAAGGAGTGGAGAAGACAGTGGACAAGGGAGAAGGTATAGACATAAGGAGCTGGACCACACTGAGCAACCAAAAAGTAGGAAGTTAAAAAGAATGAAAAGATGCCAAGATTGCTGTACCTTCGTATCAAAATGAGATTACCTTGTTTCATGAAATTAGCATCACAAGTGTACAAACTCACCAAGAAACTGTCTGTATGGGATGTAACAATGTCCCTATGAAATGAGAACAATCAATCATAAGGAATCACAAAGAAGCCCAGGATGTATGTGGAGTGTGCAAAGTCTGATGAGGCTAGAAGGTATTCTAAGTCTCACATTATGCAAGTCTCTTCATTTAAGAGACTCACCTTAAATTTTATACTCAAGACATCACACATGCTTCATCTAGTCCTGGCCTTATAAGTAGGTAAATTGTTTTCTAAGACAAAGTAATAATGCAGGATCATTATTAAGAAGCCATATGTTGTAGAACAGAGCTTGGCAGATTTTCTTGCAAAGGACCATATAGTGAATATTTTAGGCTCTTCAGGCCATATGGTCTATGCCCCCACTACTCATATCTGCCATTATAATAGGAAAACTACCATAGATGATGTATAGTGAGTGGGCATGGCTATGTTCCAATAAAACTTTATTTACAAAAACAGGTGCCAGGCCAGATTTGGCCCTCAGGTCTTAGTTTTCCCACCCCATAATATAAAGGGGGATATGCAGTCCTTGGGTTTAAATTCCAAATTACCATTTTCCAGATATGTGGACTTGGACAAACCCTTTGTAAACTATCAGTATAAGCTCTATTGATTACGAGGAGTAAAGAAAATGTATGTTAAAATGCCGAAGAAATAAAAGACACTCAATAAGGCAGTGAATAGTCCTTTCAAATAAAAGATAGCAGTGTAGCAGTACACGTGTTGAATGTTTTTGCTACATCGGGCACTGTGTTGAGCCCTTTACAAAGGGTGTATCATGTACTCTTCCAATAACTTTCTGGAGCATGAACTCTTACAACATTCCTTCCTACTCCTGGAAAGGAAGAGATGCTCAAGAGACACTCATACACCTAGTAAGTGATGCTGCCGGTGCTTCATCTCAAGTAAATGAACCCCAGGCATCTAGGTTCTGATCTTCACCATTTAATTAGCTCCACTAATTCAGCTCAGTTCGAGTGTTCAGAAACCTCTCAAGTTTTTCAAAGATTACCCCCCTCAACTCTTTATAGAGTGACAAAACTGAAAATAGTTGAGTATAACTTTTTGATATTTCTGTTCAACAGTCAGATAACAACTTATATAAATAAAACCTTTTTCCAACCTCCCTTGGACTCATCTCTCCCTCTTTTTCCTGGGAAGAAAGAGCTCAAGAGACAAGAAAATGCAAAATATTATTGCAAGCTAATGCAATTCCATTTTGAACATTTGATCCTGTAATCACTCTAAAAACTTGCAATTTCCAAGCCACTCTGTAGAATAGCGTGCTGGATTAATTATGCCAGACTGCAGCAATAACCTTGAATTAAAGCTGCAACCTTCTATTTTTAAGAAACACTTGCCTTTCTGGTTGATGAAACCTGTTGTCCCATCAGGTAACAGACGTGACCAGGAAAGAGAAAAGCGGTAATGAGTCAATCCAAGCTGTTTGATACATTTCAAATCTTCCTCCCACAGAGTGTAGCTGCCACAAGCGACATCACCAGTCTGGTTCTGGAAAACTCTATCTCCTCCCTGATGGGTGAATGTGTCCCAGACACAAGGGCCTCTTCCATCTGCAGCCCAGCCTCCTGAGAGAGGGAAGAAAATGAAACACTTACACTCTTGACATCAACAGGCATATGTGGAATGTAAATATTTGTCACCAAAACAACATACCTCATTAACTCAATGTACCATATTTATAACTTTAAAATATGCCTTTAAAGTAACATGCATGAGCGGGTTGTATGTTTAGGTGTCCTTGATCCCTGAAGCTGACTAGTGGCAAATGAAAAATTATTGCAGAATGCTTCTTCATAGCAGGCTTTCACGGTTCATTAACTGAAAGTCTCTCAGCTGGTAAACAGAGGCAGTCACCAATTTATGGATGCCTGGTCTAACATTTCCTTCTTGGAAAACTTTATTCTGGTCATGATTATCATGTCTTGGGCTTATACATGGAAAGTCTTAGGACTTTTGCTCTGGTCCTCAACACTTGCACCCTACTCTCCTGTTGTTTGACATTAGAGCCTATTGTGATCCCCTCTATGAATGTTGGTGAGGCCTTTATTTCCACTGTCGATGATACTTGTATCTGAAATGTAGTTGTTCATCCTCTGTTAATTCAACAAATGCTCATTTCAAGCCTTCTGCCTAGTACAGGAGGTTTGAGAATGTTCTATCCTGTGTCCCATGCATGGCCTTGGGGAATGTAGATAACAGGCAATCACAAAATAGCCAGTGTAAAACCTTGGACTTTACAGAAACCAGGACATTTATCCTATCATGAGCCAGAACTGGAAGAGAATTCTTTCTGCTCACAGTTTCTGTAAACTTAAAACTGGTCTAAAATATAAAGCCTATCAACTTTGGAAATTAATATGAGGAGCATTTTGATTTTGCTCAGAGTTTTTGTATTTAAGAGTATGCACAACAGATGTGATCATGGCACATGGCTATAATCTCAACTACACAGAAGTCATATAAAGTATGATGTAGGAATGAAGCCAGGCCTAGACCCAAAATATAAGACTACTGAAAAAATAACTAAAACAAAAATAAGAAGTGGGAAGCTGGGCGCTGGTGGCTCACATCTATAATCCTAGCTACTTAAGAGGCTGAATTCTGAGGATCACGTTTCAAAGCCAGCCCTGGCACATAAGTCCCTGAGACTCTTATCTCCAAAGAACCAATAAAAAACTAGAAGTGGTGCTGTGGCTCAAGTAGAAGAGCAATAGCTTTGAACTGAAGAGCTCAGGGACAGTGCCCATGGTTTTGGTTCAAGCCCCAAAACCAACAAAATATATACATACACACACACACACACACACACACACACACACACACACACACACACACACATACATACGAAGCTAGAAATGGGAGTTCTGATCACATGACAACATGGCTGCAAAGCCCTGTTTTCAAGCCCTGATACAGCCTCCCCAAACAATGAATGTATAAAAGAATCCATATTTTCTGAACACATACACATAATATCAAACCACAGCATCATCCTTGGGGACGGTAAATTCAGGCCAATTGCTACTTAGAGGCAGGAAATGGATTAAGCAAAGATCACAAGGGGTTTTGACTGAATCTTGAAGCTCTATGTTCTGTTCTTTAAACCCAGCAGAGTATCACCTACTCTTCCAATTTACAAGCTCCAAATAATTTCATAATTGCCATTTAAGAAATAAATTTATAGACAGACAAATATACAGAAAGCATACAAAGGTCTTTCAGGTCTTCACTGGGCATATATGACTTAGTTGTGCACACTCTGAAAGGATTAGGGGTGGTCTCTAGCCAAAGACAAGGACAGGAGAGGGATAAGAATTTGTGGAAGAAGACCAAGAGTGAACAAGAGGTTGCTGAGAGAAGAAGCTCTGACAAAAGAAAAAGTTACTACCAATATCAAAATAGGATATTCAAATTTCTATGGAAAGAAATAATGAACATTAAGTATTTTGCTGTAGAGCCAGGTGATTATGGAGGCAAATATTTTACACATCTTCATGATTGTCATTATAGGGAGATTCAAGGGCATGAGAGGAAAATAATTCAGTTATCTCTTTTAGAACTAAGCAAGTAGAAACATGAAAATATGGTGTTTTCAAACTTTGTTAAACTATTTTTGAGGAACAGATGTCATAAAGAGGCTTAAAGTAAGAAGTGGTTGTATTAACATATGTGTGTGAACATATGTGTCTGTGTATGTGTATATGTGTTATCAATTTTACTGATAGGTGGATAAGGCACAGTTTATAAGGGATAATAAAATACACAATAGCCCTCATTGTAAATTCCATATAGCTAACTGATTTTCTTAGAATGCTCTTAATTTCTGCCAAACTGTCATGTTGGTTGCCAACCAATTGTTGAGATCTAAAAAATGGATGTAGTGTTCACATGACTGTTGATTAAAATTTTTGCTTAAATTGAGAGAGATAACACGAAAGGAAAGTAACAAAGATATTCCAGAGCTTCACTTGTCCCCCAGGACCAGGAGATTCTGTTTTACTGAATCTGTTAACAATTTTCAAAGACTGGTTGAGCATGTCTTCTTCAAAGTTTGTGCTGCTCACCATAGAAGAACCACAGATACTTCAGCTTAATCCACATTGAATGAGATGAAGGTTTATAATACTTTCCATTGTCTGTAGTGTAAATACTCCCACTTTGGTTAGTTTCTGGCAACCAATTGTGATGTAACCAAAGGCAGGAGTGGAGAAAGATGGGCATCAGTGTACCAGCTGGTACATGCTGTTTCTTTGTCCTTCTCCAGGGACAAGAAATCTATACAAACTGGAGAAGATGGCTAATGGTGAAGTAATTAGGAAGTAAAAATCTTGAGTGTAAATGTTTGTAAAATAAATTGTATACTTAGTAGTTTGTATAATTTTTATACTCACAAGTTTATATAATTTATTCTTATAAAATTGCCCCCAATTCAACTATAGGCTCTCATGAGCCAGCACAGCCGGTCTGAAATCACTGACAAAGAACTTGCCTAAGATCATACAGAAAGAATGCCAAGATATCTACCAAGAGCCCAGAAGTTCAAATCCTTCCATTTGGACATGCTACCCTTTGTGATAAAGAGAGTAATGAAGGAAGAGTCAGTTGATGACTCTACTATCCTATGATTGAGGCTAAGAAGTACAAAACACAATGTCTTTGGAAAGCAATCTACACACGTAAATAAAGCAAGTTTTGATTATTTTAAAATGCAAAAACCACTCAGTAAGAAAATGTACTTCAATGGAGTAGCTCATTCTTCCCATATACTATGGAGACAGTGGTGTACCATGTCTGGACACAATCATGTCAAGGTGAATCTAAGATTTGACTGGAAACGAATAATTATAATTGAAATTGTGATGATCTCATACTGTAGGCAGGACTCACTTATTTAGTAGCTGATAAATTACATTAATAGTTTGCTGAATAAGTTACATTAATTGTTATTTGTTCACTAGAAACTTTTCCTAATTGCAGTTCTGCTCATATTGTAAGAGTAATTGGTGTTTATGGTAAAGAAAATGACTATTTACAGCAAGTTAGCTACTCTAAGCCATATGCAAAACAACAACTACAATTCCTGGATGAAATAAGGAAATACATTTCTAAATGGATCACTCACTGGTAATAATTTCGATAACCTACAAAATAAGTGAGAAGAAAGATATAGACACTTAGTGAGTAATAAAGTAGGCATTTACCCTGAGAAGTTGGAAGAAGGTTTAATATATGTAGGTATAAATTGTCCATAAATACTGGCAAAAGAGCTGGAAAGCAAAAGTAGAAATAAACAGTTAAGATTCATTTTTTTATTAGCCATGTAGCTTGAACTCAGGGCCTAGATGCTGATATTATTTTTTCTTTTTACTTAAGCCTAGAGCACTACCAATTTGAGCCACAGCTCCTCTTCAGTTTTCTGGTAGCTAGTTGGAGATAAGCGACTCATGAATTTTCCTGCCCAGGCTGAATTCAAACTGCAATCCTTAGATTTCAGCCTCTTTAGTAACTAGAATTACAGGCATGAACCCACCAGCATGCATCACTAAGTTTTAAATTATACATCAAGTGGAATTTTATAATTTGATAGTGGCAAGTTACATATCTATATGCATTTGGATGTATATATATATATATATGTATATATATATGTATGTGTGTCTGTCTTTCTCTCTCTATGTATATATGTGTGTATATATATATCCCTAAGTGAAACAGTAAAATTAAAAAACTATAGCTAATATATCTACAAAAATAAGTAATGGATTCAAAAAATGTCAGCATAAAACATAGGACAAGAGGGAAAAAAATAAAAGACAAATGGGAATAGGTAAAAATCAAATAGCAGTATGTTTAGGTTTAAATCTAATTGTGATGATAATATCATTAAATGTAGATGACTGAAAGGCCAGCAACTATCAGACTGAATAAAATCAATAATTCAGAGTTGACTAGGAAAAAATCTCTTTAAATAGACACAAAAAGATTTAAAATAGTAGGATAAAGTAATGTGATAAAACTAAAATAGTTAAAGTAACATTAACATAGATCTTCAGGATAATACCAACCAAGTATAAAGAAAGTCATTTCATTAATTTTAAAGCAATCAGGTTGCAAGAGTACCTAAAATGCTATGTGTTTATGCACTTAATAAAGTTTTACTCCATAAAGCAAAGCTGGAAGAGCTCTTGGAAGTTGACAATCTATAGTTATATTGGGTTATTTTAGTTAAACAATCAAAAGGTCAACAGAAAAAATGTACAAAATAGTCAGAGAGTTCTTTCCCAGGTGGAAAAGCGTGCCTAATAAACATTTTTAAAACATAGAATATTGAATTCTGAGAAATGCAAATGAAAACCACACTCAGATGCCATGGTACACCCACAGAGTTAGCACAGAATTTAGAATTGTTGTTTAGCAGGAATAGATACACATTTTTGGTGAGAATAATATGTGGAAATGTCTTCTAAAATTGGAGAAACACAACCTAGTAATACACATACTACTATACCCTCTACAAATATCAACCAGAAAGACCTATACAACTATGATTGCGACCTCAAAAAAATAAAATAAAATAAAATAAAAAGATGAAAGACAAAAACCACTGGAAGCAACCGAAGATTCCTTAGTCCTGAATATATATATATACACATATATCTGTATATATTATATATACATACACATTTCCATGTTAACAATGTATAAAACATTAAAATTGAATAATAAATTATTTAATTCATTCAGCATCAGTGACTTACATCTGTAATTCTAGCGACTGAGGATGGTGATTCAAAATCAGCCTGAATAAAACAAATCTGACTTTCATGTGCAATTAAATAGCAAAAGGTGGAAATGGAAAATTAGCTCGTGGTAAAGGGCCACTTTGAGCTGAAAAACTGAGATCAAGAGGTCCTGAGTTCAAGCTCCTGGTACTAGAACAGACCAGTAAGTCAGCTTTCTGAGTAGATAGCACAATTCCAGATTATTATGTCATGGCAGTGATCACAGACCTAATCCAGCCTTCAAACAAACCCCATAGAGGGGATGTATTTTTCCTTCAGTAAAAGGAACATGAGTTAGTCTTCACTTCTGACAAGGAAAGCTAGGACCAAGAGAACAAGAGGAAACAATAAACCAGGTAAGGAAGAGTAAGACCCTGGTTAGGATACCTGATAGACCCAGAGTATGAACAATTGTTGTGTAGATAAGAACAGGTTGTGGAAAAGAAGTGGGCCCAGGAGTAAGAGCAAGCATGAGAGCTGTTGACATCTGTGAAAGGAAGACCTAAAATGGCAAATTGATTTTTCTATTTGTTTCTTAAAGCTGATACAGGAATTAAACACAAAATAGATTGATTAAAACAACAGAAACTGGGCTGGGAGTTTGGCCTAGTGGTAGAGTGCTTGCCTAGCAGACATGAAGACCTGGGTTCAATTCCTTGGTACCACATACATAGAAAAAGCCAGAAGTGGTGCTGAGGCCCAAGTGGTGGAGCGCTAGCCTTGAGAAAGTCCAAGGACATTGCTCAGGCCCTGAGTTCAAGCCCCAGGACTAGCAAAAAAAAAAATACTTATTTCAACATTCTAAAGGACAGAAGCCTAATTTAAGGCATTGGTGGTGTTGACTTTTTTCCCTGGATCTATGGAAGTGAGAATTTTTCCCATGTCCCTCAACTAAATTCTGTTGCTCTCTGCAATTTTTTCCATGCTCCTCAATCATTCCCAAGTTATGCCTAGGCTGTACCTGCCCTTCCCTATTTCCTGTAGTTTATAATGACACTTATGTTCAATTTGGAACCTCTTCTAAATCCAGGATGAGTTCATTCCAAGATTACTAATAATATCTACAAAATCCTATTTCAGAATAAAGTCCTTCTTGTGGGTACTGGAGGTTAGGCCACAGATCTATCCTTTGCGAACCATGTTCAGCTCACAGGAAGAAACAAAGGTTGATGTCTGGATTTCTCTGGGAGAAAGGAAGTGATGAGTTCTAGACCATGATGGACCTGCATCTCAGATCTTAGAATGGTCCCAAGAAATAGGCCACAAAAAGTCCATAAGAAAAAGGAATCAACACTAGTGTCAATGTCAGAGGGCCTATAACTATCATTACCTCTAGTCAATCAAGTCAGAAGCCATGGTCAACAAGCCAAAACAAGTCCTTAAGGGAAACAAAGATAACCTCAGTCTCTTTCTCCTACACAGCTAAGAAAAATAAAACACTAAATCTAACTTTGAGTTTTAACTATTTCATAGTATGGTTATTCTAAATAGCATAACAAGACTACGTTTTACAATTTAAACTGGCCATATGTATCAGTCAGTGTCCCAGCAGGAAACAGATGGCACTCAAACTGGGTAATGAAGGAGAGTTTAATCTTTTTTTTTAAGTGCATGCTACTTCCACTGGTGTGAGAAAGCAGCAAGGAATGATGCAGTACCTCAAGGCTTGCAACTCATGAAGAGACCAAGGGAAGCACTGGGTTCCAAAGCCTGAAAAAAGATAGTATAGCATGTTCAGAGCTACCTGGCAGGAGAAGTTGCTTTTAGTAGAGGGATACTGTCAACCTACTTCAATACAGCAGGGAAGATGAAACCAGGAAGGAAACACTCCCTCCCTCTCTCTCTACTAACCTATTAGTGCTTCTTGTCAATTAAGTCAATGTATATGATTCAGGAGAGTGGAGTCCTGATGGCAAGATATTAAAAAAAAAAACAGTAAGCTTTCTACCTACAAATAAAGAGTAGATAGAGAAAAAAATGGTCAGGAAAGTTGCTCAACTCACAAAGGCAGAAGAATTTAAACAACAACAAAAAAGAACCTATAGAACATTGACCGAGGAGGCAAAAAAAGACTCAACAATGGAAACTATAAAATACTAAAGAAAATTCCAAAACTTCACGAGAAGGAATAGAAGATACACTAGGTCTCCTTGGTACAGGTCGGAACTTTCTTAGTAAGAACCCAGAAACACAACAAATCAAAGAAATTCTGCATAAGTGGGACTGCATCGGCAAAGCTTCTGTATGGCAAAGGACATATCTAGCAAACTAACTAGAAAGCCTACAGAGTGGGAGAAGATCTTCACTAACCATACAACAGACAAAGGCCTCATATCTAAAATATATTAACAGCTCAAAAAAATGAATCACTCCCAAACTCATCTCCAAAGAAACATCTATCCCACTAAAAGATGGGCCAAAGACTTAAAGAGAATCCTCTGTGAAGAAGAAATAAGAATGACCTATAGACACATGAAGAAATGCTCAACATCTCTGGCTATAAAAGAAATGCAAATCAAAACAATGCTAAGATTCCACCTTACTCCAGTTAGAATGGCCATGATCAAGAAACCTAATAACAACAGAGGCTGGCAGGGGTGTGGCCACTGTTGGTGGGAGTGCAAACTCATTCAACGACTATGGAAAGCAGCATGGCAGTTCCTCAAAAGACTAAACATAGAGCTCCCTTATGACCCAGCAATTCCACTACTTGGCATTTACTCAATTGTCCAGAAACATTGACATACTGAATCCACTAGCACAACAATTCATTGCAACACTATTTACCATAGCAAAGATATGGAATCAACCCAGATGCCGCTCAATTGATGAGTGGATTAACAAGATGTGGTATTTATGCACAATGGAATTCTACACTGTTGTCAGAAAGAAAAATATCGCCCAATTTGTAAGGAAATGGAAAGACTTAGAAAAAATCATATTAAGTGAAGTAAGCCAGATTAAAAGGAACATAGGCTCAATTGTCTCCCTCATTTGTCATAATCAGAAGAAACCTTGGGCTCTCCTAGCAGAAATTAACAATAGAGCAAAACCTAGATACCTAAGGCCATATAGTATGGCACTAAATGAAAGGACCTCCAAGATACGGAAACAAAAGCCATATAATGAGTGATTGTTGTCCTTAATATACTGTTATCTCTCATCTCTTTTGCTATCCCTTGGTTATTTCATATTGTTACGGTATTTTACCTTGTTATCTGGTATGTTGTATATATTTTTATTTGAAATAGGATAGGGAAGGGAGGAAAACAAAATGAGGGGTTTGGGTATGGGGAGGGAAATGAGGACCAAGACATGAGAAATGGTATCAATGTATGTGAAATAATGCACCTTCTATCTGGTGAATATAATGTAACCCTTCTATTGATTACAATAAAAATATACGAAAAAATTCCATTTGATAGACCAATTTCTCCTTTTCCTAAATTGACAGAATTAATATAATGGAAAGGGCAATGTTAAGGAAGGCAATCTATGGAGTCAATTTAGTGTCAATTAACATTCAAATGTTATTCTTTGAGGAAACAGAAAACTTAAATATGAAATGTACATGCAAACATAAATGACACTGACTATCAGAAATGAGCTTGAGTAAAAAAGAGTGTCACAATATTGGAATTCAAATTATACAACAGAGCCATGGTAACAAAAACAGGCTGATACTGGCTCAGAAAACAGACACAAAGACCAATAGAACAGTATAGAAGACCTAAAAATAAAACAACACAGCTACACCATCTGCTTTTTTTTTACAAATGACCCAAAAATCATACAATAGAGAGAAGAAATCTTCAACAGTGGTGTAGGGAAAACAATTTTTGACAATCAAGAGACTGAAACTTCACACCCATCTTTCTTTTAGTACAAAAATAAACAAATGGATCAAAGATCACAATGTAAACTGCAAGTTTTCAATTGCCACAGGGGGGGAAAAAAAACATGTATCATTGGACGATATAGGCAGGCATAGGTAATTATTTTCTGAGTAGGCTTTCAGTTGCCCATAAATAAAGGTTGCATACAGTGAAAGAAATAATTATCAGAATCAAGTGACATCTTACAGAATCAGAGTAAAATCTCTGCCATCCATTCAACATATGAAGGATTAATAACCAGAATATACAGAGTGTGAACCATTAAACTGTAAAATAATTATCCAGTTTAGAGGAATGTCTCAAAAAAAGAAGCATAAATGTTTTAGTAAATATGTGAAGTAATGTTCAACATTCTTAGGATTAAAGAAATACAAATCCAGGGCTAGGATGTAACTCAGTGGCAAAGCGCTTGCCTAGCAAGTGCGATGTCCTGGGTTCAATCCCCAGTGACAAAAAAGAAAAGACAAAAAAAAAAGAAATACAAATCCAATATATTAACATTCTATTTCACTCCTATAAGAAGGTCAATCATCAAGAAAGTAACAAATATCAAAGATAAGGAAGGAAAGAAGAACCCTCATGCACTGTTGGAGGGAATGTAAACTAATTCAGCTACTATAGAAATCAGCATGTAGGTTCCTCAGAAAGCTAAAATAGGGGCATATATCCACAAGTAGATAAATCAATATCTAAGAACACACAAACCCATGTTTCTTGCAGCTCTGTTCCCAACAGCTGAACTATGGAATCAGTTATAATGCCCAAAAACTGATAAAGAGGTAAAGAAAATTGCTCAGTCCAAAAGAAAAATAAAATTGTCTTCTGCAGCGAACAGATGCAACTGGAGATCTTCATTTTCGGAAGATCAGTCAAATTGTGAGTGTCTGTGTGTATAATTGTAACTGTGGGACTGTTGGGCAGAGAGAGGGAGAGGGGTATTTTATCTACATATGATGATGGCATGAGAAAAATCACTGAAATTTGTTGAGTGAGTGAGAGAGACGGAGATAAAAGAAAAAGGAGCACATTTATCTGACTAAAATATAATATATGCACCTGTGAAATATCACATTGAAACCTCTCTGTATAATTAGTACATGATGAAAATGGCAGGAGTGGGAATGGGAGAATGACAAGAAAGTGAAAAAAGCTCTGTTGCGGGTTGGTGCCAGTGGGATAAGTGAGAAGGGAGAAGAGAGCTGGTGAAAGAGGGTGAGCATAGTCTGAATCTAGTCAAAGTACTTTATGTACATATATGGAAATAGAGCAGTATAGAACCTGCTGAAATTGGTTCAGAACTGGTGAGTGAGGAAGAGTAATGGATGGAGGTGGTGATTTCTATCGAGGTACATCACATTTATGCATGAATATGTCACAATGCAATCTTCTTATACAACTAATATATGTTAGTAAAAGAAAATGTTTAGAAAAGAAATGGTCAGCACAGAATAGGGCTTAAGTAACCAGAGAAAGAGAAAAATGAGAAATTGTGAAGGGACCAGGGAATCAAAATCTAAGTTGCCTAGATGAGTGAGCTCCAGAAAGTCTTATTCACCAAGTGTAGCAGTACTGTATAACAGAATATAACCATAATTTAACACTGATTTGATAATACAGAAAAGTGATGAATTCTCAGAGGAATAAGTTATGAGAGGAAATATTTCAAGCCTGGTTCTGAGGCTTGACCTTGTAGCCTCTACGCCTTTACTTTCCCTGTTGTTTGTTTTCTAGTGATCATTAATGTCTTTGCCTCTAAAGATTACAAAGACGTTTCAGGCTCCCTCTGCATTTCCATCAGTCCTGTTTAATATATGCAGCTTTTTGTCTTAACTGCTCTGGCCTCTGCTATTCTACTGCAATTATTCTTTTATCTTTCAATTAAGTCTCTTTGCATACAGCCATTTATGCATCGAATCGTGGAATCGTGCAATTCAGTGAAAGAGACTTGCCCCTGTGCCTTTGCAAGACAACCTCTACTCTTTCCATCCATCAGAGCAGCCCTTTCCTCTCTGATGGTTCCAGCTTCTGATTCACTATGCTAATAACAGCCCCATTTGGAAGGATGGAAGGGTGTAGTGGGGAAAACACCATGATAATAATAGCAGATATCATTTATTGAGCCTTTATAATGGGCAGGCACTTTGCTAAGCACTTTACATGTTTTATAACTACTGTTACATTCCCCCCTCCCCATTAAAATATGAGGAATCTGAGGTTCCCTTGAGTTCAAGGACTTAGAGAAGTCATAAAGAAATCAATTGGTGGAACTAAAGTTGGAAGTCAAGTGTAGCAACTAGGCCCATGCTCTTTATTCTTTCTATGACCTTTCAATTAGTACATGTTCAAATAATTCTGTAGTTTTACTATCTCTTGGGCTTTAAGGAATCCTATCTTCGCCTCAGTTTCCTACTCATAAAATGAGGATAGTTAAAAAAAAGACACCCGTTTTTTCTGTTAAGAAACTAATTTTATTGGATGCATTATTACAGTGGATGCATTTCAAACTGACTCACTGGACAGCAGTATATAAGGAATGCCATTAGCGTTAGTGAATGGAACTTGTCACTCTAGCTACATTTTTCTCTTGAACTGCCACCCCTACAAACAGGTCTCAGAGTATATAGTCCTTTAAGTAAAATTCTCCTGCCTGGTGGCCTTCTGGAAAGCTACATAACTGATTTCTTTCTCTGGCATGGCTGATGGTTGGACTGCCTTGGTTCCCATGCAGCCATGTTGAGTGTGCCCACACTTCCTGCCCACATACCTGTCTGTTTCTCTGAGGCTTGTCCTCCAGCCATCACTTCCAGCCCCTCAGATTCTTGAGAAGGGCATTCATCTTATTCCAGAACTTTGAGGCAGGATGAAATGGCTTCTGTACAAAACGCACCATGAAAGCTGTCTGCAGGAGCAGCACTTTCCTCAGTAGCCTTTCCCTCCCACCCCCCACCCCCATTTTCCTTTTAAAAATAAAATTCTCTTCTTACATAACTATTGGAACCAAGGGTCAGACATAGATGTTTAATGCAAAAGGTGCCCTACATTCAACCCTCTGCTGCCCAGGGCAAGCACCTTTGTAATACTTAAACCTTTTAACTCTTCCCTCCCTGAGTTCCATGAACATTATGAAGTCCTATTGATCCAAACTTTGTTGACATCACAGAAAACATAAAATACTACAAGAAATCTCAAGTCCTGGAAATTTATCTGGCCTGGTTCCAAAAGCAAATCAACACAGAGATTTTGTAAACACTAACTCAATTTTCGCTATTTTCTTATCAATCATGAATCACAGATTTGCATTGCATAGCATAATTAAACTGAAAATTCACTCCCTGAATCTGTTCTATGAATTAGGTCGGAGAGATGAATGCTATCATTCGATTAAATATGAGTGCCTGGAACATCTAGATAAATTTGACATTCATTAAAAATGACCTGAAAATGGGCTAATGGTGCATTTCCTTGGCTAGTCAAAACCTCATGCTTCAGGGTCAGCTGGATCTTTACCATTTCAACAAATATATATGGAGCAGTACTGTGGTCCCAAAACTATTGCCTAACTGGGGTTTAAGTCCTAGTTCTCCTTTCCCAAGAGAAGTGAGAAAACCTGAGTGGGTGAAGGAATTGGGGGTAGGGAGTACTTGAAATGCCCTACATGAAAAAATATCTGGGCCAAATTCAAGTATTTGTTTCCTAAGCAATTCTAGAACACTCACACCGCCCTTCCCCCCAACTAATGAGACAGGAAATCCTACTTGCCTGAGCAGGAATGTGGTTTTCAATAACCACATACGAATTCATTCTTTGACTGTGTGTCTCCTCTGAATAAAGGAATATAATCATATTCATTTTGCAAGGTTGTACTAAGGGTATGCAGAAGGTTTTTGTAAGAATGTGTATCTGGTAGTTACTATTATTTTTTTTTTCTGTTGTGGTAAGCTTTTTTCCATTTGTGGTTTCTTGTGTTTCTAAATATCTCATTAGACTTACAGTATGTTTAGTCTTTGCCATACATCCAACTGCAGTTAATGACAGGCTATATAATACAGCAACTCCAGTACAGCTTTTGTCTTACAGAAGATTGCTGTTCAGAATCAATGGATAATAGAAATTAAAAGCCCAACTTGAGGTATCATTGAGTCACAGTCCATTGCTTATGGAAAAGAGAAACATCCATGCCCCACAGACAGTTCTGCATTTGGCACAGATGGGTTTCACTAGGTCTGTATGTTCTAGAAGTTTCTTTATATGTGAAATGGTTAATTAGAAAGGGGTGGGCTGGGGTACTCTGAAATGTCACAGCAAATTCCTCTTGCCTAACTGTCACGTTTCATGAATTCTTCTGCTGAACCCATTTGGATTAAGCAGTGACCCAATCCAAACAAATTACTACTGTGCCTCTTATCTCCCATCACCTACTTATGCTACAAAACATCTGCATTGCATGGATCAAATACATTAAGTCCACGGTACTGTTTATGTTAATTTTTATTAGTATTTTTTTCTTCGAGGCTCAGATTTCCTATAATAATGTGATATAAAACAACCATGTGGACAGCCAGTAGATACTTTTTTAATTTAAAATAGGGGCAAAGGATGTGCACAATATAAAATTCCAGTCAGAGAGATCTAAGAGCAACCCTGTAGATGAGACAAAATCATTTCATGTACAGGTTTTAGGTAAAGAGATCATTTACCTTTATTTGCAGACATAAAACTCTAAGAAAACATTACTTGCCATCAGTGCCTCAGGCTTTAAAAATATTTATGACATTGAAAACAGTTATCGAGAGGCAGACATTTCATTTCAATGTCATAGGTCAGGCACATTGGCTAACACCCCAGATAATATTGATGTACCTTCAAAATTTAGAATAATGTTTATACCATTTATTTATTCATTCATATAGAGAGAGCACCCATCCTGAAGTATCTGGGACACGGAACAAGGTTTACATAAATCTGACTGTTTTTTTCCTCTGGGCCATTTGGCTCAGTCTGTTAGACCATAAATATTCAATAATACTTTACAATGACAAAGCATCTTTTATGCAAACATCGCTAAGCACATTATTCACCAATAATATAATCTCCTTTTTAACCTACTGGTAAAGTCATAGAAACTAATTGACTTTCTTCAAGGTCCTACTACAAATTGTTTGTCAATCAGAGTCCAGGTGTCTCTATCTTAGTTATAACTAAAGAGAGAAACAAACAAACACATGCTATTTTGGGTGCTTAAGCGGATGACCCACACTAAATATTTCTAAATTGAAACTATTAGGCAAAATGTCTTCCTTAAAGATGTTAAATGTTGTGATGCAGTCAAGTGCATTTTATAACTTTTGTTACAATTTGCCCAAGGCCAGTTACCATTTTCAGAGCCCCAAAGAATGACCTATTTTAATTGAATCCCGGTACAAACACTTAAACTTTCACACTGTAATCAAATCAGGTTTCTAAATAGAAATTAAAGTTAAAGCAGAAAAATAAAACTTTTCATGCAAAGGTCTAGCTGTCGTAATGCCACAGCTACACCAAAATATTCAAAGTAAAGTACTGGGCAAGTACTGTAATAATTAAGCAGGTCTCAATGAGCTCATGTTACCCACACAAAAGGAAATGTTTCCAATTAAGTATTTATCTCTTCTACTAAATATTAAATAATGCTGGAAAAACACAGAAAATTAATTAAATTCTGATAATTTTACATTGTTCACTGTTCTGTCTATGATGGTGATAAGAGCATACAAATGTAAATCTTCAACCTCAGGATTGACCAAACCCCAGCAACAGCACCTGCCATTCATCAGGGTTTGCTCCAAGCCCACACACCCTGGCCAGTGCCAAGCATGGCAATTCTACAAAGGAGGCCTAATCCAGCAGGATGTAGAACTCTAAGAAATCCCTTCTGCCCTCAGATCCTCAAAGACCTTTCAAAGTACTCAACTTTTCTTTATTCTTCCTCTGTTTCTTTAGCTTATTACACATGCATGCCAGGATTCTTTGTCTCACTCCCCTTTTTCTGTCATAGCCATTTTCTTCCTAAAAAACTTCTTGCTCCTTGAATTTCATCTTGGTATCAGTTTTCCAGGAGACTCAGATTAGCTTATCATCTCGGTATCAAGATGATGGTAGTATTCATGCAGAGAGTGATGGTGATAGCAATGATGGTGATGATGGTAGCATTGGTGGTGGTGGTGACTCTGGTGATGATGATAAGGAGAGCAGTGGTGGTGAGGATGGTGATGGTGATGGTGATAATTGTTACAACAGTACTTAAACCATAATGATAGAATCAACATAGTTTAAGAATTCCAGGTCCTATTCTAAAAGATTACCTAAATGATTTCATGTTTTAATTTTCACAGATTCTGAAAGGTATGTGTTACTGGCCAAAGAGAAGTAAATCTTAAAAAATATTAAATTATGGCAGTGGCACTGTGGCTCAAGGGGCAGGGCCGTAACCTTGAGCTGAAGGGTTTAGGGACAATGCCCAGGCCCAGAGTTCAAGTTCCACAACTGACCAAAAAAAAATTAAATTACAAAAACAAGAGCACATAAAAAAAAAACAGATTTGACTTTGTTTTTCTTAGGCCAAAAAAGTGCAGACTCACTGGTGCCAGGAACTATTTCATATTACCTCTTTATATTAATAGTTTCTAGTATAATACTCCTGTCCTCCTTCTAGATAGTTATTCTGTAGTTAACTAAATACTACACTAAGCCTTTTATATTAATTTATTCTTCAATTCAAGTTTATCCCAAATTTTTGCTATTGCCAATTTTTGTTATGTAGACCTAATCCAATCATTCAAATACTGTTTGATAATTGATTCTTATAAGATATTTCCATATTTGCACAACATATATTATGAGCCAGTATATTAACTCTGTAATTTTGGGAGAGGAAGACATTTCCAGGCCATTAAAACAAACAAAGTTCAGGCAAATGAGCCAAGGCCAAGTAATTTAGACAATTGGGATGATTAAAACAGTACAATACACAATTTTGAATTTTAGGATTTATTGACACTATTAAATAGACCACTTAATAACAAACCAATGGGCTTTCTCTAAATGAAAGAACTGGTATAATAAAATGCATTTTAAAAGATTTATATCCCATAAGCATCTTTCTAAGAAAGAACATTGGTTTGGAACTTGCATCAGCTTACTACTTCAAGAACAGAACTTTCAGATGGCAACAGTGCCATTTAGAATAATTAGAGATTCCTTTGACTCAGAAACTAATTGACATTCCTCAAGGTCTCCCCAGAATCATTAGGTCAGTCTTCAGTCTTGGCAGATTTTCATGTATGTCTCCAATATCCCCATGAATAACAAGATTTCTGGATTACATATCAAGTATTGATTCTGAAAGCTACAGAAACTTTCTGCTATATGCCAACTGGAAGCATAAAGGAATGCCCCGTCAGCAACCCTGATAATAAGAATATGTTGCTTATTTACAAAGATGGTTGTAAAACACATCCATCATCACCTCCCATTTCAAAGTATCTCCCACCTTCAGCCTGTCCCTCAGGAAATTCCACTAAAATTTAGATGGAATGTGAACAATAAGTATATTGTCACATATCTGAGGATTGCTTCCATTTTGCAGATATGAGAAAGATCCACTTTCTTTTTCGAACCCAGTGTAAATCTGTATGTCTGCCTTTTAAATGAGCAAGCAAATGGAGATCTTACCTGTTTACTCAACTCAAAACTGATTGCCTGACATTTACTCCAAATGAAACCCCTGTTCCACAAACCCACTGATTGTCTGTGTTGATCAGATGTCTATAAGCTCCAGTGTCCTCGTGTTGCTTTGTATCTGGTGGAGCTCATCATATCAATGTGTTCTCCTTTTCACTAATACCATGTACAACACATACTGGTTTTCATGAGGTACTTTGGCTTCCATAAAATAAGGAAGGTATATAATGGTTTAAAAATGTTATCTCTCATCTCTTTTGCTATTCCTTGATTATCTCATATTGTTATAGTATTTTATCTTGTTATTTGATATATTATATATATGCTTACTTGGTTATTTAAAATAGGATAGGGAAGGAGGGAAACAAGATGAGGGATGGGGTTGGGGGGAGGGAAATGGGGACCAAGACATGAGAAAGGGTATCAATGTTTGTAAAGTAATGCACCTTCTATCTGGTGAATATAATATAATAATTACAATAAAAATATATGAAAAATGCATTCCCCAGAGCTAGTTAACACATGAGGAAAGAGTCCTTCCTTCCATCATCTCCTTGCTTAATTAAAACCCTTTCCAACATTAGAACTGACCCTACACTTTCTTTTGCTGGCAAATGCCTAATGCACATGAGCCTAATACCAGTTCATTTGCCTGGTGCTTTGTATGTACCACAGCATGAGCTTAATTCTAGTATTTTAAGCTCTGGGTTTTGCAATTTACTCTATCATCAAAAAATTCCGCCTATGACATACTTTCTCATATCTCTTGCTATCTATATGAGACAATAGCACAAAGTACTGTGCAAAACATGTAAATCACTGGATGCTATTGATTCATCCATCCATCCATTCATTCATTGTTATGGCACTATGGCTAGAATTCAGGGTCTGGGCACTACTTTTAGATTTTTACTCAAGGCTGGCACTCTAACACTTGAGCCTTACTTCCACTTTTGGCTTTGTATTGGCTAATTGGAGAGAAATCTCACAGACTTTCTTTGAACTGCAATCCTCAGCCTCCAGAGTAGCTGGGATTACAGATTTGAGCCTTGGTGGCATTCACAATTATGTTAGTATATACTCATCATGAGAATCCAAGAGATTCGAGTTCCAAGTGATTTACATAGACTTTAAGCTGCTTAGATTAAAACAAAAACCACTGGCTTGTGCAACTAAACATGACTACATCACTGACCAAATGGCATCTAAGAATTCAGACTTTCATGAGTTGGCACAAAATGCTTTTTCTGTTTACATGCATTTTCGGTGACTTTCTCTGATAACTAAGCCCATTTCTAGTCAAAGCCCATTTTACTTATTGAAACTAACTTCCTTATCCATCTTTGCTTCACCAGCACTTTGTTTGGTTGTAAAGAATGGTCACATCAGCTGTTGATGGGAGTGTAAACTCGTTCAACCAATATGGAAAGCAGTATGACAGTTTCTTAAAAGACTAAACATAGAGCTCTCGTATGACCCAGCAATTCCACTCCTGGCATTTACCCGATCACCTGGAAACAAAGACATACTAAATCCACTAGCACAACGATGTTCATTGCAGCACTACCAGATGCCCCTCAGTAGATGATTGGATCAAGATGATGTGGTATTTATACACAATGGAATTTTATGCTTATGCTGCCTCAGAAAGAATGACATTGCCCCATTTATAAGGAAATGGAAAGACTCGGAAAAAATCATATTAAGTGAAGTAAGCCAGACACAAAGGAACATAGGCTCAATGGTTTCCCTCATTTGTAATAATTAGTACACATCTAGGACTCTCCTAGCAGAGGATTACAATTACACAAAACCTAGATACATAAGGGCATATATGATGAGACTAAATAAAAGGATCTCTAGGATATGGAAGCAAGAGCTTTAGCTTGTGTGATTTTTTTTGTTTTTTTGTTTTGTTTTGTTTTTACCAGTCCTGGGCTTGAGCTCAGGGCCTGAGCACTGTCCTTGGACTTTCTCAAGGCTAGAGCTCTACCACTTGAGCCTCAGCACCACTTCCGGATTTTTCTATGTATGTGGTACTGAGGTATCGAACCTGGGTCTTTGTGCATGCTAGGCAAACACTCTACCACTAGGTCAAATCCTCAGCTCTGTGACTGTTGTTCTTAATGTACTGTTATTTCTCTTCTCTTTTGTTGCCCTTTGGTTAATCTCATATTGTTACAGTATTTGACTTTGTTACCTAGTATATTGTATATACATTTATTTGTTTATTTGAAATAGGAAAGGGAAGGGAGGAAAACAAGATGATTGGGAGGGGTGGAGGAGGGTAATGGGGACAAAAACATGAGAAGGGGTATCAATGTGTGAGAAGTAATGCGCCTACTATCTGACGAATATAACTGTGACCTCACTATATATTACAATAAATTTTTAAAAATGGGCACATCAGATCTTATGCATGGGTATATCTCCCCTTTCACTAGGATTCTGCATGTATATGACTCTTTTAATTACCTTTACCTTCTCAGCCTTTAGTCTCCACTGAAGACAAAAGTCTAATTTAGATAAATGAATAACCATATAGCAATAATTCAAATGAATAGTCACTATTTAATTAGCCATTTCATGCCAAGGAAACCAGGTCAAGTAAAACATGAAGACAAACTTTTCTGGATTTTTTTACATAATTTTTCTACCACCAAAACACATGTCATCATCAAAAACAAGCACACCATGCCATAGCTTTAGTCTGTCTGTATCTGGCTTTTACATGAGCCATGGCAAGAATACGGGGATTATACTGGGAATAAAGTTTCCCTTAGATATACAATATCAGTGCAAAGACTTGTTCAGTTTTCCCTTTTGTCAAATCAGTTTGACATGAATTTTATGTATTCCTATTTGTCTAGCTCTGTCCTTTGGGAACAAAGGACACACTACCGTCCATCTCCACATAGTCTCTTCCTCACACTAACCGAACAAGGCAAAGTGCAAAGTTCCTCTACAACATTTTATTCTGAGAAAGAGCCAGAAGCCATAATGTCCCACCTTGCATAACACTCTGGCTGATGTGCAACTCTCTTCCTCACACTAACCCAACAAAGCAAAGTGCAAAGTCTCTCTAAAACATTTTATGCTGAGAAAGCCAGAAGCCATAATGTCCCACCTTGCATAACATTCTGGCTGAGGTGCAACTCTAACTTGGGTCTATCCCTCTGGTCCTGGATAATAATTTACAAGACATATGAAGTAATGGACCATCCAGAGAAAATGTTGCTTTTTCAAAGATCCCCAGGTATGTATCTGTGTGAAGGATTGCAAAGACTCTAAGGAAGATTATTGTCTTTAGAGTAAATAATATACTTTCTCCCCAAGTCTCAAAGCCTGTATTTAAATGATTATTCATAGGTGTTGTGGGAAACATTAAGCTTTAGCTTGGCAATTCCCAATGTAAAATGGGTAATGTTTCAAAACCCTTGTTTATGCGTCACCTGCCCAGAAACTCACTGTTGCCTCTTACATTATGTTCCAAAATTCCCAGGCCAACCCCCAAAATCTATTTATCTCATCATCCACCTGAAGAGCATTCATTGGCACTCACTTCCATTTATAACACTGCTTCTGTGGGGAGATGTTTACTAAATTCCCAAACAAGTGACATGCAAATACATCTCTACCTGCATTCGGAAATGCATGAGAAGTGAATGAAGTCAGGTATTCCCAGGAATCTGAACCTCATTATTCCTAAGTATTCATTCCAAAAACTGAGCTCTACATGATAGCTGCTTATTAGGAACAAAAAAATTGGGCCTCTATTTTCAAGAAAGAGGTTTCAAGAAGCTAAAGTGGCTCTCATAGCCTCTATTACCTAGATGAAACATAAACATGTTTTCAGAAGATTTGACATTGAATCTGCAACTGCCTGACCTCTCATCTACATTTTCATGTTTTCTCCTACCTCCTTTAAATGTATATATTACTTAGTATTTATTTTTGAAAGGCTATAAAGGAGTACATCAGAGGCCACCTTTATCTATTCTGCCAACACTTGCAATCAAATATAGTTAAAGACTCAAAATACCAAACAAATCCTTCTGGATAAAAAAAACAAACAGTACCTTTTTATTATTTAAATGCAAAGGTGTTTTTTTAAATCTCATTTGTTTTGTCAATTGGTTCCTCTTAATATTCTTCAGCCCAGTCCACTCTCAATTATCCATACTAAGCAATGGGGAATCACTGGCCTGGATAATCTAAAACAGCAGACAATTTTAAAAGCCCTTGTATTTGGCCCAGGCATACTTTACAATCAAAATCTGATTATCCACACTAATGAAAGGAAGAACAGGCACCTTGAGAAAGATCTACCAAGGTAGATCTGCTGAGCTGGTTTCTGGCACATCAAGGAGAAGGGAGACCACAATATATTATAGTGGGAGAAAAAAAAAAAAAAAAAAACAAAAACGGGATCCCAGTAGCCAAAAGCAGAGATCTCGAAGGCTCTCCAAAACACAGGCATGAAGAAAATACCTCTCCTGATGTTGTTAACTCAGAAGCCTGGAGTTCTGCTAAAACACCCCCTGATAAAAAGTCAAGTTATCTGTGGTAAACCAAATAGTGTAGAAATAGATGGTTCACATACACCATAAAACGCCCCTTTTGGTTGTCTCTGCACACCTGCCCAGCCCCTCACTACAGAACAAAGTTCACAGTCACACACTTGGAAGAGTGGAACAGAGGAGAGAGGTGAGAGAAGCAGCATGACAGAGCAGAAAAAAAAATAATAAAAGCTGAAGCTCTGAAGCGAGGACATTTGTATCTTTGTCCTCTGCCCATCGTTATTCATGCCAATAGTCAGATGTGCATTCAAGCAAAAAGAACAGTGTGTGCAAAGGTACAGGGGCATGAAGGTCATGGCATATTTAAAGAATGACATGTGCTTCATTTTGGTTGAAGAATAGGATACTAATGGAGAAGAAGCAAGAGAGGAAATTGGGGACGTAGTCAAAGAAAGAAAAATCACAGCTTTTCTACTAGGCAGGAAAAACTCTACAGAAGATAAAAAGGCATTACTATTTTAATGACTATAAGATATGCTGAACACTTAGATTTAATCTAGAACTTTCCAAGCATTTTATATTCATAAACATACTTAATAGTCACAACTAATTGATAGGCATTACTACTGCTCCTATTTCATATAAAGAAGCTGAAGATAAAAGCTTATACCTCTCCCAAGATCACATAGCTTAGAAGTGGGAGAGTCAGTATTCCCACTTGATGCATTTGACTTCAGATGTTTAGATCTCTTTTGTGTGTATGTGTCAGTGCTTGGGCTTGAACTCTGGGCCTTGTGCTCTTGCCATATTTTTGTGCTTATTTTTTTATGCTAGCGTTCTGCTATTTGTGTCATACCATCAATTCCAATCTTTTTTGAGTTAACTGAAAATAGGAGTCTTTCAGATTTGTCTTCCTGGCTTGGCTTTAAACCATGATTCTCAGATCTCAGCCTCTTGAGTAGCCAGAATTGTAGGGATGAGCTGCCAGCGCCAGTCTTCATGTTCTTTTTGAAAGATATACTAAGGTTATCAGTATTATAAGAAACTATTGTAGAAGCAATGTGCAAAAGAGAGTAAAGAGAAGGAAGGATAAAAGGAGACTTTATAAAGACAAGGGAGGATCAGTTACACAATTAAAGGAAAAGTAGAAACAGGGGGGAAAAGGGAGGGGTGGAGTGAGAGAACCAAATATAATTAGTTAAAAATCAGGCACTAGTGGCTCATACCTGTAATCTTAGCTACTCAGGAAGCTGAAATCTGAAGCTTGTGATACAAAGCCAGCCCAGGCAAGAAAGTCTGTGAGACTCTTACCTCAAATTAACTTCCAAAAAAGCAGTAAGTGGAGCTATAGCTCAAGTGGTAGAGTGCTAGCCTTTAGCAGAAAAGCTCAGGGACGTTTCAATGGCCCCTGGACAAATACTGAACTAATACGAGTTAATTCCTATTTCTGGCTTGGGTTGGCCTAGGAAGAATCTCTTTACCTATTTACAGTGAACATTGCTGGCAAGCAATCTCTTCCTGATGGGTAGGCCCAGAAAGGAACAGCACAAGGCCTTTCTTCTTTAGTGCAATGCTGGCATATATTAATCTGAAAATGCAAAGGTCCTATCTTAAATGATTGATTTGTTGCTGTGGGACTTGAACTCAGATGCTGAGCTCAAGGCTAGTGTTTTACCACTTTAGCCAAAGCTCCACTTCTGGATTTTTTGGTAGGTAATTGGGGATGAGTCTCATAGACTTTTCTGCCCAGGCTGGCTTTGAACCACAATCCTCAGATCTCAGTCCCCTGAGTAACTATGATTACAGGCATGAGCCCCTGATATCCAGCTAAATAAATTCAAGAGATATAGTGACTTGTTTCTTACTTCTCAGGGTTAAACATTTTGTCATGCTTATTTTTCTGGGTAATGTCCACAAACAACTAAGGGGAAAAGATCATAGGAAGAAGAAGACATATAGAGAATGTGTCTTATCAAGATAAATGTTGGGGCCAGGAGCATAGCCTAGTGGTAGAGTGCTCACCTAGCATGCATGAAGCCCTGGGTTTGATTCCTACGTACCACATACCCAGAAAAGGCCAGAAGAGGCTCTGTGGCTCAAGGGGCAGAGCCCTATCCTTGGACAAAAAAGTATCCAAGGACAGTGCCCAGGGCCTGAGTTCAAGCCCAAGGACTGGCAATAAAAAGAAAAATGTTATCCCTTATCAAGCTATTTACTGCAAATACCTTAATAAAGCCAAAGCAGTTTTTAAAACGTATCTATAATGGTGGTAAAAGGCATGTGTTCATATAGGTCTGTAAATAGATAAATAAAAATTGAAAATGCATAATCAAAACTTGGAAAATCCTTCTCTGGCTGATTATTTTCTTTAACTTGTTATTGTTTGTATCTTCTAAATGTTCTGCGATTGCAGAACATGGTATTACTTTTAGAATGTGAAAGCTTTTTTTCCCTAGGCATATGTGGTAAATAACCACTCTGCTCAGACTTTGATGATACAAAAGAAAGCCCAAGTAGGCAAGCAGACATTATCAATAAATAACCATATACATCAGTAGTGATGGTAATGGATGTTTCAGCACTGCCATAGAGCCAATCCTGGCACAGAGAAATGCCACCTATGACTAATTCAGATACTATTGTGAAGATACCAATGTCAGAGAGCAATTGACCCCAGGTGCAGATGCGGAAACACAGGTGAGACCTGTCTTGGTCACACTCATCTCCTTCCCTATGTCCTTTTTTCTTCTTGTCTCAATATTTCTCATATTGTTTGTAAAATCCCGTTAATTAAAAAGTGTGTCATTTTCTTTGCTCAGATCGCAACAAGAGAATACCATGGACTGGATGCTTATGTACAACAGAAATTTATTTCTCACAGTTCTCTAGGCTGGAACTCCAAGGTCAGGGTGTCAGTATGGTGAGGGATGAGGTTCTGGTGAGGGTTTCCTCCTCATGATCTAATCACCTCCCAAGGGCCAATCCTGAAGTAACATATCACTGGAGACTGGGGTTTCAATAGATAAACTGGGAAGAAAAGAAGAATCTTCTAAAATACACAGGACTATAGAAAATTTCTGGAAGCTGGGTATATTAGTGATAATAAGGAGAATAATTATGGTGAAAAGAAGAGGGAATTCATTCATTAACTTTGAATACTATCTCACAGTTTATGAGGCACTTCCATATATTAATGCATTTTAATAAAGACATATACATAAATTAATACTATGCTAAGGTCTTTATTTATGCTAATAAAGACTTATAGTTCAAGATGGGGAATGAAGCATACATATTTAATTCTTTTCCCTCTCACACAGCATTGAAATGACGGTAAATTATAGAAGGAACCCACAACTGAACTGAAAGCTTTAAAAAGGCCCCAACAGTGTACCACATTTATTCAACTACATCTAGAAAATAAAAGGAAAATGGAATCAATTTGCCTGAGAAAATAAGACAAGGATTTGTAACATAAATTCATCTATTGAAGAAAACTGGTAAAGTCTGGAATGTTCTCCTAGACAATTACCAGGTCAGCTGGTGCAGACAAAAGGGAACCCCGTCTCAAATGAATCATTGTGCTAATTACTTATATCTCTAATGTTATCTTTGGTTCTCCTTCATGAATATCCAATATTTATGTCACCCTTACCTCATGTTGATGTCCCAAGAAATATTTCATGAAACAAGATACCTGAATTCTTACTATAGTAAATATCTAATAATGGAATTGCTAGATCATAGGTTCATTTGTTTTGGACAGATGCCAGTGACTCATGCCTGTAATCCTAGCTATTCAGGGATCTGAGATCTGAGGGTAGTGATTCAAAGCAGCCTTAGCAGAAAAGTCTGTAATATTGTACATCCAATTATCCAATAAAATGCCAGCCTAAAGGAGTGGCCTAAGTGGTCAAGTGCCAGCAATGAGTTATAAATCCCCGAATACAAGTTCTAATAACAGCATAAATAAATAAATAATGACAAATTAACTTTTTATGAGCATGATTAGAGATATATATAAAAAATGACAACATCCAGAAAACAAAGCATGACTCCCTAAAATGAAGAAATTTGCAATTTGTGCTACAAATTGGAAATATCACTGCCACAAGTAAATATTTGATAGAGAGGTTGAAAAACAGGACAAATGTAGCTAATGTACAAATATAGCAGAAATACAGTCATGTGGAAGAAAAGGTTGAGAAATTCAACCTAGATAAGCAGCATAAAATGTAGGAAAAGGTCTTCAATATTCATCCCATGTGCTTTATAAGAGACTGAAAGACCTGCATAAGGAATATTTCAGGAACAAAATTCTAGGTCTCAGACTTTATTCAGTAGTTCACAAACAGAGTCTGATATAGTCCAGATTGGCACCATTCCAGAGACCAAGCCTGAATTATTTTTATTGTTATTATAAAGATGATGTACAGATCCATGGCTGAATTTTAATCAGTATGGACCAAGGGTTGTTTGTGACTTATATCTACTCTGATTACAAATGCCAGTCTAGTCTACACATATTTTACAGTTGACATCTGATTAGTTAGTATTAGCTGGTGAAAATACGCATCTTTGCTGCCATCAGAAAGAATGACATTGCCCCATTCATAAGGAAATGGAAAGACTTGGAAAAAAAATCATATCAAGTGAAGTAAGACAGACCCAAAGGAACATAAGCTCCATGGTTTCCCTCATTTGTAATCATTTGTACACATCTAGGACTCTCCTAGCAGGGGATTACAATAGCACAAAACCTAGGTACCTAAGGTCATATAGGATGAGACTAAATGAAAGGATCTCTAGGATATGGAAACAAGAGCTTTATCTTGTGTGATTGTTTTTCTTAATGTATTATGTTATTTCTCTTCTCTTTTTTTGCCCTTATGGTTAATCTCATGTTGTTACTCTATCTGACTTTATTACCTGGTATATTGTATATATGTTTATTTGAAGTAGGGAGGGTGGAAAACAAGATAATTGGGAGGGGTGGGGGAGGAAAATGGGGACAAAATCATGAGAAAGGGTATCTATGTGGGAGAAGTAATGCACCTAATACCTAATGAATGTAACTATAACCCCTGTATACATTATCCCAAAAATAAAATAAAAAAAATATTTTTAAAAGATGGAAAAAAAAAGAAAATATGCATCTAATCCTTCTCTAGGCCAACTGCTTTTCCATTATTAACTTATTGATACAATCAGGAGAACTGGCAATTGGAGGTCTGTACAAAATCTAAGTTTGAAACTGGAAAAATGAAATAAGGATTGCATCTGTCACATCAGTTTTTAAGCTATGGTAAATTGTATGAGTACAACCCACACTTCTCTTCTTCATTTGCTCCTCTACACCAAATTACCCTACTTTAAGTCTGTGTCTTCTCTTTCTTTCTTAGGTGATTGAGGAAATTTGTACTGCTCTAGAAGAATAGCAAAGTCAGCCAGTAGACCAAACCTTACACTGGCTTTTTAATATAAAGAGCTTAGCAGAAAATAAGGAATGGGAAACACATCTGAGATTTGTTGAGTAGAAAAGAAAAGGGGGAGCAATGTAGAAAAATAAGTGCTTATACTGGTGGTTATAGCAGTTTTGTTAAGTATGTCGCAGCACAGGTTGCTGTGCACACACTGAATTTTTTAAAGAGAGAAGAGAAGAAAATAGTCTGTATAAAACCATTATAAATGACTTAAAATGACCCCAGACAACTGCCGTGTTTGTTCTTCTGATTTTTTTTTAGTGTAAATATAACTCGAAATGTCTTAACTAGTGAATTCTACCTTTGACATACCCCTGCAAAAGATAGCCAAAGCTGTGGCCCAGTTTCTGCTAACATAAACCCAAAGTCAAAGTTAAATCAAAGGCAAGCATTCTATTGGTATCCAGTGCATTATGAAGGCCCCTAATAGCATTCATAAACCTGCGGCCTTTCCTTCCTTAAGAAACACAAACTCAGGTCCCACTAGGAAGAATTAATGGGATAGTTTACACCAGGTTTAGGATTTGTGGGACTTTGCAGAGCACATTTATCCCTTAAGAGCCTTTTCTGAAATCATTGGGAGTTACAAGCTCATAAGAGCCATTGTATTGGGTTCTAAATGTCATTTTCCCAGTTCCTCTGTGGCCTACACAAAAAAGAAACAAAATACCCAAGAGATATTTGTTGTTTTTCTGCCTTGTTTCCATCTAGCCAAGAAAGGGAAAGAGGAAACTTCACAAAGAGTTAAACCCTGGGGTTTCCTGTAATCCTAGCTACCCAGGAGGCTGAGATCTGAGGATCAAGGTTCAAAGCCATTGTGGGCCCAAAAGGACCTGAGATGCATCTCCAGTTAACCTCTAGAAAACGAGAAGTGGGGCTTGGCTCAAGGGCAGAGTAGTAGCCTTGAGCTGAAGAGTTCAGGGACAGCACCCAGGCTGGTTCAAGCCCCATGACCCACCCCCCCAAACAAAAACAAAAATAAAAACAAAAAACCCTTGAATCATCCATGTACTAAAATATATATTGTGACACTTCAGTATATCCAATGATTATTTGCAATTTCTTTCCTGTCTCTTAGTCTAACAAATACATTTTATAGCTTTTACAATGTTCTTTACAACTCGCCTAAAACACATCATTTTCCTCCTGCTTATACCACTTATTTATTATTTATTTATTCAATTTATACTGTGCTTTTTCCGAAAGGCTCAAGGCACCATGAAGCCAACTGTTACATAGTAAACATTAAACTCTTCTTTAAAGTCATAAACACTGAAGTAGACAGAGGAATAAGCACAGGAAGAAAGCAGCTCATGAATCTAGTAAAATACACAACTATGTAGTAGGTTGAGAGGCCTGGGGATCAGATATCCATGTGGCACCCTAGTCAGTGAGCCCCACAGGCAAATACTCTGAGAGTGTCCTACATTCCATAAAGAAAAGAAGGGGAGCCAAAGTAGCTCCATAAGGGTTTTTTGTTTGGTTGTTTGATTTTTAGTTCTCAGAGCTTCTGAATGTCTATGAATTCCAAAGATTCTATAAGCGTGGGTGACACAGAAATTCAAAGATTTTCAAAACACAAGTGCGATAAGCCAGCACCAGCTTTTAAATCGTAGACCACATTGATCTGAGAAGTCTTGTGTTGACTTTCTCTATCTCAAAGCCAGGCAATGGTGGGAGAGACAGTTAAATACTAACTCCCTTAGCAACTACTGATAGAACTAATAGAAAATGAAAAAGGAAGAATGTATAGTCAAAGCAAGAAATGACCACTCACACTAAGTGAAAGAGATATTGTAACTCTCCTTACCAGTACAGAGTGGACATGAAAGTTGTCCCAAAAAGAAAAAAAATCAAATCATTGTCATCGTATATTTATATCAGTATTTAATGAATACTAAGTATTAGACATTCTTGTGCTCCAGTTATAGATGCTAACCTAGAACAGATCTACAGAGAGTGTGACCACTATCCTAGCTTATAAACAAGGAAAATATGACCTACATCAGTTATTTCGCTCTACCCCCCTGATAAAAGGTTATGCTGGGATTCAAACCAAGAAACTTTAGCACAAGACACAACAAAGACAGAAAATCATTCTGATAAAGGAGGCTGATATCTCTGGATAGAGCACATTGAGTCAAGTGTCACCCCTGGGAAGATGTTGCCTTCTTTCTTATTCTTTATATTATTTCTTCAGAGTTTTTGACCAATTAAGAAAATGGAGCAAATGTGTTCTACAAATACCCAAATTTTCTTCTTTTTCAGTTTAGTTAAATTAATGTGTACTAATTCTATAATGACCTAGAATCATATTTTGAGTCAATAATTTTTATATTTGTGACATACTTTACATAAGTCAAATTTCTAAATTAATTTTTTCGTTCACCTCAAATTAACTTTGGGATTTCATAGTTGGGACTTTGTTGTATCTCAAAGGAAAACTTCTCCTTTTCAAAAGAAAGATGTTTAGCTAATTTAGTTTATATGATATGCTAATTTATGGGAAGCCTTATCAAATAACTAGTGGTATTTAACGTTTTTCAGTTATACCTGAGTTTATTTTTTACTGATACCCATTTCAGAAATTATATGAAGTTCATACAAATCTAGTAGATTCATATACCACTATCATCCCCTCCTACTTTGTACTTTAAAATGTAGTATACAAGAGGTATGATCAAATTTCCTGTTGATAGCAACATTATTATAATGGAAGCTTATCAGCTCTTTATCCATGTCCCCTTTTAGGTCTTGTCATTCACAGATGGTTAATTGCTTACTCTGGAACTTTCCTGGACAACTATAAACCTGAAGTGTTTCACCCTCAAGGAGATTGATAGAACAGACTAACAAATGAAGGTTTCAGAAAACCTTATGATCAAACCACTGGACTGGGTAAGAATTCCCAGAATTCTAATGAAGAAATTGACTGCTTCATAAAACTGCTACCTCAAGATCAGGAGAAACACTAATAAATTAAGTACCAAAACACTGACTTGGCAAATTTTTGTGCTAAGTCAGCTAGTACTGAAATTGTTAAGACATGAAATTTGAACTCCATAAGATTGACTGAAGTCAAATTGCCTATGAGAACCTATATAATAACCATGCTATGTAACACAATTGAATGAACATAATTGGCAAGAGGATGTATATCCAATGTTAAGCACGGACTCAGAGAGAATCTGGGTGTCTATCGAGCTATTAATAAGTTCTTCAATTTTTCACTATTAAAAGCTGGCACTGCATGATTTATCATGAAAGAGATGAATTGTAAGAAATATTGGTCCAATGCCAAAACTTCATTAATGGTTTGTAACTAATGCTTGGTTGATCAAATGCTTATCATTTCTTATCAGTTCAAGACTTACAGATTATCTTTTATTCAATTGCCATTTATGGTACATGAAGTTTTGAATTTGTGGCCTTCTGCTTACTTGGTAGGTGTTCTACCACTTGAATCCCACCTGTGGCTCTGATTTGCTTTGGTTTATTTCAGGTAGAATCTGAAGTTTTCAACAGAATAGCTTGGGGAGCCACAATCTTGATGTCTATATGTCTCCACAACATTGGGTCCATGGGCATATGAATATTATTAGTTGAGATGGGAAGAGGGGAATGGAGGGTCCTGCTCCCTTCCTAAGCTGGCCTTGAATATGATTCTGCTGATCTCCATTTCCCAAATAGCTGCAATTACAACATAAATCACTACTCCAAGTTCAACTGCTACTTTCAGGGAATATTTTCCAGTTGTACAGAATATTTCCACTGTAGTAGAGTGAATGGTAAATGATTTAAAATTTTTATAAAATTCATTTCCCTTATGAGACATTCCTAGAGAATCCTCTACAGGTAGATCTATCTATTTCACCATATTGCAAATATAATAGCATTAACCATAACTAAATCTATTGGATCCCCTTGATCAAATGTATTACTGATTGATGGTATTCACTGGCATTATTGGAATGCATAGTTTGTCTCCTACTGGAATAATTACTAGAAGTTCTAGCTCCATAATTCTGACATGACCAGGAGGAGCAGCTTTTAATTAATTATGACCAGGCATATTTTCACTAGTTAGGAGAAGCCCTTCATTCTCACAAACTGATGACAAGACTGTTCACAACCTAGAACACAGTGGTTTGCTCTTTAAGAAACAACACAGAGGTCTCTTGAAATCTGTAGAATTCTACACCCAGAGTTCATAGTTTTATGTCTTAGATATATAACTTCTAACTCCACAGAGACCATCTATAGACCTGGAATATATAACCATTATATATCTTAAGGCAAAACCAACCAGGGAATTTTGCCTAAAAAGAGATGGCATCCTAAGTCAAGATTTCTCTGTCACTATACAAGCCCTCCATCTTTCCCCTATTTACTGCTGTCTTGATCACACCCTATTCATTAAAGAAAAAGCCATAAAACTATTATCTGTGAATGGCTTATGCTCTAACAATAATCTAGAATAATTATTAGCTTTGCTGGCTGATGGCCCCAATCAGGAAACATTTCCACTTGTGCCAGAGCCTCTCTATATTACCAATTACAGTAAGCCTGATATCCCAAAGAAAGAATGGTATTGTAGACTTCACTGCTTGCTTGCTTTGCTACACTTGCTGGAATCAGTCTCCTGGTCATTCCCATTACTAATCACCATCAAATGTGGAAAACCTCTCTGTGTGATATATGAACTAATAAAAGAACCCCTTACCCACAAGGAATATTTAATAATACTTTTGGAGGGGCACTAGCTCCGCCCAAACTATGCTACTGAAACAGTGATATTGACAACTAAGGTAGCTATTGAGTGACAAAAAGGATGAAAAATTATATATCACAGATAAAGTAAATAGACTTGATTTGCATATAAGATAGAACAGAGAGGCCGGGAGTTTGGCCTAGTGGTTAAAGTGCTTGCCTAGCATGCACGAAGACCCGGGTTCGATTCCTTGGTACCACATATATAGAAAAAGCCGGAAGTGGTGCTGAGGCTCAAGTGGTAGAGCTCTAGCCTTGAGAAAGTCCAAGGACAGTGCTCAGGCCCTGAGATCAAGCCCAGGACTGTCAAAAAAAAAAATGAACAGAGAGAGGTGGTCTAAACTTTGTTACACTATTCAAAACGAGATAAAATGGAGAATGTTGGAATTAAGTCTTTCTGGACTCCTATGTAGTACTCTTGATTTATAGCCAACCACACCAAAACCATGGCAGCTGAAACCAGATAATGGAGAACGATGATGTTGCACTTCCAGATACTTCCTACTCAAGACTTGGAAATGATCACGACTTGCTTGTATAATATCCAGGAAGATCATGATCCACTGAATATGGTTCTTACCCTTAAAACTTTGTACCTAGAATCTACAATAAGTTACCTTTCCCACCGGCCTCTGTTCAGGAGTTATACATCCGTAACTCAACTTAAACAACTAACTGACCTCTGCTCCTCTGCTCCATCACCACCCCATGCCTCTCTTTTCCAACAACTCCCTACCTCCACTGGACCTACAGACAATTCGATTTCTTTGCTGTGCCTTGTTCCTATTTCCGATATTACAATTTGATTGTCTCACTACCTTCCAAAGAGCTTTGCTTGAACATCATTATTTAATTTTTTTAAATGGAAGTGAGTTTCAACCTTCAAACAGGTGAAGAGAAGTGGGTTTCCAGTGTGGGAAGGTTCCAGGGGCAGTCTTGGAGATGCTGTCTCCGTAGAAATTATACAGAATTTAATGCTTATCCAGAAAGTAGGAAAAAATCTAGGAACCAGCAAGACATCCTAAACATTCAGAGAGATAGAAACCATTGTGTAAGTAATTTAGTGGGAGGGAGAGGAAGAGAGCGATGAAGAAGTAAACCAAGGAGGAGGAGGAGAAGGAGGAAGGAGGAGGAGGAGGAGAAGGAGGAGGAAGAGAAGGAGGAGGAGGAGGAAGGAGGAGGAGGAGGAGGAAGGAGGAGAAGGAGGAGGAGGAAGGAGGAGAAGGAGGAGGAGGAAGGAGGAGAAGGAGGAGGAGGAAGGAGGAGGAGGAAAGAGGAGGAGGAAGGAGGAGGAGAAAAGAGGAGGAGGAAGGAGGAGGAAGAAGGAGGAGGAGGAAGAAGAGAAAATGAAGGAAAGGAAAGAAAAAAGAAAAACAAAAAGGAAGCTTGAAATTACAAGTAATATCATTGTTCTGGGAGCAACCTTTATGCCATCATTTTGTCTACAATATCCTGCCTTTCCAAAGGCTGTGTTATTCTCATCCTTCAAGTTTTAGACAGGATGACATTAATTCATAGAACCTAAAGGACCGACTTTTTTTTAGGGAAAACTAGTATACTTATTTTATTTAGATTTTTTATTGTAATTAATAGAAGGGTTGCATTATATTCACCAGATAGAAGGTGCATTACTTCACAAACATTGATACCCTTTCTCGTGACATGGTCCCCATTTCCTTCCCCCCTCACCCCACTCATCTTGATTTCCCCCATCCCTATCCAATTTCAAATAACCAATTAAGCACATATAAAATATATCAGATAACAAGGTGAAATATTATTACAATATGAGATAACCAAAGGATAGCAAAAGAGATGAGAGATAACATAGTACATTAAGGACAGCAATCACTCATTATATGGCTTTTGTTTCCTTATCCTGGAGGTCTAAAGGATTCACTTTCACAAAATCCTTTTCCATTACATTTAATATAAGCAGTAACAGCTAAATTGACTGATATATTTATTTATGTATCACTTTTCTAGGGATTCAGTAAAAAAAAAAAGTAGTATAAAATCAATGAAACAACATAAATTCATCCTCTCTTCATTGCAAAGGTCGGAAGGTCAATTTCAGAGTGTCACTGGGACCATGTGTTTGCTGAGACACTACTAGGCACCTTTCTTGCCTCTTCCTAGCTCCTAGTGGTCCCTGGTCTTTGGCGTTCCTTAGCTGCTTGCTCTATCACTCCAATCTCTGCCTCTGCTGTAACAGTATTCTCCTGTATTGTGTCTGAATCCAAATAATCTCCTTGTAAGAACATTGGTCATAGTGAATTAAGATCCAGCTGACTCCAGTATGGTTTCAATTTAACCTAGCTAATTATATCTTCATGTGGCTATGGTTGGCCTTCAGAATAGTAAGAGAATAAATATGTTACTTAAAGCCTCACAGCTTGTGGTCATTTGTTACCCTAGTTTTAGAAGGCTACCAAAAGAAACCCTTAGCTTTGTTTAACTCAGGATTTCACACAAATATATGACCAAATAAGTATTTTCCCAGTTTTCCCAGTGGCAGCTATAAATCCTTCATTCCTCAGAGGGGCTGGGAAATCTATTTTAGTAAAGTTAAATCTAATCTTCCTATTCTATAGATTAACAAATTGAGACTTGGGGAGGCTAGTACTACTTCAGTAATCTAAAGATTATTAAAAAATGTGTTTCCCTTCAGAGACATTAATAGAGAATTGAGGGATCATGGATTCATATTCTCCCCCTTTTTCCCTCTCCCTTCCCCCCCCCCCCCATCCTCTCTCTCCCTCACCCTTCTCTCTAGGCAGAGCAGAGACTAGATAGGGATTCCAAGCCCATTCTAAGTTCTCCTTTTGAGCTGTAGCTCCTTTCCTCCCTTTGCTTCTCTTCTGTCTCAGGAAATGGGCTGCCTGGGACAAGATTAGGCTTGAGTGTGTACTCACCAGAAAGAATAGGGCTGTTTTCCTAACTCTTGAAGGGCACTTCTGAGGCATCTACACTGCATTTTCCCAGCTAACAGGATAATTTGTTCCATTTTTTTTAAAGGAGGTTGAGAGTGCCTATCATCTAGAAACCAATCACAAAAGCATCTGGGTCCCATGTAAGGCAATGACTCCGAGTGCAAAAACCATCACAGCTGATCTGCATCCTGCATCCCACCACCCCCGTAACTGGCTTCCTGGGGCTAAAAAAAAGAGACTTTTTTTTTTTTTCATTTGAACCAGAGAAAACTCTTCAATGCCTTTCTTCCCTTTCTGTCCTTCACTCCATCCCCTTCCTAAACACACAGAATCCCCCCACCCCCACCCAAACAATCCCCTCGAAGGCCCAATGAGGCTTTTCTTACCTTCCACTTGATAGGCTGCAGTGGCTGCGCCCCATCCAAATCCTGCAGGGAAAGCCATGGTTCACAAGCCACTAACTTCACCCTCGCTCTTGAACCGCTCCACACCCCTAGAGCTGAGCTCTGCTGTGCAAAGGAGCAGAGAACTCTCTAGACCGGAGGCCCAGAGTCAAGTGGACTCACAGACTAAGAGGGGGCAGGGCGCAGACTAAAGGATGAATGACAGCTGACTGGGCACAGCTTCACAGGTAGGCAAGTCACGCCGGGCAGGAGAATTTATGCTGTTTCCTCTCAGCTTTTCTTGAGTCTTAGCAGAGTTGGATCAGTGCGGTTAATCTTTTCCTTCTTGGAGTAGCACGTGGAATTTTTTTATTTTTCAATTTTTATTTTTTGTCGGTCGTGGGGATTGAACTCTGGACCTGGGTGATGACACTGAGCTCTTCAGCTCAAGGCTACCGCCCTACCCCTTGAGCCACAACTCCACTTCCACTTTTCTAGTGATTAATTGGAGAGAAGAGTCTCAAGGTCGTTAGTGCCTGGGCTGGCTTTGAACCACGATCCTCAGATCTCAGCCTCCTGAGTAGCTAGGATGACAGGTGTGAGCCACCTTGCCAGGCTTTTTGTTTAAGTTACATAATTTTACTTGAAATTTCACATAGCCAGTTCTTCCCAATTCCTGATCCCTACTCTCTAGAGAGAATCACTTTTAAACTGCTGGGGGGTTTTTTTCTGGTTAATTACATATAGGGTGTTTTCAAAATTGTCTGATACTGCCAATTGTTAAGATACTTTAAAATGTCACATAACTTCATAAGAATAAAGTATGTGGAGCCTCTTTCCTCGCACCCGTCTTCCTCTCCTTTTTCCTTCTTTCATTACTCACTCTTCCCCCTTTCTCATCTCTTCTCTTTACTTCTACCTCTGCCTCTCTCTTCTCTATATCCTTCTCACATCCATCCAACAATATTTTTTCCTGATAAGTTAAATATTTGCTCTAGCCATGCTTAAACACAACTTTTTTATTTTCTCTGGAATCAACTGTCTGATCTTTGTATTTATTTAGTTTTCTTACCCCTACCACTGGTTCATTTCTAAGCATTCTGACAGAAGTATAAATCTGCAAGTTGTTGAAACAACACTGTGTTCCTGCTCCATTCTGCTGCGTTTATATTTTAAGGCATCATAGATTCATCCCTTTCACATCACTCAGAGAGTATGCCTTGCTCAGTTCTTTGTCTTACTCTGTCTTTTTTTATTCTCCTCTGGGAAAGAAATCCTCAAGTTCCCAATAAACAGAACATTGAGATAAATATTTCAGAGCCTTCTTGTTGTGGAGTGATCTTCAGTCTCACCTCATACTTGGATGTGGCGGTTGCATTACTGGATTTTATGATGAGAATAATTTGCACTCAGAACGTTGAAGTACCCTGGTGTATGGTTTTCTAGTTTCCAGGGTGGTTTGAGAAGTCTGATGATGATCTAAGTCATCATCCTTTTAGGAAGCATGCCTTGTTCCCTCTTCCTGCCTCACTGTCTTCCAAGCTTCTGTTTCTACTATTTTAGTCATGTGCCTTGGTATGAGATTGCTGTTGCTTGTTCTGAGCACCCAGGAGATGCAATGCCAAGATACACCATGCTGAGATCAGAACCACCAGACGGGGGTCTGTGGTGACTGCCCAGCCTTTGCAGCTATTTCTATAAATCCAAAATTGAACCAAAATTTAAAAAAAAAATTAAGGACTGTGGAGAAGAGGTTGTCATACTTGTGAAGAAAGGTACAGTTGTGTTTCCTCCAGGTAGGAACAAAATTCTTCTACCTTATGTGATGATGGGAATATAAGGTTTGCAGATATCTCTCCTCTCTACTTATCCTAAACCTAAGAAGAAAGAAAAAGTTAAATATGGAAATAGAAGATGAAGTCATTTAAGACAATGAAAAGTGCATGTTTGGGGAAATACAAATTTTTCAAACTATTAAGTTTAGCCTTTTTGAGTTATTTAGTTCTGAAACAATCTGTAAACCAAATGGAAAATTATATATAAAATATTTTATGACGGAACACTAGATGGCAGTATTGTAACTTCTTAGGATCACCGTTGACAGGAAGATTTGGTATTAAAACAGTGTCCCCACCAGTGCTGTGTACCCCAATAGCCCCCCACAAATTCCTGCTGCCCACATCTCCTAGACTCTTCCTCAGTAAGAATGATCGGTGCCCTCCAAAGTTACTTCAACCAAAATGGCAGATTTGCTTTTCCTCAACCTTAGTTAGATCCTATAGTATAATCCCTACCTTTGCTGATTGGGAGAGCTGTTTAAATTCATTTTAAAAAATGGAAAATAGACCGGTGTTAATAACCCATTACCCTTTGCCTGTAATCTCAGGAGGCTGAGAACTGAGGATCTGCAGTCGAGGACAGCTGTGCGGGAAAGTCCACAAAATTCTTATCTCCAATTAACTGACAAAAAAGTGAGAAGTGGCGCTATGGTTCAAGCAGTAGAAAGATGCTAGCATTGAGCATAAACAAAATAAAATAAAGTAAAAGCTCAGGAACTGCACTTAAGCTGTAAGTTCAAACCCCAGGATTGGCTTAATAATTAATAACAATAATAACCAGTCATAAATAATGGTGGCTGCCATCAAGTTTTTTTCTTTAAGAAAGATATGTATATATGTATAAAATACATTTACTACATTAGAAATTGAACTTTAGATGTGTAAATATAATTTTATTTTTATTAAAGTGCCGTACAGAAAGGTTGCCATTTCATGTCAGGTAAAAAGTACAATACTTTTTAGACAATGTCACCTCCTCCTCCATTTCCCCCAGTTTCTCTTTCTTGACCTTGCCTACAAGTTGCATAGTTCATTTTCCACAGCATCTATACTGAATTCCAATGTCCTCATTTGTTCACCCTTTCCCACCATAAAAAGGCAAAAATGAAACATGAAAAACAACAAACACAAACACCACCACCACCAAGAAAAACTACAGCAACAGAACCCATGTTCCATTTCCTGAAACTTCAGATTTTTTTAAATGTTTATTGTTGACTTATTCTAAAATAGTAATGAAAAGCTTTATTTAGCTCAAAGAGTGGCACTGTTTTACCATTTTCCAAATCTCTGTGGGACCTAGGTTAGTGGGAAGACAGCCATGCACAGCTATCTGCTTCTCATTTGAATTGCTGCTTCTGGAAAACCCTTCTTTCCACTCAGAAGACTGAAAAATGAGATCAAAAAGGAAAACTTTGACATTAGTATTGTTATGAAAATTGAAAAAAAAATGGTTTATCCTTGTGGACCCCCTGAAAAGATCTTAAGTCCTCTGAGGTATCCCTTTAAAAACCTCAACTTTCCAGATCCTTTCTTCTGCCCCCTTCTACTGACAAGTATGGTTATTCACCATCTCTCCAGTCTTCCCACCTTTTGCAGACCTCATTGTACTCATCCAATCCCTTTGGCTGTCTAACATGAGTCACAAGCCACAAACAGACGAGAAAGAATTGCTGTATTTCTCTGATCTCTTCCTACAAGATGATTTGTAACATCATGGCTCCAGCCACGAAGACTGGCTGATAAATTAGTTCATCGTTATTTGCATCCCCTGCATTCTATTTCACGAATATCCAAGAAAACCGAAGTTTTAAGCCAGTAATCCTAGCTACTCAGGTGGCTAAAGTCTGAGAATCACAGCTCGAAGTGAGGCTGGGCAGAGAAGCCCCTGTGAGAATCTTACCTGCAATTAGCCATTCAAAAACTAGAAGTGGAGTTGTAGTTTAATAGCCTTGAGCAAAAGAGCTGAGGGACAACACCCGGGCCCGGCCCTAGGACTACCACCACCACTGACAACAGCAACAAAAAGCCAAGATTTAGGCTTTATGAAGACCTCATGTCTAGTGTTATTTTCTCCAACATTCCTTATCCTCTACAACAATTTTTTACCAAAGACACATGCTTTTGATAGCTAACACCAAGCTGTCTACCCTCTGAAACTATCCTGATCCCTTCAGGTCCACCTACTGGTGGGTTGTCGTTGTAGTAGTAGGATCAAACCTAAGGTCTTGCTTACACTAAGCATGTCTTCTATCACTGAACTGTAAGCCCAATTTAGTGGCTGCAATTAGGGCACAGGAATCTTTCCCAAGGTGTAAATCTGAGGTCTTATGCTCATCACGTGTGTCCTTCTGAGATTCTGCCAAGTTCTCTGTTATTCATGAGCATCATCAACTTCTGTCTACTTCCCAAGCTAAGGCTAAAGTAAGTGGTTTATATGATAATTCTCTTTACAGGTGTGCTCTTTCTAGAAGCCCAAAGAGAGTGAAGAGACCATAAAGTCAGAACTCTTTAGGCTTAAAAAAAATCTTGAAGAAATCTGACTCATTAAATGCAAAAATTTTTATTTTGTTTTTATTTTTTTTGAAGATAGGGCTCAGCCCCATTAGTCCTGACTTTGACTTTCCCCAGAGAATTGTGGAGATTCCGAATATGGATGTCCCTGGGTGCCTCTTAAGAGCCTGAATCTCTGAATGCGTATTTGTCTGTTTGTAGTAAAGATGCCTGTGTATTTTAGCAGTCCTAATTCCTTTTCCATCTGGGCTTGTCACTAGATGAGAAGTGAGGGAGTTTACTTGGCTTCTCAATTTCTACACCAAATTCACGAACTTGAGACTCACACGTAAAAAGAATTTCAAGATGTCTCATAAGAATGACAAACTCTCAAGATGGGAGTTTTAGCAGAAATTTGTTTTGGTATACCAGTAAAAGGGAGGGGGAAATTGGGGTGTTGGAAAGAAATATTTCTTATTCCCCCTGCAGGAAATGGGAATAAAGACTCCAATAGTGGTTTTTATGTGTGTTCTTTATACTTTCTAAGCTTGAAGAATAACACTGGCCTTCCTGTATAGTTACTCCTTATCATCAAACAATACTTCTGGTGGCTAAGATGGGTGTTGTCTGTTGTTCTAAACATGGGGATGCAATCACAAAACAAAAGAAGGGACACTGGGTGAATTTAGACGCTGCTCTTGGCCAAATATGTTCTTAATTTTCTGTCTTCCTATCCCTTCGAGGGCAACATCTCAAAAGGGAAAGCAGGTATAGATTGGTCCAATTCTATTTCCTTATTCTTAGAATTTGACATCTAAAAGAAGGTGGTTGATGGGAGATAATGGCTCTTGTTTTAAAAAAATTGTTCTTCTAGGTTATTTCCTCGCTGTTATTTCTGTCTCTAATGCTTTTCATATTTATTTCAAAAAGAATACAGTTTTCTTGTTTCCTCATCTATCTGTCCTGCTTTAGACCCACTCTTACATGCTGTTTGACCATTCCTTATACACCATGTTGTCTCATGATTGTCCTTGTTCTTCAAACTGAACAGAACTGTGTGACCCACAAAGGCAGGTTCAGGAAACCTGTCTATCCAATCATTCATGCTTCATCCACATGTAGATCTTCATTGCTCTTTTATCTCCTCATAGGAAACACAGGCTTTAGTGGAGAAGAGCAAGGAACCGGGTTCTCTGTATCACTGCATGGAGCAAGGCTCAGGACCAGCCATACAAGGAACCTTCCTACTGTGGTGTGAGACATATACTTACACTTTGCATAATCCCTGCCATTATTGGGCAGCTGCTGATAAATACACTCTTTTAATAATAACTAAGTCTTTAAGCTCAGGAAAACATTTTAAAGGGCTTTCAAGTAGTTTCTTTAATGGGGGGGGGGAACCTCTCAGTGAGATCCTGTCTTTAGAAGAAAGAAAGTAGAAAAGAAAAAGTGAAGGAGAACTCAACTACTAAGACAAAGCACATCAAAGGGCAAATCCATCAGCAGTTGTTTGTACAATAGATTATCCATCTTGACATTCAGCATTTGCCAAGAAAAATCCAGTCAAATTGTGCTCGAAGAAGGCATATTTTCACAAAAGTATTTTCTAATCCAAGTCCTCAATTACTGCAAGTCATTGGCTCTTTGAAATTTTCCAATAATTCTAATTGCAATTGTATACTTACTTCCTATGAGGTCTCCCAGGGTATCGAAAATGTCAATGCTATTGCTTTAGGCTGGAATTATATAAACTCATTGTGGTAATATGAGCTTCTCATGCATGAAAAGGCAAAACTGAATTAGTTGTAACAATGCTCTCAGTTCCTAAGTAGACAAAGTCTGTCAAAACATGGCTAAGGAAGGAAATCAGTAATAAAGGGAATCTTTGATTTCAAACTTTCTGACTACCATTATGTGCAGCATATATGTGTAGGAGCAGAGGCCAGGATTTTATTAAGCTGGCACACCCAGGATTCAGTTTACATACCTCTGGGTAACAGAATCTGATTTTCCTTTGGGGATTTGCCCTGGCTGTATGCAGCCTAAATGCTTCTGTAAAAGCTGACACTGGGCCTCACCCAATAACTCACTGGCCTCAGGGATTCACTGAAGTCTATCTTCATATTTCGTTCCATTGGTTACAAGAATTGGATTAGACACACACATGACACCCATTTCAAACAATGATCCAGGAGAAAGAACCCATCAGAGTTTCTGGGGAAAAAAAGAAATATTTCTTATTCCCTCAAACTACTTAGAAAGCCATGCTCTTCTACAGAGGTGGGGGAATTTTTACACTCATTTTTTAGTTATGAAGAAGACCCATCTTGCTTGGTATATATGAAACAGATGGAAGAAAAATGCCTTTTTGAGACTCTATTAATTCCTTTTACATTTCAGGCCAGTTTGAGTTAGGGTTTCTGTTAATTGCAACCAAAGAATTCAATTACAGTGTGTGTATGTGTGTGTGTGTGTGTCTGTATCTGTGTGTGTGTGTACTTTATATATATAAGTTACCCTGAACAAAGTGAGTTGAAATGGCACAAGTTCATTTATATATGGGTGTTGTGTGTGTGTGTTTGTTTGTTTTGTTTGAACAGATTTGGTGCAATTTGAAAAAATAAAACAAAGCTAGATATCATGTAGCCTAGAAAAAAAATTAAGAAAAAGTTGTGTATGTCAGAATGCCTAAAACCTATGGAGACAGGTCTCTTTCTATCATATACTATTATTTTTATGAAATATTTTTCTTTAAAAAGTAAATATTCCTCAAAATTTACTCACTAACTAGAGTACTATTAACAGTCAAGGGTGATCTAAAAATAAATAAATAACACAGTGCTAAATCATAATGTTTACAAGAGATTTTAGGCTCTGACCCTACATTTCAAAGGCTTTGACTCCTACATTTCAAAGGTCAGCTCTGGCTGCACACCCCAACAAGACATGCAAAAGATGAGGCATGGTAAATGTCAGAGAAAGAAAGGCTAAGAACTGTAATTTGCTTTAGGTGAAAGTAACAGAAAGAACTGGGGACTAGAAGGTGAAAGTCATGTACAATTAACAATTGTGGTGACAGGTATATGCCTGTGATCATAGATGGTGGCTGCAGACACAGGTGGTCTGACAGTTCATTGTCTCAGAATAAGAGGGGGGGCTTATTTTAATAAGTGTCATTGACACCTGGCAGTTGATCTGCATTCCTGGATTCCAAGATGGCTGCCAAGTGACTTCAGAAAAGAATGTCTCCGGCTAAAGGACATAGACTACATATTCAAAATGGAATCTAAAATGCCTAGCATTTATCTCGTTTTCAATTAATTGGTAGACCAACTGAGGAGTCTGTGTTCCTCTACAAAAGCAGCTTTTAAGCAGCTGTTGCAATACTTACATGAGATTAAGTGCAGTACACACTGTACCACTGGAATGACTCCACAGCCTCCCATTGCTGTTCCATGAGTCGCTTGTGACACTTGTTGTCTTCCAGGAGGAGTTTCTCTCCCTGGAAACTTCATCTTACAACACAAAAAGAAAAATTAAAAACAGATGTTTCAAGATCTCACCTATCTCCATCATATATAACATATAAAATAGGAACTATGAATTAACTGTTGTGTTATCAGTAAGGTCACTAGTCATCACCATGCCTTCAGTTAAGATACTGAGAAGGCAAAATTGGAGGGAGGTTTCCCACAGCACCAAAGATCACTATCCCTAATCTAACTCCTACTTTGATCAAGGGTCATGTGTAACATGTTCACATATGTATGTGCTATGTCTACCTTAGGAGTTGTATGTACTGCCATTCTCCAAAGCGCCTTATAAATACAGTGCATCTTGATTGGTGGCCCATGTGGTTTTATGTAGATGTCTATGTTTAGAAATAGGAATTGATGTGACAGTACATGTGTGCATGTAAGTATGTATATGCGTATGGGTCATATGTGTCTATGCATCATAAATCCACACCAAATTTTTTTTAAAAACTCAGTATTGTATCAGATTTTTTGCAGCCATTTAGCACATTGGCACAGATCATAAGCATGTATGTGATGATATATGTGAAATAATTAATGCCAAATTCAAGGGGGACACAATTACATTAGTTGCATTTTATTTATTAATGACTATATACCCCATAAGATTTAGCACGAAAAAAAAACTGCAGCATATCACTCAATATTTTTAAAGGCAGAGTGCTGTATAATGTAGGATAATGAAGGATTTAGTACTGAGCAATTTTCAAAACAGAGAAAAAGAAGTTGTGATCTTCAAGATGTTGACAGGCAGATACTAACAATGGCATATAGAAAATCATAAAAACCACTCAACACCACTCAGGCTCAAATACTGACCTTGGGGCACTCAACATAAAAGGCAGTGAGCAGCCGCAGAAGGCTTGGAAATTCTTTGGAAGCCTTTCAATAAATGCCCACAGCTGTGGTGTCAAGTTCTACCAGTAGCACATATCAAGACATTATTCAAAGGACAGATGCCAGGGGCTTGGTCCCTCTTAGCCCTATGATTCAGATGGATCAGATAGGTTATTCTCATAAGCTTGGAATCTCACTTCCTCTCCTCAAACCCCCCTCCTTCCAATGCAGCCCCACGCCTCTTGTATTCCTGCAGTGTATTTAAAGTATTCAGATGAGCTGGATTAAGGCTTAGGCCAGTAGGCATCTGTGGGCAAAGTTTAAGGAGGTTTTGGCTCTCAGTTCCCAGTCGGGTGTTAAATACCAAAAAGAATACTCCAGTTCAAAGGCTTTACTGTAGAAGACAAACTGGTTTCTATTTCCAAACTGTTTGTGGCAATGAACAGGTGTGCCATTTGCCTCAGGACCAGACTGTAGTTAATCCACCTAAGTCCTGAGCATGTTTACACAATGAGAGTATCTTTGAATATTAATCTCATATAGAGACAGGGTTTGGAACTTCAAAAGCATTTTCTTCCCACAGTCAACAAAGTCATGTGTGAGAGGCCTATGATGTAGGTAAAGGAAGCATGGATGAATTAAGATAGGAGGCAAATACAATGCAAAAGCTGGACGCAAGGAAAAATATAATTAATAAGAAAATATTTTTAGATCAACTCTATTGAAGAAGAAGCAGAGCTTCGTAACATGGGAGGATTATGGAGAAACTGGGTATCAGTGGCTCACACCTATAATACTAGCTATTCCAGAGGGTGAGATCTGAGGATTTCAGTTTGAAGCGAACCCAAGCAGGAAAGTCTGTAAGACTTTTACCTCCAATTAACTAGCAAAAATCCAGAATTCAAGCAGTGGCTCAAGTGGTAAAGAGCCAGCATGGAGCATAAAACTTAAAGGACAGTGCCCAGGCTCTGAGTTCAGGCCCCGTACTGGTACCGAAAACCAAACCAACCAAACAAAAAGATCTAGGAGAACTTGCTCAGACCTTTTTTTTCTCCTGAATCTACAATTAAAAGCTCCTGCACTGCTTGGATACCATTCTAAACTCTTCTCTACCTTTCCACTTCCCACCACACACATATCACCTCCAAACACTGTTCACAGCAGCTCCTTGATGTCCCTTCATGGGTGGTCATTTCCCTTCATTCCAGTGGCTTCTTCTAAACACAACCAGCTCCATCCTAGAAGAACGAATTTCTTGCTCTCTGCAAATCTTCCATCATCTACTTCCTGTCTCTTCTAGACACATAGGGTGCCTCTCAAAATCTCTTCTTTTTTTTTTTTTCAAGCTTTCAAATGTCTCATGTTTCATGCCATTCTTTGCATTGGTTCTTCACAAGATTTTTTCCCTCTATCTAGAATTTGTTTCTTCTTTATTTTAGTTAACTCTGATTTATTTTGTTGACCTGCTTAAGGTTATTTGTGTGTGTGTGTGTGTGTGTGTGTGTGTGTGTGTGTACGCACATGTGTGCGCGCACATGTGTGCACACACGCACGCGAGTCCTAGAGCTTGAACTCAGGGCGGGGAGCTGTCCTGGGCATTTTTTTTTTGGGTCATGGGTCTTGATCCCTGGGTCTGGGCACTGTCCCTCAGCTCTTCAGCTCAAGGCTATCACCTTACCCCTGGAGCCATAATGCCACTACCTGTTTTCTAGTGGTTAATTGGAGATAAGATTCTCATGGATGGACTTCAGTGCTTGGGCTGGCTTTGAACCTTGATCCTCAGATCTCAGCCTCCTGAGTAGCTAGGATTACAGGTGTGAGCCACCAGGCCAGGCTTGTCCTGGGCTTTTATGCTCAGTGCTAGCACTCTACCACTTGAGTGGCACAGCTCCACTACTGGAACTTTGAGTAGTTTGGTAGCTTGACTTTTTCTCCCAGGATGATTTCTAAACTTGATCCTCAGACCTCAGCCTTCTGAGTAGCTAGGATTTAACATATGAACCACCAATGCCAAGCTTAAGGTTACTTTTTTTAATTTATTTTTTTAAGATTACTTTTTAAGGATATATTTACTATGAGTTAGGCCTCCTGCCACATGTTCCCATGGGCACAATGCTTATACTCTTTTATTTTAAAATAATATCTCCTTCATAAAGCCATGACTTCTCTGAATATTAAGGACTGCTTTAACCAAGTAAGCTAAAAATTAAAGGCTTAACTGGCCTTTTAAGAAAAATTCATCAATTCATTCGCCAAATATGTATGGAATATGTACTGTGAGCCAGTCACTAAAAGAAGCACTACCAGAATAATGGTCAAGGAAACAGGCCCAGTTTATTCCTAAATATGCGGTCTATGTTTCAGTCTTCTTTCAACTACTGATAAAAACTCTGAATAGTTGTGCTTTGGACACCATTATTCCCTCAAGGATTCATTTTAGGAAACTCTGTCTCAGTGAGGGAAAGTTGTACAAAGTAACAAGGTTACCTAGTAGGCTAGACTCAGCAGGATCAATAGGATGCTAGGTGGGCCTCAGCTACTTTACATGGAAGTGAGTTGTTGGACAATAATCATGACTGGATGCCAAATCCCCCTGACTTCCTATCTCTTCTACATTATCCTGCCCTTCACTAGATGCCCAAACCAGTGAGATTGCCCATCCTTGGAATCTGAGCCTCTAAAACTATGACTACAATAAATCTCTTTTCTTTATACATGCCTCAGCCTTAGATATCTTCTTCTCCCACCAGAAAATATACCAATGTATCAACTTTGTTTTAAGAACATAACATGGTTGACCCCAGTAATCTTCAAGGAAAATAAGTATAAAAATAGGTAGAGGACTACCTGGTTTTTTTTTATGTGCTTTGTTCCTCAGATCTTACAGATCCAGGGTAGTCAAATGAGATGGAGAGGTAAAGGGGGGAAGAAAATACTGAAAGCCATGGAATGTGGCCTTGCTCAGTTGTGCCCATCAGATATAGATAGGGAAGAAATCTTTTAAGGGCACTGGCCTTATTTCAGCTCAGAAACAGACAAGAATGTTCTCCAATCGACTCCATTAGAAAAACTGAAGTTTATAAGTATAGGAAATGTCAAAATCTCCAACTTGGGGCTCTGGTGGAAACCCTTCTTCTCTGACTTCCATTAGTTAATCCTGTCCTCTCACATTCCTTTGACTGGGGATCCCTGCATCACAATGGTACAAAATATAACACTAACCCTCAACTCAATATTTTCTTTTAATTTTAAAACAAATGTACAGAGCAGTTATGGTTAGGTAAGTCATTTATTAATTACATTTCTTCCTGAACAGTGTCATCCTATCCCTCATTTTCTCCCCAAATCAGTGCGTCTACTTGTAACATTTCAAATTGCAATATAATTGGTCCACCTCAAGCAATTAGGGAAGATCATGTCCCCTTTTCAACTGAATTCTCTGTGGTTGCATTCTGAGAGTAATGCAATTCCTGCCCTCAAGTCACCAGATACATAACTAAATTTCCACCAGGTGAGCAGCATTGTTAGGGCCTTCCTGAGAGCAAGTTGAGACCATATAATATGCAAAGGCACTCAAAGTCAGTGACAGAGAGCTTGTGATAAAGAAATCCTGAAATTTTTGCTTCCTAACATTCGATTTGTATGACTAGCATTACAGACATTATATGTCACACACACACACACACACACACACACACACACACACACACACACACACACACACAAAATATACATCCCCAAATTAATCCTGACCTGGGAAAGAAAGAAAATTAGACATTCCTGATAAAGGTGGAATAGCTCACTGATAGCAGATTTGCCTTTTACCAGCCTCAGTTTTGACGTCTACACATAATGCCTAAATCAAGGTTTTGGAAGGAAATGAAGACCGTGGAAACATGGCAAAGTTGGGAGAAGTTTCAAACTGGGTAGGAAAAGGTATGAGCTGGGTGGGTACAGGTGACGTTTGAAGGAAGAAAAAGCAGTGGAAAGACAGGCAGGGGCACGAAAGGAGGGAGTCCAGAGAGGAGTAGCTAAAAATTCAGTATAATCCCCTCATTTACATTGCATGTTTTTCTGGTTACCTTTCTTTCCCAATGTATTTTTTATTATAATTAATAGAAGGGTGACATTATATTCACCAGACAGAAGGTGCATTACTTCACAAACATTGATACCCTTTCTCATGTCTTGGTCCCCATTTCACTAACCCAACCAATCCCACATCTTGTTTTCCCCCCTTCTCTATCCTATTTCAGATAACCAAATAAGCATATATACAATATATCAGATAGCCAGGTGAAATATTGTAACAATATGAGATAACCAAGGGACAGCAAAACAGATGAGAGATGACAATAGTACATTAAGGACAACAATCACTCATATGGCTTTTGTTTCTATATCCTGGAGGTCCTTTCTTTTAGCATATACTATAGGCCTTATGTATCTAGGTTTTGTTCCATTGTAAGTATTTGCTAAGAGAGCCCAAGGTTTCTACTGATTATGACAAATGAGGGAAACCATTGAGCCTATGTTCCTTTGGGTCTGGCTTACTTCACTTAATATGATTTTTTCTAAGTCTTTCCATTTCTTTACAAATGGGGCGATGTCATTTTTTCTGACAGCAGCATAGAATTCCATTGTGTATAAATACCACATCTTGTTGATCCACTCATCAACTGAGGGATCTGGGTTGGTTCCATATCTTTGCTATGGTAAATAGTGCTGCAATGAACATGGTGCTAAAGGATTTAGTATGTCCTTGTTTCTGGATGATTGGGTAAATGCCAAGGAGTGGAATTGCTGGGTCATAGGAGAGCTGTAGGTTTAGTCTTTTAGGAACTGCCATACTGCTTTCCATAGTGGTTGAATGAGTTTGCACTCCCACCAACAGTGTAGTAGTGATCTCTCCTGGCCCTATCCCCTCCAGCATCTATTGTTATTAGATTTCTTGATCCTGACCATTCTAACTGGAGTGAGGTAGAATCTTAGAGTTGTTTTGATTTGCATTTCTTTTATGGCCAGAGATGTCGAGCATTTCTTCATGAGTCTATAAGCCATTCTTATTTCTTCTTCAGAGAAGACTCTCTTTAAGTCTTTGGCCCATCTTTCAATTGAATGGTTCTTTCTTTGAAGATTAGTTGGGGAGTGTTTGAATTTTTTGAGCTGTCGATATATTTTAGATATGAGGTCTTTGTCCATTGTGCAGTTAGTGAAGATTTTCTCCCACTCTGTAGGCTTTCTAGTTAATTGCTAGCTATGTCCTTTGCCATAGAGAACCTCTTCAGTTTAATGTAGTCCCACTTATCTAGACTTTCTCTGATTTGTTGTGTTTTTTGGTCCTTATTAAGAAATTTTTGACCTGTGCCAAGGAGACCTAGTGTATCTCCTATTCCTTCTTGTAAAGTTTTCAGTGTATCTGTTTTTACTTCAAAGTCTTTGACCCATTTGGAGTAAATCTTGGTGCAGGGTGACAAAGAATGATTTAATTTTAGTTTTCTGCAGGTGCTTAACCAGTTCTACCAGCACCACGTGTTGAAGAGGCTTTCTTTCTTCCATTCTATTTTTTTGGCTCCCTTATTGAATATTAGGTGGCCATATGTCTGTGGGTTAATATCTGGGTCCTCAGTTCTATTCCATTGGTCTTCAGGCCTGTTCTTCTGCCAGTACCAAGCTGTTTTGGTCACTATAGCTCTGCAATAGAGTCTAAAATTTGGTATTGAAATTCCTCCTGTGCTGTTCTTTTTGCTAAGAATTGTTTTTGTTATATCAGGTCTTTTATTATTCCATATGAAATTTTGGATTGCCTCTTCTATTTCTTTAAAGAATGACATTGGGATATTGATGGGTATAGCATTGAATTTGTAGATAGCCCTTGGCAAGATTGCCATTTTCAATACATTAATTCTTCCAATCCAGGAGTATGGGAGGTTTTTCCATTTCCTCAATTCTGCTTTAATTTCCTTTTTCAGGGTTTTAAAGTTTTCATCAAAAACATTCTTTACATTCTTAGTTAAGTTAATTCCTGGGTACTTTATTTTCTTTGAGGTTATTGCAAAAGGAGTTGCCTGATTGTTGCCTCGTTCCTTTCATTGCTGGCATAGAGGAAGGCAGTTGATTTTTGAGGGTAAATTTTATACCCTGCTACCCTTCCAAAGTTTTGAATCAGCTCAAGCAGCTTGGGAGTGGAATTTATAGGGTTCTTTAAATATAGAATCACGTCATCTACAAAGAGGGCAAGTTTCATTTCTTCTTTTTGAATTTGGATCCCCTTTATGCTTGCTTCTTGCCTTATTGCTCTGGCTAGGAATTCTAATACTATGTTAAAGAGGAGTGGAGAGAGTGGGCATCCTTGCCATGTTCCTGATTTTAGAGGGAATGGCTTTAGCTTTTAATATTTAAGTATAATGCTAGCTGTCGGCTTGTCATACACAGCCTATATTATACTGAGGAATGTCCCATGGATTCCTAGTTTCTCCAGAGCTTTTAGCATAAAGAGGTGTTGGATCTTGTCAAATGCATTTTCTACATCTATTGAGACAACCATGTGATGCTTGCCTGTGCTTCTGTTGATGTATTGAATTATATTATTTGATTTGCATATGTTGAACCAGCTTTTCACCCCTGTGTTGAATCCTGTTTGATCATAATGTATAATTTTTTTGATGAGTTGCTGAAGACGGTTGGTCAGTATTTTGTCGAGAAATTTTGCATCAATATTCATCAAAAACTGGGTCTGTAGTTCTTTTTCTTTGATGAATCTCTGTCTGGTTTTGGGATGAGGGTTATAGTGGCTTCATAGAATAAGTTTGGCAAAGAACCTTCGTTTTCAATTTCGTTGAAGAGCTTGAGAGTTATTGGTGTGAGCTCTACTTTGAAGACCTTTTAGAAGTAAGCTTTGAATCCATCTGGCCCTGGGCTTTTCTTGGATGGAAGATCTTTTATTACCATTTCTATTTCATTGCTTGAAATAGGTTTGTTTAGTTGGATTAGTCTTCTTGGTTCAGTGTGGCTATGTTAATATTGGCTAGAAATTCATCCATTTCTTCTAGATTCTCAAATATGTTGGCATATGTTTGAATAGTATTCCTTCATGATGTTCTGGATCATGGTAATTTCTGTCGTGATATTACCATTCTCATCTGTGATTTTGTTTATTTGGGCTTGCTTCCTTCTTTTTTTGGTAAGATTTGCTAAGGGTCTGTCAATTTTGTTAATTTTTTCAAAGAACCAACTCCTGGCTTTGTTGATTCTTTTCATAGTTTTTTCGGAGTTCAATTCATGTAGTTCTCCTTTCATTTTAATAATTTGCTTCCTTCTACTGGGATTAGGGTTAATTTGTTGCTTTTCTTCCTAGAACTTAAGGTGGGACATTAAATTGTTGGTATGCAATTTTTCCAATTTGTTAATGTAAGCACTCAGAACTATAAATTTTCCTCTGAGTACTGCCTTTGCTGTGTCCCAAACGAGCTGGTATTTTGTGTGCTCCTTCTTGTTAAATTTCATAAACTGTTGAATTTCTATTCTGATCTCCTTGATGACCCATTGGTGATTCAACAATGTGTTATTCAATCTCCATGAGTTACAAGGTTTTCATTGGTGGAAATTGGTGTTCAGTTCCAATTTGATGCCTTTGTGGTGTGAGAGAATGCAGGGAATAATTTCAGTGTTTCTGAATCTGCACAAGTTTGCTTTATGCCCTAAAATATGGTCTATTTTGGAAAATGTTCCATGTGTTGCTTAAAAAACATATATTGTGATGTTGCTGGGTGAAATAATCTATAGATGTCTGTTAGATCTAGTTGGTCTATATAGTTGTTCAGTTCTAAGGTTTCTCTGTTGAGTTTTTTCCTTGTTGATCTGTAGGTAGGTGAGAGTGGTGTGTTAAAGTCACCAACAATCACTGTGTTTTGATCTACATGTGGTTTTAGTAGAAATAAGTTTCCTTGATGAAGTTCAGTGTCTGGGATTAGGTGTGTAGGTATTTAGGATGGTTATGTCCTCCTGGAGGAGAGATCCCTTTATTAATTACGTGATAACCTTCTTTGCCTTTCCTCATTAATTTTAGTTTAGTTTTGTTGGGTTTTTTTTTTGCCAGTCCTGGGCTTGATCTCAGGGCCTGAGCACTGTCCTTGGACTTTCTCAAAGCTAGAGCTCTACCACTTGAGCCTCAGCACCACTTCTGGCTTTTTTCTATGTATGTGGTACCGAGGAATCTAACCCGGGTCTTCCTGCATGCTTGGCAAGCACTCTACCACTAGGCCAAACTCCCGGCCCCTAATTTTAGTTTGAAGTGTATTTTACCTGATATGAGGATGGCAACTCCAGCCTGTTTATGGGGGCCGTTAGCTTGATAAACTTTCAAAAAATGTTTGTTTTTTTCAGGCAAGATTCGTCTCTTGAAGACAGCAGAACGATAGATAATACTTTTTGATCCAACTAGACGATCTATGCCGTTTAATTCAAGAGTTAAGTCCACTGATATTGAGAGTAAGGATTGAAAAATATTTACTAGCTCCTGACATGTTTAGAAGTTTTCATTAGGGCCTGTGGTTTGACAGTTCTTGCAGTGCTTAGCTGGTGTGATTTTTAGATGCATTTCTTAGTCAGTATCGCATTTGTGTTGGTTTTCAATGTGTAGAACATCTTTGTGAATTTTCTGTAATGCTGGTTTGTTTGCTATGTAATGTTGCAACTTTTCCTTGGAATGGAAGGATTTTATTGTTCCCTTAGTTATGAATGAGAGCTTAGCTGGGTACAGTATTCTTGGTTAGTAGCTATTTGTCTTGAGGGCCTGACATATATCCTTCCAATCTCTTCTTGCTTGCATGGTCTCTGCTGAGAATTTGGGGTTGTTCTGATTGGTTTTCTTTTATAGGTGAATGTTCTCTTCTCCCTGGATGCTTTTAGGATCCTTTCTTTGGTCTCTATAGATCCTATATGGATTATAATGTGATAGTAGGAAGTCCTTTTCTCCTCAGGTCTGTTTGGGGTTCTAAAAGCTTCCTGTATTTGAACGGGTCTGCCCTTCTGGATATTTGGGAAGCTTTCTGAGATGATTCCCTGAAGTATATTTCCAATACCATTGACCTCTTTCTCCAGGCCCTCCTCAACACCAATTACCCTTAAATTAGGCTTCCTAATTGTATCTTGGACCTCCTGAAGTGTTCTCTCATATTTCCTAGATTTGGTTTGACTAGAGGTCTTTAGCTGGCCTGACAATAGATGTTCACAATTTTAGATTGGTCTCTCTCTCTCTCTCTCTCTCTCTCTCTCTCTCTCTCTCTCTCTCTCTCTCTCTCTCTCTTCTCTCTCTCTCTGCACATATAGACAAATCTAATACCACCACTGGTTACCATTTTATGACCCAAAAAAACCCTCAATCCAACCTCTATTGTATTTAAGTCCCTCTGGACCTACAGAATAATTGAACACCTAAATATACAGTATTGTTCAACAACCATCAACTATAGATCCATGCATTATAAAAGTTGAAGAATGAACAGAGGACCAGAGACAGAAAAATAGTATGAAAGACAAGAGGGGAAGTAAAAAAGAGTAAAGTAGGAGTGTAAAATTAATATAGTAATAAAGAAAAAGGATAACTGACATAGGTAATAGAAGGATAATATAGTTGAGTACAAAATTTAGAAAAAATAAGATAAAATTTGTGAAAATAAGAAGAATAATAAGAGGAATATATAAATAATATATACAGAAAAGAGGAAGGTATATATAGGAGAGATCAATGGTAAAAATTTTAAAAGTAAAAAAAAGAAGAAAAACAAGATAAAAGTTGGAGGGAAATCCCACACAATTGTGAGTTCTTAGACAAGAAATACTAGGGTTAAGAACCAATAGATTAAAAAGCAGGTGACTATATCAATAAAAATATAATTTGTATCCAGTCTGTACCCAGTGCTATCACAATGTTCCTAGGAATGACCAGGCTCTATGTGGCTCTGTCTGGAGTTGGCAGGTCTGCGCCACCGAGAAACACTGCCTGCTAAGGTGCCGGAGGGAAGGTTTGTCTCTGTGGAGGCTTCGAGCGGCTGGCACCACCCCATGCTGTCTTCTTGTGCTGGTTTTCTGCCTTTTTCCTGTCTGACTGAGATATCTGTGGTGCTAAAGCTTTCTTAGGATCGATGTTTAGATATGAACTTTCCCCTATGATGCCAGAACTGGAATCTTGGTGAGAGCTCAGAAAGACTCACACTGAGCGACCACCATCTTCCACCGATCTCCAGCAGAGGTCTGGTTACCTTTATCTTAAAACAAAGGCTGTTACTTTCCCGTTCACCACTATGATAGAGATTTTCCTTTATAAATGCATTCTTAAGCCTGAAAATACAAGTCAATATAAAAACCATGTGATTATGTAGGTACTGAAAAACGATAGCAAAATTGAAAACATGGAATCCAAATGTCTGAAATCTATAGTGCCCTTTGTCTATCATTTTTACCTTTTCAAAACTCATGCTCACTGAGAAGTGATGACTTAATATTTGTCAGGCTAGCTACTCAGGATGCTGAGATCTGAGGATTGTAGTTCAAATCCTGCCCAGGCAGGAAAAATCCATAACTCTTATCTCTAATTTACCAGCAAAAAAGCAGAAATGAAAGTGTGGCTGAAATGGTAGAGTGCCACCTTTGAGCTAAAAAGCCAACTAAGAGTACCCTGGCCCTGAGTTCAAGTCCCAGAACTAATGCAAACAACACAAACCAGAACAAAAATTAAATAAATAAATAAAAACAAACTGCTGGCTCCAACATGGTTTTCTCCTGCTATCTTCTGTGCACTGTAACAGTGAGAAAGACGCTGGTAGCTTTATGTTTGTTGATTTTATTAAGAAAGTGATTCAACTATAAAGTAGGTGTTTTCAACTTATATAATAGCACCCCTTTACTGGAATGAGAGGGGCGGGGGCATTAGCTTAATTGTCAGCTGACCAGAAGTAAGGTACAAGTTAGCTAATTCTGGCACAAGTCTGCTATTTCCTACATGTAGTCACATTTCTAGACATTCTCAAGGACAGTGATTCCATCAGCAACATAATGACCCTTATTTGTCATGATGTTTGTGAAGATTTAAGGAGATACATGGGAAATAGACTGAGACACTGCTTCTCATTTGAAGTTGTAGGGATAGATGGTGTTGGAGGCAGGGATAGATTGTGACCTGGAAGAGGTTCTTTTTCTCAGAACAGAAAGTCTAAAATGAGCAGATGCCAGCAGGAGAGGATCAAAAGGTCATGGGGAAAAGGAGAGTTGCACAGGTCCACTTATTCCTATTTTTTCTCCATCTCTGAGTCTTTAGATATAAGTACATTTTTTTGCCAGTCCTGGGGATTGAACTCAGGACCTGAGCACTGTCCTTGAGCTTTTCCAAGGCTAGTGCTCTACCAGTTGAGCCACAGCACCATTTATGGCTCTTTCTGTATATGTGATACTGAGGAATTGAACCTAGGGCTGAGTGCATGCTAGACAAACACTCTACCACTAAGCCACACTCCTGTCCCCTATGAGTACATTTCTTGCCTCTGGGTACAAGGAGATCACCTCCTTGTATAGAGGATTGGAGAGATCTTCCTGAGTGTTATAGTCTTTCTTCACTTATGGCCTCTTCTTCCTGGGGAGAAGGAAGAGGGAGAGAAGATGCCTCTACTATTTTACCAAATATTAAAATTTCAAACTTTGGTGAATCTCATCATAACATTAAAAGAAGAAAAAGGAACCTATTGAACTGTTGGAGCCACTCATTTCTATATTGCAGGCAGTATTTGCTACTAATGTGGCAGAATATGTCACATCAAAATAGGCCACTTTGTTTTAAGGATTATATTGAGCTATGTGACTTCAGAGAGAGCAGGAAAAGGCCCTCCATATACCTAAAGAAAAGTTATTCCCATATGTACAGAGAAGAGAAAACTCCCATGGGTAGGACCATCTACCAATGTCAGGAAAGAAGACAATTTCTTGTCAATAGGGCCTGGAAGTAGAGGCTGAGAAAAATTTGCACAAATAGGCATTGTGAACTATGATCTTCCTTTTGTCTCCTTGCACATTTAGGTTGTTTCCCTTAATCTTACATTCTTTGTTCACTATTAAGCACTTTGGTTTTCTATCCTCTCTGGGTCATTATTTTCCTCTGGAGGCCCCTATACACAAGTCAAAACCTATTGATCTGGTTTATGTCAATTTGGTTTCCAAAGATAATCAGAATTCACAGATAATAAATATTTCTATTTATATTTTGTCTCTAGAATAGAGACTGGGTTATTTTCTAATAATAAGAAGCAATTCCGGAAGTCACCAAGTCCCGGAGTACAACACTGGTACCTAGCAAGACACTTCATGCTGTTACAGCCCAGGGCAGACAGACAAGAGGGAGCAGGAGAAATGAAGGAACTCAGTCCTTTTATGTGGAAAACTCCTTCCTAAGATAACTAACCCTCTTCCACACTCACTGTATTAATCCATTCATAAAGACAGGGCCCTCAGGAGCTAATCACCTCTTAGATGTCTCACCTGTCAACACTGTTACACAAGGGATTAAGTTGCCAACACTTGAATGTTGAGAACATATTCAACCCATGATAGAGCTGAAACTTTTCCCTAGAGCATAATTTAAGACACTTTTTTAGTATGGCTTTGTCACAATGTTCTCCTGGGGTTTTTTTGTTTTGTTTTTAGAGAGTCAATGAGAAACTATAAAAACAAGAGAAATGAGAGAAATTATGAGGGACAGTGGCTGTGTCATCACAACTACTCTTGGATCACTGTTTCTGGCTGCTATGAAGCTTTTGTTTTATTTCTGCCCCTGTTTTTTAAAACCTCAAAGCTTGAACTGAAAGTAAGGACCTTAATTTGAAGCATGAAGGGGGATATGTAAGCTAACTTTTAGTTTCAGTTGTTAGGTTTCTTCTCAAAAACAAATTATGCTAACAAACGTTAGCATTATTTCCCTACAACACAAATGTATTCCATTTTTGTCTTTGCTTCATTAAACTAGATAGATAGATAGATAGATAGATAGATAGATAGATAGATAGATAGATGCATCCTTTTAAAAGTTTTTAAATTTATTTCTACACTGCCCTATGCTCCTCTTGTTTTTTCTCCTTTATGTAGATCTAGCTTTCCAAAATTTATAGAAGCTACAATTTGCTGACAACAGAAAACGGGATACTCATCAAAGATTTTCTCACTTTCTGGAAATTTTCTACATACATCTCCATTGAGAATAAAAGGCTTTACACAGACATAATGTTCAATGTATATGCTATGAAACTAGGGCTGTTGGGGGTTATGTATGGAGCAGGAGAGGTGGAAAAGAATGATATTGATCAAGATGCTCTATACTCCTAACCTGACATATTAAATTGTAACCCCTTGTACAACTACTTAAAGATAATAAAAATACAATTCAAAACAGTAATTTTTTAAGCTTCAAACATTAAAAAAAAATCTGTGACTACTTTACCTGGTTTGGGATGCCTTAAGCAAAACTATCAATTTTGTAAGGCTACATGGGGAAAGCATTTTTATTTGCAATAATCTCCACAAATATCCTATGTGTGGCTTTTATAGTTAAAAATGCATCACCAACTCCAAGTGTAAATATTTCCTTGGGATGAAAAATCCAATAAAAACCCCAGGACCTCAGCCTTTGTGGTTGAGATAAACAAGCCTTGCTTCTTGAGCTTTTAGTCTCTAAATGTGACAGGCACAGATTTTTATTTTAAAGGTTATACTTCGAAAATTTTTTCCAAATGTGTTTGCAAGATTTATTCATATGTGGTTAAATGTTTTCATGTCTCTGAAGTCACCTGCTAGGATTGGCTCCCTTTTGCATATGGGAAATCATTTATGGGAAGTGAACAATGATTCCTTTGTATCTTTAAGCACAAGCTGGCTCAGCCTCACCTTCACAATTAACTGAGTTTCCAAAATTATCTTCCTGGTGTGCACTGTGATTCTTTTCTTCTCTCAGAGAACAAAATTGCCTTATCCCAAGTCTATACTTTAGCTTTTGAATGTCAACAATGCTTTCACTCTTCAGAAATGCCTTGCTGAGCCCCTGAGGAAGTGTGGTATAAAAAGAGTCTGTAGATGGTTCCCAGATCCTTTCCAGGACTGTGTTTTCTTATGGTTATGTTTCCTTCCATCCAGCCCCTTTGGCTTCTCACTGACATATTTCCTACAAGGTACACTTCCAAAATGTCGTCATGTCTTGGTGTTGAGATGATGGCGATATTTATCTTCATTTACACTTGTGTTTTTACAAATGTTCCTCGGTAAGTACACATTATATATCAAAAAGGGAAAGCATTTTTCTTAAAGCGAGACCACATGAGGAGTATAAAAATGCTACAGATGGCCAACAGACCTTGATTGTAACCGCTAATATTCTTCAAAACAAGTTGTATGTGCATTCCTTGCCATCCACCCAGAAGAGAGGAAAGTAAAGATACAGAAGCCTACTGTTTTGGCTTCAGCACTAGCAACAACTGTTTTGAATAGCACCATAGATACATTCAGTAATAATGTCACAACTGGCTGCCAATCATTTGGGGCTTAAATAAAACTAACATTCCATAGGTCCTTGCCCTGATACTTATGTTTGGTATTTCTTTGTCTGCTTCAGCACATCTTTTTTTATGTTATTTATTTATGTTTTTTGAGATAGAAATTCTTGTAGTACAGCTGTCCTTTGTGCATTCCACACAACAGTTAACTATCCAAAGGCCCTTCTGGAACTCTCTCCTCCCCTTTCACAGTGGTCAAGTGGTAGTAAGACCTTCATTCAAAATCATAAATCATACAACTCAAAGGCTCTATTCATAGAGTTTCAAGAATGATCCACAGTTAAGGTCATAGAGTCCCTTGAGATAGAAATAATATAAATTATTTAGTAAAGCACAACATTTATAAAGGAAAGAAAGAGCCAGAGAATTGACTGGATAAGCACTTATTAAAGTCAGCAAAGCCAGAACTCAAGTTCAAGTTTTCCCATTCCAAGTCTTAATTTTCCTTCCAACATTTCCTTTCCATTTGAACATTCTGGAAGGCAGAGCCCATTTCTATTCATATACCAAGATAGCCTTTCCCAAATTTTCTTTGCTATTTTAACTGGCTAGAGCTGTGGAGAATCATTATTCTTTTTATAGGTATCTACATGCCTTCACTTTGTGGTTCCATTTTCTAATGTGTATATATCCAAAAGTTACCACAAGTATCACAAGACTTACACTTTGGGCCAAAGTCTCATTATTATGTATGTTTGTTACTTTATTTTAGTTTTTCCAGTCCTGAGGTTTGAACTCAGGGTCTTGTTGCTGTTCCTGACCCTCTTTGTTCTCAAGGGTAGAGCTCTACTGTTTCAACCACAGCACTACTTCTGGCTTTGTCTGAGTAGTTTATTGGAGATAAGGGTCTCATGGACTTCTCTGCCCTGGCTGGCTTTGAACCACAATCCTCAGATCTAGCCTCATCTAGGATTTCAGGTGTGAGCCACTTGAGCCTAGCACTATGCATAGTATTTCCTTAGAAAAAATCATATTAAGTGAAGTAAGCCAGACTCAAAGGAACTTAGGCTCAATGGTTTCCCTCATTTGTCATAATCAGTAGAAACCTTGGGCTTTCCCAGCAGAGATTTACAATAGAGCAAAACCTTGATACATAAGGCCATATAGTATGACGCTAAATGAAAGGACCTCTAGGATATAGAAACATAAGCCATATAATGAATGATTGTTATCCTTAATGTACTATGTTATCTCTCATCTCTTTTGCTGTCCCTTTGTTATCTCATATTGTTACAGTATCTCACTTTGTTATCTGATATATCGTATATGTTTGTATTTGGTTATTTGAAATTGGATAGGGAAGGGGGGGAATCAAGATGAGGGGTGGGGTGGGGGGAGGGAAATGGGGACTAAGACATGTGAAAGGGTATCAATGTATGGGAATTAATGCACCTTCTATCTGGCAAATATTATTAATTACAATAAAAATATGAAAAAAAATAATTTTATTATCATTACATAATGATACCAAAAGGCTTCAACATGCCAATTTATGTGTTCATCAGTCTCATCAGTCTTCATCAGTCACAGCTCTCCTGTCATTCTATTTTTCACCTCATATTCCCCCAAGTTTCCTAGTTTGATTTTTACATATGTACATTGAGTATTATAACTGTATTTGCCCTCCATTAACTACTGCCTTTCATCTTTCTCCTTTCTCCCATGAATAGAATGAAATGTCACAGAGAGAAACACATTTGAAAATACGTCCTGATACATACTTGACAATGGAATTAATAACCACTAGGGGGAAAAAAAAACATGGTATTATGGCATACTAGGAAGAACTAATAAGATACTATCTAGAAAACAGTAAGCCAGTTCTCAAAAACAAGTAAAAATGTTTTGTTTCCCATGATTTAAGAAATTTTATAAAAAGGAGGCAAAAAGGCCAGTATGATAGTGAATGCCTATAATTCCAGATACTCAGGGGGGAAATCAGGAAGATCATAAGTATAAATCCAACCTGGGTAGCATAGCAAGATCCTGTCTTAAAATAAAAAAAAAAAAAAAGGTAATAGAGCACAGTGGTAGAGTACTTGCCTAAAATATGTCAGGACCAGAGCTCAACTTCCAACAAGCCTTCTTGGGTACGTTTATATAGGTAAGATAAGGGATGTGTTTGAAGATACCATGCTTTTGACAATACAGTGATAGAAACATTCAATAAAAGTCAAAACTGTAACAAAAGACAGGTTTGTACAATAAATTCTTTTTTATTGAGATGAAACATTTTAATCTGATGGCAGCATTTAACACTGTACAGGTAGCACTCAGCTTCAAGAGCATTCTTCTAGGTTATAAGGAAGTTCCAGAAATAACTGAATTTGCTAGTGTGGTCCCTTACCCACGGGAATGGGGGGGAATGGACAGGAAAAGCATCCTAGCCTGTCCTCCTCTCACTCATAAATCCAGTCCTGCACACAGCTCTTGTAATCCACTAGTTCCTCAGGCCAAAACCACAGGCTGATTTCTTTCTCTACACTCTCCATGAAATCGCTGCCACGAATGATGTTCCTGCCAACATGGATGCAGAAGTCTTCACGGATGGTGCCTGGCTTGGAATCTGCAGGTTGGTCTCTCCAAGCATCACTCTGCCTATTTTTACAACATTCAGCCCCTTCCAGACCATGGCAACCACGGGCATTGAGTGCATGTATTTCACCAGGCCTGTAAAGAATGGATGGTCCTTCAGGTCAATGTAGTAGTGTTCCTTGAGAAGATCTTCAGAAGCCTGCGTAAACTTCAAGCCAACGAACAGAATCCTTTCTGCTCAAAATGCTTCATGATTTCTCCCACAAGACCCCACTGGACCCCATCAGGCTTGATAGTGATGAAGGTACAGCTCTGTGCAGGCCATGGTCTCGTTCAAGCTGCCAGGGCTTTACCTGGGGCTGCGGCCATCGACACTGAACTGCACCTTGTATAATGAATTCTTGACTTCATTCTCTCTATATCCCCACTTCATTCTTCTGTCCCTCTTTCCTTGACCCCACCCAATGCTCTTGCAAGTACCCCTCAACTGGTTCTTATTTTGTAGGGCTATGACTTATCTTTTCAAAGAATTACACTAGTGGCACTCTCCATAGTCTATTGTACGTCATTGCATTCATTTCAATCCCTTGTTTACCACCTTGTAGATTTATGGGCACATTCTAGCTACCAAAACTGAGGGAAACCATGCCACCTATATCTCTGTGGATCTGACTTATTTCACTTAATATAATTTTTATATTTCTTTACAAATGGTATAATATTCTTTCTGATGAATAGAATTCTATTGTGCATATATACCACATTTTCTTAATTCATTCATACATTGAGGAGCATCTGTATTGATTCTAAACCTTGGCTGTGCTCAACAATGTTGCAATGAACATAATTATGCTGGTAGGTTTAGTGTGGCCTTGTTTGTGTTCTACTGGATAAATGCCCAGGAGTGGAATTTCGGGGTCATAGGGAAGTTCTGTTTTCTGTTGATTGAGGAAACTCCATACTGCTTTCCAAAAGGTTGAACAAGATTACATACACCAACATATATAATAGAGTTTACTTTGTCACAATCTCACTAGTATTTGTTGTTTGTATTCTTTATATTAACCATTCTAACTTATTTGAAGTGTAATATAAATATTTTGATTTGCATTTCCTTTATGGCCAACATTTTTTCATGTGTATATTGGCAATTCTGACTCCTTCTGAGAAGTCTCAGAAGTCTCTGAAACTCATTAGCCCATCTGTTAATCAGATTGTTGTTTCTTTGAGGGATTTTTTGGGGGGGAGGTAATAAATTTTTAAAGCTCTCTATATATACACATATATGCACATATATTTATGCAGAAATATACATATATATGTATAAATATATTCCACAGAATTGAGATATATAATGAAAACAGTGAGTCAAAGTGGAGTGAAGGTGTTGAAGTTATAACACAAACAGATACACTGTACACATAAACTGTTGTTTAAAAAAGCAAAATAATCAAATATATAACCTAAAATTAGGACAAGTAAGGGAAGATGTGGGTTAGGAGGGTTGGGTGAGAATGATGAAAAGGATGATAGTTGCCAAGATTCACTTTATTCATAAAATGCTTTGGTGAATGACAACTCCAATTTCTAAAAGATAATAAAAATATTTTTTAAAAGAAATATACCATGAAAAGACAAGAGAAAAGCACAGCAAATTTGTTTAAATAAATTTTTATATAGCATATAAACTTTCAGAAATGAAGACTCAAACCCATGGTTTAAACTAGAGTTAAATGAAAAAAAAATGAATGACAACATAGAAGTGTGGTGACACGAAAGGATATGAGTTAATGCTAGTAGAATGGGAATGAAGAGGGGGTTGTCTGTCTAATCAATTGCCTTGGCCTCTCTAGGTAGCAGATCCTCCTCTTAGAAGACCTCTCTGCAATAAGAGTGTCTGAGGGACAGGGAGAGAGTGTCCCTACTAAGTTTTGTAGTTTAAGGAAAAGGAGTTTTAGTTTCTCTAACTTGCCTTGGGGGACAGGAATTCTGATGTCTATGAATGACTTTAGGTGAGAGGTAAGAGGTCAGGGAGACTTTGCATCTGAAGTCCTTCTAGTCATCTTCAGTTCAGCATACTCAATGTACCACGATGACATTCCTGGAGGCTATGTGTTCTGAGCCCCAACAACTGGCAGGTAAAAGGCATAACTCTCTAAGTCACTTCTAATCCCCTGTAGCACTAGTTTCTCACTTCTGTTTGGCCTTCTAAATCAGGATACCTCCTAATTCCAGATAGGTAAGAGTAGGGTTGGTTCCACAAGACAAGAATTGACCATTTACCTCTCTTCTTCCTCTTTTCTCAAACATTTAATTCAGAGGAACACTGGAGATGATCTGAAGAATAATGCAAGTCACAAAAATAGACCTGACTCCATGTCATTTTTTTTTTCAGAAACTGTGGATATGTATTAAACTTAGGTTCGCAATGCTCAGGCCTAGGACAGGATTAATCACTTCAGCTTGCCTAAAGTTCTTATTGTACACAGAAACCAGCTATTTATGAGGGAAAGGAAGTGAACCAAGATAGACAAGGCATTCTCATTCCCATAGTTTAGAAACAGAGGGTCATCAAAGTGAAGCGACTTTCTCAATTCAATCCTGGAATATAATATGACTTATTTACTTTACAGTAAAACCCATTAGCCTTGCCCTAAATCATACTTCTTTTTTGAAGTGCTAAAAGTTCAAAGCTAACCTGTAAGGTTTGGAGGTGTGAAGATTCTGGCCCTTGATACTTCTTCAAGAGGAAAAATATTGGGGCTCCCAGCCATTCTGTCATTGGGTGAAAATGAATTTTAAGTCACCTCTTTTCATTCACATACAATCTAGTTTTACTCTTTCCCCTCAAAACACAGTGGTTGATAAAAAGGAGGTTAGCACATATAGAGAGATTGTATATTTATGTTAGCCAGTGCAAGGAAAGTCATTAGAGGTGTTGGGACTGATATTCTGTTGCGTAGAAATCACTGAAGAGGCATAGTGGTAGAGGGCTTGCCTAGCATGCATGAAGACCTGGGTTTAATTCCTCCATACCACATAAATACACTGTTGGTGGGAGTGCAAACTTGTTCAGCCACTATGGAAGGCAGTATGGCAGTTCCTCAAAAGACTAAACATAGACCTCCCCTATGACCCAGCAACTCCACTACTTGACAATTGTCCAGAAACAAGGACATACTAAATCCACTAGCACAATGATGTTCATTGCAGCACTATTTACCATAGCAAAATATGGACCCAACCCAGACGCCCCTCAGTTGATGAGTGGATCAGCAAGATGTGGTATTTATACACAATGGAATTCTATGCTGCTGTCAGAAAGAATGACATTGCCCCATTTGTAAGGAAATGGAAAGACTTAGAAAAAGTCATATTAAGTGAAGTAAGTCAGACTCAAAGGAACATAGGTTCAATGGTTTCCCTCATTTGTCATAATTAGTAGAAACCTTGGGCTCTCCTAGCAGAGAATCATAATAGAACAAAACCTAGATACATAAGGCCCTATTGTATGATGCTAAACGAAAGGACCTCCAGGATATAGAAACAAAAGCCATATAATGAGTAATTGTTGTCCTTAATGTACTATGTTATCTCTCATCTCTTTTGCTGTCACTTGGTTATCTCATATTGTGACAGTATATCTCCTTGTTATCTGATAGATTGGATATATGCTTATTTGGTTATTTGAAATCGGATAGGGAAGGGGGGAAAACAAGATGAGGGTTGGGGGTGGGGGGAGGGAAATGGGGACCAAGACATGAGAAAGGGTATCAATGTATGTGAAGTAATGCACCTTCTATCTGGTGCATATAATGTAACCCTTCTACTAATTACAATAAAAATATATTAAAATAAATAAATAGAAAAAGCCGGATGTGGTGCTGTGGCTCAAGTGGTAGAGTTCTAGCCTTGAGAAAGTCCAAGGACAGTGTTCAGGCCCTGAGTTCAAGCCCAAGTATTGGGAAAAAAAAGTCACTGAAGATAAAATTTCATCCTTCTTTCTTTTGGACTTTCACAACATCAGTCATTTCTTTGTTAGGGCTCTGATTTCTTACTTCCTGGGTTACTGACACCTTTGTTTAAGTAGCTCTACCTCCTACAAACTGCTTCCTTCATATAATTGAGGTCTGCAGTTTCCCCCCCAACATATTAAACTCCTTGAATTTGTGGACTCTGTCTTAATTATTCTGATGTCTGCCAGGAATTTTTAGAGGAATAGGGATAAAGTTTGGGGAAGGAAGGAAGGAAGGCAGGAAGGAAGGAAGGAAGGAAGGAAGGAAGGAAGGAAGAAAGGAAGGAGGAAGGAAGGAAGGAAGAAAGGAAGGAGGAAGGAAAGAAGGAAGGGAGGGAGGGAGGGAGGGAAGGAAAGGCGAGGAAAGAAGGGAAGGAAGGAAGGAAGGGGAGGGAGAAGGGGAGAAAGGAAGAAGGGATGGAAAGGCAGGAAAGCAAGAGACACTAACTAGAGACTTTCTACCAGATTATACCCTCCCAAAAAAGAGAAAGAGAGAGAAGAACTAGAGAAAAGGAAAAGAGCTGTTTTTTCATATATTTTATTATAATTAATAGAAGGGTTACATTATATTCACCAGATAGAAGGTGCATTACTTCACATATATTGATACCCTTTCTCATGTCATGGTCCCCATTTCCCTTTCCCCACCCCCCAAATAACTTGATTTCCCCCCTACCTTCTCCTATTTCAAATAACCAATTAAGCATATATAAAATATATCAAATAACAAGGTGAATATTGTAACAATGTGAAATAACCAAGGGTCAGCAAAAGAGATGAGAGATGACATAGTACTTAAGGACAACAATCACTCATTATATGGCTTTTGTTTCTTTATCCTGGAGGTCCTTACATTTAGCGTTATGCTATATGGCCTTATTTATCTAGATTTTGTTTTGTTGTGAATCTCTGCTAGGAGATCCCAAGGTTTCTACTGATTATGTCAGATGAGGGAAACCATTGAGCCTAAGTTCCTTTGAGTCTGGCTTACTTCACTTAATATGACTTTTTCTAAGTCTTTCCATTTCCTTACAAATGGGGCAATGTCATTCTTTCTGACAGCAGCATAGAATTCCATTGTGTATAAATACCACATCTTGTTGATCCACTCATCAACTGAGGGGCATCTGGGTTGGGTCCATAGTTTGCTATGGTAAATAATGCTGTAATGAACACTGTTGTACTAGTGGATTTATTATGTCCTTGTTTCTGGATGATTGGGTAAATGCCAAGTAGTGGAGTTGCTGGGTCATAGGGGAGCTCTATGTTTAGTCTTTTGAGGCACTGCCATACTGCCTTCCATAGTGGTTGAACGAGTTTGCACTCCCACCATCAGGGTAGTAGTGATCCCTCCTGTCCATATTCCCTCCATCATCTGTTGTTATTAGATTTCTTGATGCTGGACATTCTAACTGGAGTGAGGTAGAATCTTAAAGTTGTTTTAATTTGCATTTCTCTTATGATAAGAGATGTCAAGCATTTCTTCATGTGTCTATAGGCCATTCTTATTTCTTCTTCAGAGAAGTCTCTTTTTAAGTCTGTGGCCCATCTAAGAGCTGTTGTTTTTCTGAGGATTCTCAAGATCTGTTACAACTTCTCAATCGTATTTTTATGAATTTTTTTGTTCATTCTCCTTCCAACTGTGATAGCTCACTCAACTACTTTAAAATCTGAAATTAGACAATTACTCACTTGCAGTTCCAAAGTACCTCATCAACAAAATGGATGATTCTGTTATGGGGTCAAGAGGAGGGGATTCTACATCCTCCAGGTGGGGATTCCACGTCCCACCAGAGTCCACCACACAGAGACAGTCTCATATAAAAAGGTGAATTTATTGAGGAAGTAGATGGTGAACTGACCGGCCAGGGACACAGTGCAGACTGGGGAGCTGACGCTGTGACCCTGAACAACTCTCACCCTGGGTTTTTAAGGGCAAAACCCATGCGGTCAAACCTGGCCACACACAGGTGGCCAATGGGATACTTACATACACAGAGGGACCATAGTCAGCTCCGGCCACACGCAAGTAGCCAATAGGGTTACAGCCCAGTGTTTGAATTTACCTATCACCTTAGTTGGAGTTGGTGTGCTAATTGGGAAGGTCTCCATACAAAGCAGGCCCACCTCCACCCAAGCAGATATCCCTCCTCATGGGGGGTGGGGAAAAGGTCAAGGTTGCCCCTCCCTGGAAGGGCAAAGGTGGCTGGGCTGTACCATTGTCGACCTTCCACAATGGGGCCGGGGACTCTTAGGCATTCTGGATGGTACCAGTCCCTGCTCCCCTTAACAAGTCCAGGCCCTAAGACCTGATACTTGTGACTTATTCATGAGTTATAACTGCTCTAGAAAAATGGCTCTGCAAGCTGAATCTGATCTACATGTACCACATCAATAGAAAGCGACACCTCCTGATGTAACCATGTTTAAAAGAAAGCAAAGCAGAGAGAAGACTAGTTATTCTTATCCAAAAGTACCTTAAAAATGATTGTTGCTTGCTGTATTTTATAATAAGGACTGTAAGACATTAGGTGACAGGTGTTAAGAACATTGTTCTTGATTTTAGTGGTTTCTACTTGCTCTAAATGTACACAACTCTGAGTTAGATGGTAAATGCTCATAAAGAATTACAATGCTATAATGATCTTCTTGACATCCACTAGGAAGTGTATAAATATGAATTATTGCCATCAAATAAATCACTATAGATTTGCATTGAGATTACTCTATGAACCACTGTTCTGCATATCCAGTGAAGCCCAGAATAAATCCTGTTTTCTTGGAAATGCCACTTTTTGCATTTATGTTACTTATTAAAACAACCAAATGAGTGGCTATTGAGCTAAGACAAACCAAGTGCAAGCCAAACAAGCCAAATTTAATCTAAACAGTTAAAAGAAAACAAAAAAACCTCAACAATCATATGCTGGTAACTAACCTTTAACTAGATACTTTCTACCAGATGATACCCAAATAAAGCAAACATCTTTCTGTAGCCCATTGGATAATTATTTTTTTACTTTACTTCCACAGTCAGCCTGTAAAAAAACATTACACATATTGGTAAGGCCAAATTTAAAATCCTTTTTGTTTTTAGTGCTGCTTGATTAATGAATCCATTACTCAAACTCTGTAAAGTTTACTTTCTCAAAAGAACATGAGTGTATATACATACATACAAATAGCCAGAAAAAGGTTATAAGCATGTGCCATACTCCAAGAATTCAAATCTATTCTCCACCCTTTTATATTGTCAAGCACTTGGAAGCAGAGTATGCATCTCTTTCTTTGTTTAAATGAAGATGATGCAAACAACAGAGGTGTTACAAATGGATTACTTCATTGACAGAGAATGTTTAGAGCTGCGTGATTATATCTTATTTACAACAATCTGTCAGTCATGTAATGATGAAATTACACCTCATCACTAGTCCAAATCATTATAGATTTCTAGAATCCAGATCAAAGAGGTTCTATCTTTTTTTTTTTAATGCACTGGAAATGTTTGGTTGTGTGTCATTAGATAATCTAACAAGGAGACTGACCAAGTGTTTTATCAATAGACCCTTAAGTGTCAAAACAAAGAATGGTGAATCTTACCTGCTACAGAGATTCTTTTTTCCTAAATACTTTTGTCAATCCTTATATAAACTAATTATAAAGTAATAGACACTAGCTGATGACATGGTGTTTAGCATTTGTAAAGGAAGACCTCTGTACAAACTTTGCTTTTAGTTGTATTGTCCACGTTGTGGTGGTGGTGGTGGCGGCAGTGGTTTTTTGTTTGTTTGTTTCCAGGACTCATGCTCAACACCTTGTTGCATACCATGAAGAAATGACGAAGTATGAGACACATTCTATTCCTTTGAGAACACACAGTATGAAGCATATGTTTTTTTTTTAATAAATAAGGAAGAAAGAGGAGCTCTGGAGTGGAACCAGAGCCTGTCAGTTCTTGGTTTAAAGCTAGAAACATGGCATTCTTACTCCAAGCCATTGTTCTTGTGCATTGCAAAACTCAGTGCAATTTCACTTTGACAGGAAGTGTACTTTCAGCAGGCCTTTGCCTCACTGATCTGGATTATCTCATGCACACTCCTGACAACCCAACACCCTCACCTTTCTGAGAGGTTTCCATTTTGGAAGTATCTCATATCTTTTACAGCATCCATTTCATCATGGACCCTTTATCTGTTCATTCACTATAAATATGGTAGCATTGAAGGTGACAAATGGGTTTTGCTGCCAACTACTGGAAAATGAAGTATGTTTTTTTTTTTTTACTTCACTGATATTTTACTTTGTTTTTTTTATTTATGGACTGTAAGCGTTTCCCATTTCATATGATTTAGGAGGCCCTTCCTTAAAATATTCCTAATTCTTTATAGCCATTTAGCTCCTAATTCTTTTTAGCCATTTAGGTGCATTATTTACCATTATAATGCTGATTGTATAGTAACTGTTCAAAGTGTTTGTGTATTATCTGCCCAAAATCGCTGCCAATATTTTTCAGTGCTTAATATGCATTAGACACTGTCCTATGTCACTCAGTTCTCAAACCAGCCAAGAAAGGAATTGTTAGCCAGATACCAGTGGTTTACTCCTACAATCCTACCTACTGAGGAGACTGAGATTTGATTCAAAGACAGCCTGGGCAGGAAAATCTCTATGCCTCTTATCTCCAAACAGAAGTGGAACTGTGTCTTAAAGAGTGGAATGCTAGACTTGAGCATGATAGCTCCAGGTTGGGCACACACACACACACACACACACACACACACACACACACACACACATATGATTATTCCTATCTTCCAGAAAATAGAAACTGAGTAAATGTACACCTTGTCAAAAAGGCTTTCAACCAGAAATAGTAGGCACTACTGAGGGCAAGTTAGAAAGGAAATTTGGAAAGAGACAATGCCCTTTCTTTTTTATTTAGGCCTTCTAAGGCAGACAGACACTGGGGTGAGGGGTACACGTGACATTTCTTTAGAGTGAGGTGGACAGCTGTCTAACCAGACACCAGAATACTTGAAACTTGCCCAAAAGGATATAAAAGGGAGATCTCAGGACTGCAAGCAGATTACCAATTTCTGGATTCCAATTCTCATTATCTTGCTTCAAGAAGTCATTACTCCTGCTCCTCCCCTTCTCTCTCTCCCTTCCCCTCCCCCTCCTCCTTCCTTTCTTCTTCCTCCTTCCCTTCTCCCCTCCCTGTCCTCCTCTACCTGGACTCAAACCAAATGGGTAGTAGAGAAAAAACCACCCTTCCCTTCCTTCCCTGGAGTAGTGCCTTACTCTCCCTTTGCCCCTACTCCCACTTTTCCTGCCGCCTAATCCTTTATCTGGGAGAGAGAAGTCAGGATCCAAACCTCCAAGATGGTATTAATGTTCCAACCAATTTTTTCTCCCTCTTCAATCTTGAATCTTTAATTTTCATATTTCAGCATCTCCCCCATCTTGTAGGCTGATGCCTCGGAACAGAAACAGCAAGCTGCTCTGTATTTTTTTTTCCTTTTGAAAGAAAACATACACAGACTCCCCTGCCTAGCATGTTCTTGCTAGAAGAGGAGAATGGAAAGGACAGGAAAGAGAGAAGAAACAGAAGTATGCTGTAATTTTTATTACAAAACCCTCTCGCTTCTTAAAGTTCCACCACTCTCCCCTCCTTCTCTCAAATTTTAGCGCCAACAGTACCTACCAACCATTCAGCTTCCAGGAAGAGGAGAGGATGGGTGTGAGCAGGCAGTGCACTTCTAATTTTCTGCATGGATGCCCTAGTTACTATTAAGATATTGTCAAAGGGAAGTAATTTCAAAGAAGGGAATCTAGACTGATTAAGAAGTTCGATTAAGATTGGCTTTTGAGAAAATATTAAAAGCTGGGAGAAAAACAAAGAAGATTAAGATTGGGAGCCATTAAAGAGACTCTTCAGATATCAAACCAACAGAAAACAACTTCTCACTGAGACAGAACAAAGCCTTTCAGTAGACAACATCTCCTAAGATAGCAATCACAAGTACATATTGTCAGTCTGTTCAAGTCCAACCTCATCCATGTTAGCTGCAATTCTAATAAGCTTCATGTCTCAATTCAGAGCCTAGATCCTCTGACTAAATACACAAGTCTCCAAGACTTCTCTTGCTATGCTCTCAAGTGCTTAGATTCTACTCTTAACACACAGAGTTTAGCACGGTCCTTCCCCTTGAGAGTCTGAGAATTAATTTTTTTTTTCTCTTAGAGGTTTGTTGAGACCAAAGTAATTATCCCAAATACCTTATTTAAATAAGAGATGTATTACTTTTAAGAAAGAATATTACAAGGTATCAAGGTTCCTTGCTTGCAGTATTCATGGCAATGGGTAGATTCTAAACACCTTCTTGTCTTACATGTGCTTCTCATTAGTGGATGATCTGGTATTTGATCCAAGTGGTCAATGGCTCATTTGCCCTAAAGAGTATAGTGAGAAGAAATGGCCAGCAACCAGAACTCTTGGAATTCTCTGAAAACTACTGTTCTATGTGCCTGGATTCCTTCACCTCTTCAAAACCTATCTATTTATCTATCTAGCTTCAGGAAAATGTGAAGCCATACGCAAACTGGACTCTGGATACACATTATAGCCATCCAAATATACTGTAATTTGATGGTCTTAAATGTAACAAGCAAGACAAAAGCTCCAGTTTGTCTAATGGCATAAGTGTATTCAGTAGGGACTGCTGAGTTTAGTCTACTCTAGCCAAATCTTGAGAATGAAAAGGGGAAGGAGACAGGAATTATCCATAAATAAAAGGTTCTTTTCCATTTATTTTCTCCCTAATTTTCCTCCAAAGAATTAAGTAAGGCTCTGAAGTACAAAAGTCTACATTTTACAGGAAAAAAAACCAACCAAAAAGGAAAATAGGCTTTTTAAAAGGGAAAGATTTCATGTTCCTATACCATACATGTATATTCTCACACGTGGTAGAAAAGTTTGCTTGATGAGGTAGTATCTTTCTAAATTTGCTCAGTGAAGTGGGAAACTGAAGATGACCAGACTTTGTAACTGACCATTTCCCATCTTTATCTGTGTAAAAAAATCTACTTTGGGAAATCCTAAGAAGTATATACATGTTGAGGAATGAGGAGATATTCCATGCCTTCAAATTAGATGTTAGGATTAGATTATATTTGAATATTCTGTCTCCTTTCCTTTCTGGGTTTTTAGCGCTTCTTGCCTCTTGACTCTCAAGAGGTACAAGGAGAATGCACCCCGACTAAGAGGAGGCCAAGAAAGGTTAGGGCCCACTGGCCGATTTCATCCAGTCCTCCTTCTCCAGAGGGAAGACACAGATGCACCAGGGAGACTGTCACAGCAAGACTCCTTTATTGGGAAAGTACAAGGGGCTAAAGTAAGATGCAGGAGTCTATCAGCATACAGGCGGGCAGGGCAAGGGGAGGTAGGTGTGGTCAGAGAGGGCGGTGGGGCCAATCCATGGGTTCGAGGTAGCCTTATTTTACATCACAAACCACAGCCAAACCTCCTAAGGAGGTGACAGGAAGGTTGGAATTCCAAAACCAGGAAGTGAGCACTGGACCACGAGGTAGGCCTTTTACCCTTGATGTGACGTGCCCCACACTTTCTCAATACAGTAAACTCCCAAGAATTCTGAAGTTATTCAAACTTAATTATATTTCAGGTTCTTCAGGGTATGTGTATATAGTATATACAGTTTTTTTGCCAGTCCTGGGCCTGATCATGGTCCTCCGGCTTTCTCAAAGCGAGAGCTCTACTACTTGAGCCACAACATCACTTTCAGCTTTTTCTGTGTATGTGGTACTGAGGAATCTAGCCCAGGTCTTAGTGCATGTACTTTACCACTAGATGAAACTCCCGGCCCCATATACAGCTTGAAATTAGGTACATTTTTGTCAACTCAAAATAGCCCTTTTCCTAAAGAAGTCTCAGATGGCAAAGCTCTAGCCTTAAGCAAAAATGTATCCAAGGACAGTGCCCAGGATCTGATTTCAAGCCCTAGGACTAGTAAAAACATGAGAAGGAGTATCATTGTGTGTAAAGTAATGCACCTTCTATCTGGAAAATATAACTGTAACCCCTCTATTAATTACAATAAAAATATATGAAAAAAAAACCCTGGAAACAACCAGAATACCTATCAACTGCTGAGCAGATAAGCACAATGTGACATTTCCATATAATAAACTACTAGTTAGCAGCAGAAAAGAATGTTTACACACTACACCATGAATAAACCTTTAAAAATACAGGCCTAATTAAAGAAGCCAGATATGTCACTATATATATATTGTACCATTTACAGGGAATTTCCAGAAAAGTAAATTCATAGAGGCAAAGCAGATGGATGGTTGCTTAGGGCTGAATTTGAGCATGGTGAGAGCCCATAAATAGGCACTAGGGGAATGTTAAAGTTCATGAAGATGCTCAAAAGCTAAATTTTAGTGTTGGCTGCACAACTCTAAATTTACTAAAAGTTACTGAACTGTAGAGTTATAAGGGCTGAATTTTAAGGTATGTAAATTATACCTCCATAAAGCTATTTAAAAATAGATTCACAAGACATATAGAGCAGGACTAAGTTGTGGTAAGTCTCATGAACCTCTTAGAGATAAATTTACCAAGAAATAAAATAATGTGATTAATTATTACCCCATAGCTTTTATTTTATGTTTATCCCCAGGTTACCTTAGAGTTTACCATTCTGTGAGTTAAAAAAAGACACAGCATCTATCCTGAACATCATAACCCAGCACATGATAAGGACACCTGCTCTGCTATGTTCATCTCTGCACTATTCACAATAGCCAAGTGATGGAAACAATCCAGATGCCCTACTGCAGATGAATGGATACAAAAAATGTGGTATATATATATACAATGGAATTCTACATAGACAACAAGCAAGATAAAATAATGGCATTCGCAGGGAAGTGGATGAATCTACAGCGAATTGTGTTGAATGAGACAAGTCAAGACCAAAGGAACAAAAGGTGCATGGTATCCTTAATATGTGGCTATTAGACCCAAACAGTACAAGAGAGAGGACTAATTATTCACGTGCCCAATGCTATAGACATGGTATTGGAAATATAAACACAACTACATAGACATAAAAATTTGTGACTCTATAGACATAATGTTTTATTACACAGATTAATATGTATCTATGATACACAAACCCTCAGCTTAATTTTAATTATCTTCTAAAATTTAAGTGCCAGTGATTGTATATAGAGATTCCCTTCTTGAATACTTGTTTGTTAAATAGGTCATTTGAAATATGATGTAAAAATCAATGTTAATAAATTCTTTAATTAAAAAAAAGACACAGGGCCGGGAGTTTGGCCTAGTGGTAGAGTGCTTGCCTAGCATGCACAAAGGCCCGGGTTCGATTCCTCAGTACCACATACATACAAAAAAAGCTGAGGCTCAAGTGGGAGAGCTCTAGCCTTGAGAAAGTCCAAGGACAGTGCTCAGGCCCTGAGCTCAAGCCCAGGACTGGCAAGAGAAAAAAAAAAAAGGCACAATACTATTGGTTGGCCCAAATTTCCTAACTATAGATGTATATGTTCCTGTGGGATTTCTGGCTTCCTGCAAGATCATTCACAGTTAATTCTAGAAGTCCTTAGGAGTATCTCACTGAGTTCACAGACTGAACTCCATGGGACCTGCCATGTCCTTCCCTCATTGTTCAACTCCCTTTGTTAATAGACATGTAAGAGCTATAAAATACCGAGTATTATACTTGTACTGAAAATTCTTAGTGCCACTAAATAAGAAAAAATACAAGAAGTATATGGTATGCTCTTAATTAAATGTGTTTTAAACTTAGGATGGCATGTATAGTAAAGAAATATGATGAGTCATCTGTGGGTTGATAATCACCAAGGGTGAATGTTGGGATTAAGAAGATTTTGCTAGACTTTCCCAGAAAGATTCTTTCTGAACTGAACCAAATATATCACAGAGAAAATTAACCCAAGTTGGATCAAGGAACAAGTCTTTGTAGAGTAGAGTCTATTTTCCTTTCTCACTCTCTACTCTGTGTTATGCTGTAGAACTCCTGGAAACTCTTGCCATCAAATATATCCATTCCTCTGCCTTGATAGTGGGGGAAAGCATTGGGCTTGGTAAGAAAGGGATCAGAGTTTGAAACTAGGCTTCATTATTTATAGTTCTATGATACTATACAAATAATTTGCATTCACTGAATTCCATTTGCATGTACACAAAATGAGTGTAATATTATTTGACTGTTATGCTATATTGGAGATAATATAAATTTGGTATCTGGTCTATAACTGAGGTTCTGTAAAATTATTTCCACCTCTACCATTCTTTAATGTGACTATTGGCCCTTCCACTCCTCATAATCCTATATTTCTACCTAAATAATTCTACAAAAATGTGAATTTCTGTAGCTAAAGGAAATTCTTATAGTACCACACACACACACACACACACACACACACACACACACACACACACACACTGTATTTTAGTACATACACTTGCCTTGACAAAAAAGAAAGATAATGATACCCAATGGGTCTTTCCCATTTCTAATTTTAGTTACTCTATGGTCCTGTGATTGCCATAGCCAAATAATCAACTAAACATAATTATGCACAATCCCAAGCATATTATGAACTAATAAGGTACTTATTTTTCAGTGTGCCCTGAATGCTTCTATCATTGAAGATGTAAAAACAAAATTTAATTCGGAGTGCAGAATGGAAAGCCACAGAAGTAAAAGAGAAGACAACTTGTCTTCTGAGGCTGAGAATTTCCTTTTGTGTTCAGACATATCAGGATACCCAGATGAAATTTTGAAAGGGATGAATAGATTCACAGATGCCAGATCATACATGCTACTTACCTTCTGCAGGTCAACTGTGTAGTAGTTTCACCCTTAGGTACTTGGCGAATACTTGTAATTGTTAGACATCCCTGATATATGCAAATGATTATCTAGGAGATTTTAGGTTCAATCGCTTGCACCAAAATGAAAAAAAAACAGAAAAGAAAATGATGTAAGTGACTAAGTTATGGGTCCTGGAAAAACTGAACACACTTGCACCCATTATATCAGTATATGTGATAAGTTTAAGCTTGTTGGTAAAAACTGAAACACCATAACTACAGATATACAGTAATGGAAAGAAAGGAAGAATATGGGTTTTACAAAAGAGCTATGTTATATTATATAGCCTGTAGCATAACATTAAATAAAATAATACATGTCATAGTATGTAATATATAACGGTGGACTGATGAATGAAATTGTAACACCACTATTCATTACCCCGACAATAAAATACAATTTAAAACATAGTGTATGAAGATAGAATCATCTGTAATGGGGAAATCCAGCAAAATTTCTACAATAATCCATAAAGAACTAAATGCATGCCAGTAGATGCTAGTATATCAGTATGTATCAACATTTACTGGCATATACACTGAGTTGTACACATAAACACCCACTATGTTTGTATATACACATACATACACATATATACACATATTCATACATATATGCAGCCATATGCATATGGACATATATAAGCACACACATACACACATATAAGAGTACATTCATCCATGTGTATGTATGTGTGTATATGTATATATGTATGTTTTATATGTATACATATATCCCAGAGGGAGCAAAATATTAAAAAAAGATACATAAATAAGAAATAGATAAGAAAATTTTATAATTGGTTCCGAAAATTTTAATGAATCTTTTCTGAGTTACAAACTAAAATACAATCATTTCAAATTTAATCTCCAAAAAATAAACTAAGTGTAAGTTATTTTAAATTCTAGGTGTATTATGTCCCAGTGTTTCCTCTGTAACCTGCTCAAATTTTAATCAGCAAACTACAAGATTATGCTGTGTCCTGGCTAGTATTTTTTGGAGTTACTATTTAAATGTCCTTGGAGAACACTGAATATAGCTACAGGTTCATTATTCTTAATGCAAAACTATGTATGAATGTGGATTACAAATTTTATCACTTCCATTGGGCCTTATTCATTAAAATCTTAACCAATTCATTAAAATCTTAACCAATTTTATGAAAACCATGTCATGAGTATGATAGAAAATAATTACAAGTGTGTAAATCAAATGATATTTCAGGACTCAAGAAGGTAACACGTTGCATTTTTCTCCCCAGAATCTTTGCTTTTATGTATCTCTTATTCTTTTAGAAGTTATATGAAAAAATCTTAACCTTGATATCATAGCTAAATCACCTGTACAAAGGACCATTTATCAGGGAAAAACTAAAAAAAATACTAATGGATTTCTGGAAATTGCAACCATGAGAATAAAGGCATCCAAAGTGAAATGAGAGATAAAAGCTAAAAAAAAAACTCAACTAAAAGATGGAATAGAAAGGGCATCAATGTTTGTGAAGTAATGCACCTTCTATCTGGTGAATATAATGTAACCCTTCTATTAATTGCAATAAAATATATGAAAAAAAGAATGGAATTTCTTTGATTCATGTGGAAGCTTGATTGCTTGTGTTCACTTCTCCAAATATGTAATGTATTTTTCGATTAGCAGCAACATGCTATGTGCTTTGCTATGCAAGTTTTACCTTTCCTGCTTCTATGACTCTGGTATGACCTTTATCACCCTTCAGCTCCCCATAGAGTTGATATTCTGCTCTACGTTGCAGAATGCTTATGCCACTGTTATATCCTTTGCCTGGAGGTCCAGGAGATAGAGGGGCCAAACATGCTATGCATAGACTTGTTAACTGGCACAGGATGCATACAGGGAGTGAGGAGGTATATGTAAATTCTTAGCAACTCACGGGTCCTGGGGAATCTCAAGAGGATGAAACATAGGATTCAGTCATGCTACTTGCTTAGTAGTTTCTGATTCTTTGCCTGACAAGGCCTCTCCCCTCCCTGTTTTAGGAATTAGGAGTCAAAGAAATAGATCTGATAGAAGTTGTCAATTGCTTTCTCCTTCCCTTTCTCATACATCAGAAGTCATTCCTTTTTCCTGGACTTCAACAACTCAAAACACTCATACACTAAGAATATCAAAGAAGTACAAAATTAACCTTGCATTTCTCTTTATTATTTTCATCTACACTCTTAAATTTTGATATCCAAAAGCCTTATCATTTATATCACCTTCAATACCAATAATACCAAAAATAATAATTAATAGTAACAATAATAGCTCATATTCACTCAACCATTTTGCATCGAACATCTTCATTCTTTTCAACATCCCATTACCCAACAACACTACAATGTCCATGTGTTGCTGTCATGATGTGAATGTGGCCCTCACCAAAATTCATCAACACTAAATGATAGGTAGAGGGGAGCTTTAAGGGGTTCTATGGTCATGTAAGAAAGCTCATATGTTTTGGACTGGATCCTTACATGAGAGCCCCAAGGGAACATTTCTGTCCTCTCTCACTATGAGAGGTGCCATCTCTCAACTGGAAAAGGGGGCAACCACCAGACACAGGACTTGGACTTTCCAGATTCTGGAAGTGTAATACGTTTCTATCATTTGTAAACCACACCCAGTCTGTGGTGTTTTATTATAGAAACTCAACGAGATTCAAAATCATTATCAGTTTTATTTTATAGATAAGAAAATTCAGGGGTCAGAGAAGAGCCAAGTGCCTAGGATCATCCATTTCCCACTGTGAGAGGTGAAAATCTGAAGCCCAATGCCCTGTCTCCAGAATACATACTTTAAATCACCATTTACATTACCAATATCCCCTACTTTCTCCTTCTTGTCACCAAAACTTAACATCCTATCAAATATTGTGAATGAAAGTAACTACAGAGAGCTTACAGTTAGTAGTATCAATACTATAGGCTCTGTTAATCTGAGGGTCAGTTCTCTTTCCCATATCTTTGATAGTACAGTAGACATTTCTTCAAATGTTAACTGTTTATCCCCAAAATAGCAGTACCCTAATTCCACAAAGAATGGGAAAGAGCCTGAGATTCTCGGGCCCCTTGAAAAGTGGAAAGAATGGTTCTTCCAGAACCTTGACCTAGTGCTTTTTATAGTGGAACCTGATTTCAAAATAAGACCTTTAAGTAAGACAAGATGTTCTGTACAACACAGTGTTTGAGCTCAAGTCATTTCTCAGAGGAGCATGACAAGTAAGGAGATTGTTAGTAGGGCAGTTGGATGACATCTAAATAACCTTTTCCCCACAGGGCTGGGAACAGAACAGCTGGACTCACATATAGCTAAACAAATGTATCCACTGAACTACACCAACAGCCCCCAGTTTCAACATTTCTGAAGACCATGCTAGAGGATTCAGCTTCTGTGCTCAAGATAAAAGGTGTCGGAGAGGTCAGGAAATATCTACCCCAAATTATTTTGCATTGTCCCTTAGAGGCTTGCTTGAGCATTCTGGAGCAATCAACTCCTAAAAAGCTACAAATTGCCTGTCAAAACAAGTGAAAATGGGGACTCAAAGCAGATGCAGGTTCTTGCCAAAACAATGATGCTCTAGATATGAGATGTGAACTATCAGTATGCCTCACCCGGAGATAGGATGCCTAAGAAACATCATAGCAAGACAGACTACCATCTTCAGCTCTCTAATCCTGTTTAATTGAAACAATGTAAGTCCTTTCAGATTAGTGTGGTGTGTCCATATTAATGAGAGCAAGTAAGAGACTGGATAGCTCTGACCATATAGTCTCCCTGGAGAGCCACAGAGAAATAAAGGATCCAGTCCAGGCATACACTTGGCCAACAAGAATATCTAAACGTACCCAATTCTTTCCAAGGGACCCTGAAAGCAAAAACTCATCTCACATCATGTTAAAAAGGAACACATCAGGCCAGGAGTTTGGCCTAGTGGTAGAGTGCTTGCCTAGCATGCATGAAGACCCAAGTTCGATTCCTCAGTACCACATACATAGAAAAAAGCTGGAAGTGATGCTGAGGCTCAAGTGGTAGAGTGCTAAGCCTTGAGAAAGTCCAAGGACAGTGCTCAGGCCCTGAGCGCAAGCCCAGGACTGGCCAAAAAAAAAAAAAAAGGAACACATCAAAATTTAAACATGCCCTGTACCATACAATGCCATTAGGAAAATGAAACATCAGGTCATTGACTGGATCAGAATATGCATAATAGATAGAACACACACACACACACACACACACACACACACACACACACACACACACACACCTTGCATATAAAACATGTACGTAGTATAACAAGTCGGTAATAAAAGGCAAATCACCTAGCTGCTCTAAATGAGCAAAAATAACACAAGCCAGTACTTCATAAAAGAAGACATATGAATGACCTTAAAGCCTATGATAAAGTACTCAATGTTGATAATCATCATGGAAATGAACTTTAAAAGCTGAGTAAAATACTGCTTCATATTCAGAAGAAAGGTCAGACCAAGAAATATTAAAATTCCAAAGGTTGACAAATAAAGCATCAGTGGAAATCCCATATAAAAATGGTACCATCACTCCAAACTGGTTACAAGAATTTTTACATAATATTTTATTTTATTGTAAAGGGGATGTACACAGAGGTTACACTTACATAAGTAATGAGCATATTTCTTGTTGAATACTGTTACCCACTCCCTCATTTTCTCCCACTTTCCCTCCCCCCATCCCTGGCCCTCCGACTTCCTCTCTGCCAGGATGTAAAGTTCATTTCCAACACAGTGTCTTGTGAGTGTCACTGTACCATTAGTTCACCCATTGTCCTCTGTGTCATCATCTTGTTATTCCCCATTCTTTTCCCAAATCAGACAAATTTATGTACAAGACGCAGGGTATCAAGATAAAAGGCAGTGACCACAGAGGATAAACCCAAGGGTGGGGATGAAAGAAAAAAATAATTTTACCCAGTGCATTAATAAAAAAATCCTCTTTTTTCCATATCTTGGTGTCATTTTGATTAGCAGCACTTTATTTGGTCATATACACATAGCAATTGAAGTATTGTGATCCTCTGCTAGGACTATTCTAGAAATATACTAAAAGTAATTCATGCTCCAGAATTTCACTGCTAGATATATGTCAATGAGAAATGTAAAATGTATATATAATACATATTATATCTAATACACATATATAGATAGAGATAGAATTGTAGAGAGGCCCTGGTTGCTTACTTCTCTAATCCCAGCTACTCAGTAGGGTGAGTTCTGAAGTGCATGGTTCAAAGCCAACCTGGTAGACAAGTCCATGCGACTTTTTTTTCTATTGTTTATTATAATTAATAAAAGGGTTACATGATATTTGCCAGATAGAAGGTGCATTAATTCACATACAGTGATACCCTTTCACATGTCTTGGTCCCCATTACCCTCCCCCAAACTCCATCAATCTTGTTTTCCCCACTTCCCTATACAATTTCAAATAACCAAATACAATTATATCCGATATATCAGATAACAAAGTGAGATACTGTAACAATATGAGATAACCACGGGACAGCAAAAGAGCTGAGAGATAATATAGTACCTTAAGGACAACAATCATTCATTATATGGCTTTTGTTTCTATATCCTAGAGGTCCTTTCAATAGCTTCATACTATATGGCCTTATGTATCAAGGTTTTGCTCTATTATTTCCAATTAACCACCAAAAAAAAAAATTGTGTGGAGCTCTTACGTAACTGGTTGAGTGCCAGCCTTGAGCACAAAATCTCAGAAACAGTGCCTAGACCCTGGGTTCAAGCTCCAGGACTGACACACACACACACACACACACACACACACACACACACACACACACACTATTGTATAAAAGTGTTTATAGCAATTTTTACTGATAATAGTCCTAAATCAGAAACAAAGCTTATCACTGGTAGTTCATGCTTATAATTTTAGCTATTTAGGTGACTGAGATCTGAGAATTCCAGTTTTAAGCCAGCCTGTGAAGAAAACCCCATGAGATTCTTATCTTCAATTAACCAGAAAAAATCCAGAAGTGGAGTTATAGCTTAGTGTTAGAATGCCATGTTTCAGTAAAAATAAGCAAACTGAAAATGAGAGTTCAAGTAAAATATTCATTAACAAGAGAAAAAATAAGGTCATAATTAAAATATAAATATATGCATGTATATTTTCTCTTCTATGCAATAAGTTTTTTAAATAAATTTTTTTCAAAATTATGACAATTTACTGCAATAAAATGTGCAGATTTTAAACTAAAATTTTGAACTAAAATCTGTACATTTAGTGGTAAGTGATGTCTCCACTGTTTTGAAAAAGGACTTATAAAAGTATTATCTACAAGAAAACTATTACCCATACATTTCTGCTTTTACCACATTAACCACATTTTTCCCTCTAAAACAGTATTCCTGAGGTTCTGAATCTAGTGCTCACACAATGAAATTCTCTTATGTTTATCATCACTTGCACTTTCTGTTCCCCATAAAGCAAGTAAAGCAAATCATAAAATGAAGAATAAAAAATACTTGCAGAGCACATGAATTTACAAAGGCTTTTCAGCCTAAAATGGAGATAATATTTTCCATTTTTCTGCAGAAACTTTCAGTTCACATTTCCTCCTTTGCCTTTGCATGTAGAAGATTTTCTTCCAAGCATGAAAAAATGAGGCCTAGCACAGGGCCAGTAGCTCATACCCATAATCCTAGCTACTTGGGAAGGTGAATATGGGGGAATCACAGTTCCAGGCAGACCCAAGTTGAAAAAAGTTAATAGGACTTTTTCTCAATAAATAACTAGGCATAGTGATTCAAATTTATCATCCTTTATTTAGTATCAAAATGAGAGTTGAGACCAGGAGACTCTTTGTTCTAGGGCAGCCTGGGAAAAATCCTCTTCCAGATTCGAGATGATATAGTATGTATCTGTCATCCTAGCAATCACAAGCAACACTGTGCCTAGAAATGAGTGCGACTTCATCTTTAAAATAACTAGCAAAAAAACTAGGGCTGTAGCCATGTCTCAGCAGCAGAGTACCTGCCTGAGTTAAAAATCCCTGTGCTAGGGGGCAGGCAGTTTGGCCTAGTGGTTAAAGTGCTTGCTTAGCATGCACGAAGACCCGGGTTCGATTCCTTGGTACCACATATATAGAAAAAGCCGGATGTGGTGCTGAGGCTCAAGTGGTAGAGTTCTAGCCTTGAGAAAGTCCAAGGACAGTGCTCAGGCCCTGAGCTCAAGCCCAGGACTGGCAAAAAAAAAAAAAAAAAAAAATCCCTGTGCTGCCAAATAAAAACAGAGCCAGACTGAGGCCTTTGTATTGATATTTCCACTATGACCCTGAATTATGATCCTTAACTCCAGAAAACATTAAAAAAAAAAAACTTTTGGAAATACTTATGTTATTCTGTCAGATTCTTAGACAGGATTTCCGCCTATTCACGTTCTTTTTTCCCCCCTAACATTTCTCTTATAATCAGAAAAAAAGTTCAAAGATTTATTTTACTTTGAAGTATAAATTATTATGGATTTTCCTTAGTTTTTCAAGTGTTTGTATAATCTGACCAGGCATGAAAAAATGGAAGCATTTCCTCTCTGCTGCTGCCTAATTTCTACCCTCTATGATACATATTTATGTTGGAAGTCTAATATTTTTTATGCTGTCAAATTTATCCTTTCTTCCTCCCCTCCTTCTTCCCTTCCTCCCTCACTTTCTTTCTTCCTCCCTTTCTTTCCTCTCTTTCTAACTTTCTTCCTCTTTCTTTCTCTCTCTTTTTTTCTTTCTTCCCCCTCCCTCCCTTCCTCTTTCCCTTCCTTTCCCCATTGCCTCTTTCATTTCTTCCTCTCACTTTCTTTCTTTCTCTATCAATCCCTCTTTTTTCATTACTTGTGTGCTGTTGGGGGTGAACCCTGGGCTTCACACATGCTATGCAAATGCTCTTTACCACTAAACTAAATCCCTATCCCCATGCCACTTAAGGAGCAGACATTTTCTAGAACAGATTAGATGTCTAAAATAGATTTCCTGCAAATCTGGATTCTCTGCATTGCTACTGAAGCTTATTTCACTAATTCTTACTTGCACAGGACTGTTCCCAAATAGGAAATGGTTAGCAATGTGTATCCATCGTTATGTGTCACTGTCACCAATGATTAAGGCATAGCTAACTTTCCTAAAAAGATTGCCCCCAGCTAACCGCAGAGGCTCACGCCTGTAATTGTAGCTACTCAAGACGCTGAGATCATGATTCAAGCCAGCCAGGCACTAAAGTCCATGAGATTCTTATCCCCAATTAACCACCAGAAAACCGGAAGTGGAGCTGTGGCTCAAGAGAGGCAGCCTTGAGGTGAAGAGCTCAGGGACAGCGCCCAGGCCCAGAGTTCAAGCCCCATGACTAACAAAAAGAAAAAAAAGAAAAAAAAAGAGTGTCCCCAAATGACATGGATTCACCCAGCCTGATAACATAAAGACCAGGGATGGAAAACTCCAATATCATAGGATAATGCTATCATTTTTTATATTGTTCTCTTCATTCATAATGATACGTACTTACCTATCCCATGTTACATGCACATGTTTGCATTCCTTACTCTAAGCTTACCCAGATTAAAGCTCTGGATCTGGCTGGGTGCCTGGGGTTCACACCTGTAATCCCAACTACTCAAGAGGCTGAGATCCGAGGATCACGGTTCAAAGCCAGCACCAGCCACAAAAGTCCATGAGACTCTTATCTCCAATTAACCACTAGAAAACTGGAAGTGGCAGCTGTGGCTTAAGGGGTAGGGCAGTAGCCTTGAGGGGGAAAGCTCAGGAACAACGCCAAGATCCAGAGTTCAAGTTGCATGACAGACAAAAAGAAAAAGAGAAACACTATAGAATATTGAGAAGAGGTTGGACAACAGAAACCCTTTGGAGTCAGAGCTCTCTCAGTGGTTTAAGTTTGATCATATTTTATATTGCGATTGCCTTTCATTTAAATATCCATATAGCAATGATTATTGTCTCTATAATATTGGCTCATCCAATTAATGAACATGATAGATGATGTCTTACTTGGGTATTCTTTTGATAGTTTTTAAAATAATGAATTGTAAGCTGAGCCCTGGTGACTCATCTCTGTAATGGTAGCTATTCAGGAGGCTGAGATCTGGAGGACTGCGTTTTCAAAACGAGCAAAGACTAAAAAAAGTGCTGGAAACTCCATCTCCTGACAAAAAGTTAGGCTGGAGGCATAGCTCAAATGATAAGAACACCAGCCAAGAAAATGCAAAGTCCTGAGCTCAAAATCTAATATCAACAACAACAACAAAATCATAGTAATCAATTTTAGTTTTCTGGGTAGAGGCCTAACACATTATTCCTTACATTCACTCTTAGGTATCTGAAGTTGTGTTGGTACTTTTGTAAAACTAAATTTAATATTCTATTTCTCACATAAAAGTTAACTTGCATTTATCAGAATGGTCAACTTTATGGAAGTCTTACAAAATTTAATTTATCAATTGTAAAAATGTACCAAGTCCATTATGTTAGAATTTTTGCATTTCTCCCATGAGCAAATCATCATATTTTATTTCTACTTATGTTATTACCATGGTGTATGCAGTCTATGATACTTTTCTTTTCCTTATTTTATTTGATCAAGTTAATTTTTCCCATCTGTAAAATGACTATAACAATATTACTTTCTTTGTGATCAATTCTGAAGCTGAAATGAGGTAGTACATGTGTATCACCTGACTGCTGAGCGTACAAAAGGCCATTAAAGAAAAGCACAAAGAAGCATGGATAAGGCTGAACACACAGATTGAAATCAGATTAGCTAGCTTAAATGTACACTCTGCAGCTGGTTAGCTATACTATCAGAAACAAGTTATTAACCTTACCATTCTTATGTGTCTCATCATTAAAAGGGTAATCAAAATGATACCTATATTACAAGATGCTTATGGAGATTGAGTTAATATCTCTCCTGCACTAAGAATACTGCCTTTGGCAACAACTGTGCTATATAAGTATATATTAAATTGTCAGGTATTTATTTATTGAAAATCTTTATTCCACTAGACCAGAACTGTTCTATTAGAACCATGCTATAGTAGAATAACCATAGCATTATCTTGGAAAATGTGAGAAGTTTGTTCTAATTAAATCCACATTTCATTGTTCTGGCTTCTTATAGCTGTAGATTGATAGTCAACCCTTTTAAAAGCCAAAGCCTTGAATTTATTGCAACATGTTCTACCTTGTTTCTATACATAAAGACTCCAATTATATAACTGGTTACTGTCTTCAAAAGTATTTTTGGTAACAGTTGAACAAAAGGAGTTCCAAAAAAAGAGCTATTGTTTTCTCTGGGATCCAAGAAAGTTTAATTAAAATGCCAACATGATCAAGCAGGCTAAGAATGTTTTCTCATTGTTCCAATTAAGAGTCAGTAAGATTTGATTAATATTATTCTGACTGCTTTGGGCTCTGGCAGATCTGTATATTTTCATTTAGTTATTCATCTCTAGTATATCCTATTAATTATCTCTCTTTTTCTCTGCCTTTCTCTTTCTATTTTTCACGTGGCCTTCTAGAGCTTTTTCTTTAAAATAGTAAGAATTATATCAAGTGCTAGAGTTAATTTTAGTCAAAACTTTAAATACCATTTTGAATTAATTCATATCTCTGATTCTTCATATAAAAGGAGTATGTGATGTTTTATTTTTTAATGGAGCTTTTCCAGGCTTGATATAATTTATTATGTAATTCAGTGTCTACCAGAGAATTAAAATGATTATTTATGTTCCCCAGACTCAGAGAATTAGGGAAACACTGAACTGTGCTGATTTATAAAAAACACAGTTGGAATTGTTTAATAATGCTTCATTTGTATGCAGAAAGCCTAGCACATATTAAAATAGGTATGCAGTCTGTGTTGATTTCAAGCAAATGAAGGGAAGCCAGTTAATCATCACAGTTTGTGCAGTCAATACTCACCCCAAATTACACAAATGCAGTGCCACATTTGAAATATTAAATAGACAGAAGCCTAAAATCCAAAGTTATGTCTCCCCAAGAAACAATAACTCATTCTTTTATATATTTGCAATATTAAATTCCTGGCTTACTATATAATTCGGAGTAGATGTATGAAATGGTTTTCTTTGGGGAAAATGCCTAGTTAATGCTCTTTTTCAGGCTGGTAATTGTGCTAGTGTTTTAAAATATATTATTATACCCAGAGGTTTGGTAAATGGTCATAGGTTTTATAAAAATTTGAATAAATCTAAGATAGAATTATACTATAATTTCTATGAAAACCATAATTCTGCATTGAATGCCATTTATACTTTGTAGCCTCACCTGAATAAACATGAAAATAAAATGTGAGCCTTAAAAAGAAGAGCATCTATAATTATATTCTAAACTTGAAGTTTCATGGCAGTTCAAAGTTCTTGGTTTCACGTTAGTCCAGATTTTGGGTTCTCGTCTATGAATATAAAAGCCTGTGTAAACTACAGTGATACTAACATATGTTATACACAAATATATGCAAAGGTTTCTTTTTATCCTGGGATTAATTTCTCCCTGTTTTTGATTCCTTAGTTAAGAGTTTTAAAGAGAAACCAAAATAGGCTTTTCCACATGTACCCACCACCATTGCGGCTGAAAACTATTGCACCTCATTCATTCTATCACCTGAAGTTTAAGGGATGCTCTTAAAAGCTGGCATTCTTGACAGAGCTTTTATGCACAAAATGCCTTTCAACTTCACAGGCCCAGGCTACATGAAGTAAATGATAGAATGAATTACTATGATTATAAATTATTACGGTTTCACCTGAGAAAAATCCTTAACGTATCCAGCTCTTTATTGCTGGTATAAAGAGAAGAATCCTAAGTGATGAAGAGTCTCTTCTTTAAGACATGGAAATTTAAAGCTCTTGAATTGTCAAAGAAAATTCTTCCATTTAGAAAATCAGCTGCAGCATCTTGATTCACACTTGGAGAAAGGGGAAATCGGACGCAATACAATCCTACTGTGGTACTTTAACTGCAGAAGGGATGAGCATCAATCACTGTGAATACATTGTACACTGTGCTGTGCATGCTTTCCCCGTGTTTCAGGTTTAAAAAGTAAAATAGAGAAAACAAACTCTTTTATTGATGAAGACAGACCCCAATGAGCTAATTTATCTAAAACACCGAATGAATGCCTGGTGTCCAGTGTGTACTCCATAAATGGTAGTTCCTGTTGCAAAACCAGGGTTCAAAAATTGTTTTGTCTACTGTTTCAAAGTTCAAAGATCTTTTCTTTTTCAAACTCCATTTCTATTAACAAAGTGAAGAGACAGTGCACAGTATGCAAGAAAATAACTGCAAACCGTACAGATAATCAGGGATTATGATCTAAAACAAATAAGACACAGATACATAGTCCAAATAAATAATAGCTCAACAAAGTTCTGAAAAGAAGACCTTCCCGTGGCCAATAAGTAGTGCATAAAAAAGTTTCAACATCACTAATCATTAGAGTATTGCTTATTTTACAATCAACAGGGATTTCTACCACTGCAAACCCGTTAGAAGAATTTTTAATTTTTAAAAATGATGCAAGGTAAGTTTCAGTAAGGATACATGGGAACTCATCTATCTTTGGTAGGAAATTAAATATTTTCAGTCAGTACTACAGTTATTTGAAAAAGGTAAAAGTCCTTTCACTCAATCCAGCAATCTCTCTGCTGAGTACATATCCAAAAGAATAAAAATAAATGTATCCAGTAAATGTCTCCATTCCCAGGTTGTCGCATTATCTGTGATAGTCAAAATATGGAATCAAACTAAGTGTTCATCAATTAGAATGGATTAAAAATGTAAAACACACGTGCACACACATATACACATATATATATACAATGACAATTCTGTCTTTTAAAAAAGAAAATCTTGTAATTTACAATATCATGCATGAAAGTAGAGGATATTAAGGTAGGCAAACTAAGATAATCCCAGAAAAAAAATATTATACAATTTCACTTACATGTGGAGTTTAAAACTGTTTTTGAAGTGGGTTCAGAGAAGTAGACTGCAAGATGCTGGTTACCAGAGGTTTGGGTTAGGGGATAGGGAGGTATTGTTTTAGCAAGCACAAAGCTTTTGATGTGTACAAAAAACACTCTAGCAGTCTTTGAAATCCACCATAAAACAGGGTGACTATAGAAAAAAACTATGTAACAGAGTTCTCTATGCATATGCATATAAACAATGTGACTAAAGGAGGATATACTTAGGGGAGGAATCTTTAATTACAATTCCTCTGAACAAAAGAAACACCAGAAAATGAAAACAGGTTTGGGGGAGCAGGGCAAAGAGAAAGAGCACAAAAATAGAGGGAGGGAAGTGGCACTGGGCCTCAAGGGGTAGGGCGGTAGCCTTGAACTGAAGATCTCAGGGAGAGTGCCCAAGCCCAGAGTTCAAGCCCCACCACCATCAACAACAACAAAAAGAAAAATGGAGGGAGGAAGGAAGGATATATTATGTAACAAATGAACTATAAAACTTAATAGCAGGGAAAGGTGGAGAATGAGTGAGAAGAAAAGAGGAGATGACACTGGCCAAGAAGCATTGTACAAATAACTAGACTTAAGGAATTGTAATTTCTTTATAAACAATTACTTAAGAATCAATACATTTTAAATATCATGCATATTTCAAAATAAGTAAGCTTCAATATCTCAACAGCAAAGTGATAGAATTGCCTTTCAAAAACACTATTAATTTAAAAACTCATGCCCTACCTACTACCATGCATTTAATATATAATCATCGTTTAAATATATATGCATCATGCTGTACAGTTCTTTTGCATTTAGTTCTCTACTTGCTTTAAAATTTTTAATTTTCGGACTGGATTTTGGCCTAATGGTAGAGTGCTTGCCTAGCATCCATGAAGTCCTGGGTCCAATTCCTGGGCACCACATACATACAAAAAGCCAGAAATGGTGTTGTGGCTCAAGTGGCAGAGTGCTAGCCTAGAGGAAAAAGCACAAGGACAGTGCTCATGCCCTGAGTTCAAGCCCAGGACTGGCAAAAAAAAATGAATTTTATCTTAAAACAGATTTTCACACACTAAATATATTTTGCAATCAAGTCTTCTGTATTTTAGATTGGAAATACCTTTGTCTCTTGTAAACTATTTCAAAGACTTATCATATTTTATATTATTAACCTTTTTATCTATAATCAAAAATAGTCTTAAATCATCTTTAACTGTGACTTAATAAAAACATAATAAGCTCATATAATTTTATTTATAATTTCTTTGATGTTTTTCAAGAAATAAGCAAGTTTCATTACTATATCCTGATAGATACTTTTAATTTCTTGTCAGTCATAAGGCTTGAACTTCAGGCCTGGGCACTGTCCCTGAGTTCTTTTGTTCAAGGACAGTGCTCTAGCTCACAACATTGCTTCTGGTTTTCTGATATTTAATTGTAGATAAGAATCTCATAGACTTTCCTGATCAGGCTGGCTTTGAACCATGATATTCAAATCTCAGCATCCTGAGTAGGTAGGAATACAGGCATGTGCCACCAGCACTTGGCTCTTGGACTCTTTTAACAGTTAAAACTCAGATAAAACCATTTTAAAAGAAACTCATGGTAAGTCCAAATTTCAATGCTACTTACAAAAAAGCTTTAAAGGAAATTCAAAATAATAAATCTTTGAACTTGAATGTGTCTCATCTTTGTCTCTTTGTGACAGTGCTTAATTTAACGACATAAACAGTATTCAGGATGTGTGAGCTCCTCTATCTAATCACAGGCTGCCAAGAATCTGTTTAAGATATCCACCTGGGTTAATATCCATATTATTGTTCTTCAGTTTGGAAAATGAAGCATTGGACAGAATCCATTATGTGTGTGTTGATATGCCTGAGCAATTGTTTCCCACATGCATATTAATTGTTTTAAGCTGTTTCATGTAGGTGCTTCTGCCCTGAGGCAGAGCCCCATACTTCGAAGAAGACAACTGTGACAGGCTGGAAGAGGCTGAAAAATGGGTTTCAAGTGCCTCTGACCATGGAATCCTAGGGGACCTCCAGCATCCTGGTTACCTGCCCATAGCATTCAATGAGGCACCTTGAGCAGAATCCTCTAAAGACTTCCCAAAGGTCTTTTCTTTCACAGTGAATTCTAACAGACATTATTAGTTCCTAAAATGCCTCAAAATAATGAGGGTGTTCATTGGGAAAGCCGTAATCTGAAAAGAAGTTAAATTGTACATTATTGGCCATATTAAGACTGGAAAGACACCAACACATCTCTTTAATTTTGTTTACCTTTGATCTTTTAGGCTTATTCGAGCCTGAAACCCTCTGATCATGAAAGTTGTAAAGGTATTTTCCTTTTATCTGCTTCTTGTGGTGAACAACTATTACCAGAAAAGAAAGTGATAAATGTGTGGGAAAAGAAACAAAAATCTCTGCACTCATGAATTGTCTGTAAGCAATCTGGAAGGAGATCATAGTTTTCCTCAGTACATTTTCCCCATATATGAAGCAAAAAGATCTCATTCTCTGGCCTATTTATGGCTTAGAGCTGCATTTCTCAAGTGGCCATCCCCAGACCATTAGTTCTTAGAGATGTTGGCAAATATTCCACAAAGAAGAGTTTCAGGGTCCAAAACAATTAAATATTTTAAAATTGTGGTTGAACTGCTTAAAACCTTTGATATTTTAACACCCATTGGACTTCCCTCAAGGCAGGAATTTTATCTTGTTTCGCCAAACTTATATAACCATAGTTTCTCATTTTATTATGGCTGGAGAGATTCTATTTTAAAACCATGCACAATTCGGAGAGCAAATTTGGAGAGATTTGTGTGCGTGTGTGTGTGTGGGGGGGGGAAATCTTAGGTCTTTAATTCTGGGCCTGGGCACTGTCCCTGAACTCCTCAGCTCAAGGCTAGTGCTATACCACTTGAGCCACAGCACCACTTCTGGTAGTAAACTGGAGATAAGAATCTTCTGGATTTTCGTCCCCGGGGTAGCTTTGAACCATGATCCTCAGATTTCAGCCTCCTGGGAGGCTGGGATTACAGGCCACCATTGTCCCACATTGGCTTAGGATTTTTTTAGGTCCAGGAATATTTGAAAGACACAGAAATGGCAAGGATTGAAAAGGGTTATCTGCAGATGGCCTAAGATAATAGTGGACCTCTGAGGTCTTGACAACAGAAAAAATATGGAGAAATTTGTGTAGTAATTTTTTGATAGCTTAAAAACAAAATATTAGTAAATGCTATGGACAATAGGATGGATGGATGAATGGACAGTAGATAGATGTATAGAACTAAATAGATGATAGGTAAATGAATATATAATTCATTGGTGATTGATAAGTTGTTTCACATATATATGTGGGTATATAAATAATATATCCCTACTGAATATAAGTATAGCTGTGATTCCTTTTATTTGGTCAGCCAATGCTAAAAAGAAAAAAGGAAAGAAAGGCAGATGCAATACTAAAGAAGCAAAACATAAATCCATGAGCCACACCACTTTTAGTCTCATTGCTGAGGTTGCTTTGTAAATAACCTCAATACTCTGACAATCATAGGGACAGAGCTATGACTAGTAAGCAAAAAGAACAGAGAAAGAGGGCACAGAGCTTGTAAAGGCTTAGTTCATGAAAAACTTTCCAGGTGAGCAGGCTGCTTACCTGAGATGCTCCTCTTTTTTCCCCAACTTCCACCACTGCTTTTCTTGGAAAGTCATAAAGAATTGAATTGTATTCCACAAGTAAGTCTTCTCTCGATAGCTTTAACTAGAGTTTCATACCAATGGCAAATATTCAAATTTTCAATCTGAAAAAAGACTGTCTTCAAGTTAATAAAATACTGTCATTAAGATAATAAATGCAAAGTCCTGTGCTTTATAAAGGATGAGAAATTAGCACTAATGAAGACAAAAAGTGGTACTGACTCTAGGAATGAGGTAGGGCTATCATTCAAATCATCCACGTTGAAGAAACACTGAAATCCTCTTTTTTTGCTGACTGTAATTTGCTCCCGAACTGAACCTCAGAATCATTGAACCATTAATTTTTTAAAAAATCACATTTGCCAGCCAATTACTCAGCATTGCATAACATGATCAATGGTGTTAAAGGTTTTCAGCTCATTGTATTAATCAATTAAGCACAGAATATAAACAAAAAACAACTGTCAGCTGATCTGGAGCCATTGCTGATGAACTGCTGTTTAAAACAATTAATACTGAAACAATGCTTGAAAACTAAGGGCAAAGGGCTAATTGATTTTTCAAAAGTAAGAACACTCTAAATGCTCAATTAGTTAATAATTTGCCTACTAATTGATTTCTTCAAGGTGTCTGACTGGCAAAATTGAGAAAGGTTCTATAATCACTTTTTCTACAAAAAGCTTATTTCTAGGCATCAAGGAAGGTTAGAAGATCATTCAGACTCCCATTAATAGTATAGGAAACTTTCTCAAGATGATATAGTAGGTATCCAAAAACAAAAAAAAGAAGTCATCATCTAATAAAATTCAGAGGAATGCTTTAAGAAATAAATTAATGTCATGAATAATAAAAATCATTAGGAAAAATAATAAAGTGCTGCAAACATATGTTAGACATAACAGATATTTACCAAATACAAAAGGACAAGCTTGAGACTGAGAGACTCAGAATTAAAACATTTTTAATTGCAGGTAATGATCTAAATAAAGAGAAACAAACATGAGAATACTAAGGATACCTGTAATTACGTTTTACTTCTTAGTTCTTTATTATGACTGAACGGAACAAGTTTCATGATTTTCTGGAAATGAAATCTGATGAATAGTATGCAGATGATTTGACAGACATAGTTGTTAACAAAATTATCCAGAAGCATCTTGAGAGTGGATTGCAATGCTAACTACATGAATATTAGTAGTTGACATGTGCTGAATTCATTATGTATAAGCTACTTTGTGCAGATTTACTCACATAATCCTCACAAGTTCCTCTGAGGAGTTGTGTGTTTCCAGCTGGAAAACAGTATGTTAAAGAACTCTTTTAAAACAAGATGGCCAGAGAAACCAGGCCCTTTCACTTTTATTTTCTCCTTTATCAAACCAAACAGGTAAGCACCACCAAATCATCTTTGTGTCTTTACCTATTACCCATTCATTGTGTGCTATCAATAGTGCTTCCAATTAGTACTCAGAGCCACAATGCTCACATTTCAGGAGCTCCTCTTTGCTAATCTAATCTAAAATGAATAGAGTTGGAGGTGGCTTCATAACTAACAAAAAAGGAAAAAATGTTGCCCATTGTGCCATAAAACACTTTCAAGAAGTTCCCCAAATCAACTCAGATGTCAGTCTATCAAAATCAATAATATTAGTGTCCCTTCATTAAAAATTACTAATTTTGGAGGTTTCACAGGTGAGTAATACATTATTATTTTCTCACCAGCTTCACTTTAGATAATACCTCCATCCTGTGGAATAAACTAACAATTGCGCAAATTACTTCTGCAAAAACTTGAAAGCCATTTTTGCTAAGAATGTTGATCTTTCCTTACCTTATCTGAATAGGTAGATTTAATTAAGAAGCCAAATACTTTACGCTCAAAGCCCAAGGAACATATCCTGCAGTGAGGCATCGCATTCTTAACTAGCAGACATCAGACTGTGGGAAATGCAAGGTTGATTTTTAAATTGTCAGCCATAGGTAATGAACGTCTTGCCTCCATTATTCCCAGTTCTGCATAATCTTAGTGGAGGAATACAGTGAATCATCTGGTTTTCTCTAATTTATTGGCTGTCATATATATCATTTGCATAAAGGCCATCAATCAGAGTACAGCCAAGATACAGAAAAAAAAATCCTAACCTGAAACAGCCTTGACTAAGAAATTTCTTTCTTGGAGGCTGTCTACACTCATCCTCCACTATTTTTTTTCTTAAGAAGCTGTAACAGCAGCCAAAGGTGAATTCGCAACACTAGCAGATGTTGTCTACTACAGTGGTGCAACCCTAGGTCATGGCTTTGGAGCCAGAAAAGTTGTAAGTCAAGTGGTCTCTATGTACCTCAAACAGCAGTAAAATCTTTATAGCTTTGTACTGATGTTGCATTAACCCCTATTATGTGGCCTTCGAGTTAGACTTTGCTTAAATCTGGATATACAAATGTTGATTATTTTTCAATATTATATTTTAGTACCATACAAGGATAAATCAGACTACTGTCTGTTGAAGCTAGTATGTTTCATTTATCCTCCCATTACACAATCTCAGCATCTCAATTACATACAGTCTATAAGTGCAACATCATAGGACCCAGACAAAACCACAAGACTAGAGTATCGATGCAAGACAACGATGCCAGGTAAACACAGCAATGCATACCTGTAATCATCTAATTGGAGGTAGAGTCAGAAGTATCATGAGTTTGAAGAAAAGGCAGCAAGATTTATCTCAAAAACAAAGTACAGAATGACTTGGCCATATAGATAAAGTGATACGGTGTTTGTCCAGTGAATAAGTCTGAAGCTCAATACCCGGTAACACAAAATGAATGAATGAATGATAAATCTGATGACTAGCAATACTAATAACCAACTATGATTCAACACTTGATGAACTGAATTGATTACTCATTAGCCCAAGGATAGAATTCTTGTTTACAAATAATAATAACAACATTAAAGAATCTATTAAAATCATGCCCATGACTAACAGACAATTACCAAAATTTAGCCCACCCTAAGAAATCAGTAAAATGTCTGAAGATGTGGCCCAAGTGGCAGAGGATTTGCCTAAGAAAGCACGAGGCCCACAGTTCAAAGCTTAGTACCTCCAAGGAAAAAGAAAAGAAAATTAATGAGAACCATTTGCTTTCTTTGTTCAAATGTTTAGATAGCCTGGTCATTGCTGGCCAGTTCTTGCTCCCTTTGTTTCAAGTTGAATGGTTAGAAATGAGCTCCCAATAAAGGTACCTTGATGGTTTTGTTCCCAACATGCAGTTTATAATCCGTTGTACTATTTCCATGATGTAAGGTCCCACCTTTCAAATTTAAAACCCTGCAGCCTTTACATAGGTTTTTATTATTTAGTCTGTCAACAACCCAATGCATTAGGTACTACGTTCTACTATAAGCTGACCCACACAGGCTCTTGTGTTGAACCTTTGATTCCTCATTGATGGTATTACTTTGGTAGGTTGTGGAAACTAGGAAGAGGAGCCTACTTGGCTCAACCAACAAGGAAGTAGGTCTCAAGGGATCTACTGGTTATTTCTAACAGCAGTATCTGTAAGAGCCAAAAGATGGATGTAACATCCAGAAGTAAATATGCCAAGTAGTCTATATGACAGAATATTACTCAGTCGTAAGAATAAGATTCTAATTCATGCTACCACCTGGGCAAACTTGAGAACTTTATTATGCTCCGTGAGATTTCAGCTATCATGCAAATGACAATGTCTGACTCACTGACATGAGGTGATTCGAATAGTTACATTCTTAGGAGCAGAAAGTATCTCTGAATGATGGCCAGTGAGAGAAACAGAGGGGAACAAGTTGAGAGTACAGAGTTATTTAGTATTTAAGGGGGATAAAACTTCAGTTCTGTAAGATGAAAAGAGTTCTGTGGATGGAAGTTATTGCTGATGGCACACAAGTGAAAGATTTAATGCAAAATATGCAAATTGCTATATTGCTCATTTCAAGCTGAAATCCCTTGATAAACTATAGAAGGGGACATTTGGCCTTTCCCTACATGCAGTCTGCCATAAAAATTCCTTTGCAGAAGATTCCTTTCCCACATGAAGTCTGGAAAATAGCCTTAAACGCCAGATTGTATTAATTGGGATTTTAGTGAACTTGAATAAACAAACTATTGTCTTCCACCAGATTCTACCTTCCCCTCATATGTCTGAATAAACTAATATTGCTAGAATTTATTGTCCTAGTCTAGCTATCTATTTTCCTGGCATCCTTCTCAAATTCCTTTTTTGTCTAAAAATATGTAAACATTCATATTTTGTTATTTTCCTCAGACCTCACTCTCTTAGGCAGATTCTTCATATCACATGTAAAATTAGTGATACTTTTATGCTCTATTGGTTAATTGGTTCCTTATATTATTACGTTCCTGTGTCCAAACAGAGAGCCAGCATCAGAGCTAAAGGAGAAGGAATATAGAAGAGCTGTTTCTTCTATGAATGAATCACTCAATAGCACACTTAAAAATGGCTAGAAGCTAGGCAATGGTGAGTGGTTCATGCCTGTAATCCAAGATAATTAAGAGTATCATGGTTCAAAGACATCCCAGGAAAGGAATCTCTGTGAAACTCTAATCTCAAATTAATCACCAAGAAGCCAGATATGGAGCTACGGTTCAAGTGGTAGAGAACTAGCCTTGAGCACAAAAGCTCAGAGACAGTAACCAGACTCTGAGTTCAGGCCCCAGGACCAACATAAACAAAAAAAAATAAAATCTAATAGTTTAATATGTGTATTTTTATCACATTTTTAAAAAGAATTAAGACATCATTTTTAAAAAAGCTACTTATAGAACCAAAGGAACTTTGGTTTGTCTTTTATCAACATGGCTCCCTGACAAAAATCATTAAGATATAACAGTGCTTCATATGCAAGAAAGTTACTTATAGGCCACCCAGGGATGGGTCACCCCTAAATTCACAGCTAGTTTTCTATATTTTAATTCCAAAACTTTTGATAAATATATCAAAGGTTTCTTGAGTTCATCAAGAAAACAGCAGATACACAGTCATCCATTTGTAAGTAGAGGTATGTTCTGAATGGTTCTTACTAGGAGACAAAAAATCATAAATACACTTTGCTGAGCATTCTCATATTACAATATTACACTTGTGAATAATACTACATTTGTGAAGTTTATCTTAAAAACTTACAGAAAAATATTTTCTAAGTGCCTCTGATGCCCAATAATTCTATTTTATCTACATTCTTTGTTCTCTGGTAGTAAGTCAGGTTCACTAAGTATTTAAATACTAAGTGGTTCATTTTCTTTGTCTCTAATTCTAAATAAAGAAATTTATTCCTTCCTATGCCTGTATAAGTATTTCATGAGCAGCCCACTGTTACTAAAATCTAATAAAGTATCTACTTATTGTACACATTTGTAAAATAGAAAATAGATGGCTGCCATGAAAATAGAGAACTATTTTTGATATTGTATAAGATTTAGACCCCATCAAAAAAGAACTCATAAATTCCAGCAGACTAACTGCTTACATTCAAAGTGGCACAATGAGAAAATATACATTTATGACAGCATGTTTAAGCTCTTATTTTATTACACTGTGAGATTTTATCTTGCCATGTATTTCACTGACACAGGTCTTTGCCTAAGCCTTGCACAGCCATACCTGGAAGAGAGACACTGCCATCTAAGCGCTTCAACTGTGTAACTTTGAGCAAGTCATTTGAGTCCCTTGGACCCAGTGGTTCTCCAGTAGGTTACTAGAGTAATAGAATGTCCTTCTATCTTTGATATCCCAAGGTCTCCACCTCCAAAGCTCTGATGTGTGCCCCATGTGTACTATCAAATCCAGATACCTCAGTGATCTTTCTTTTATCCAAATTGGACTAAAACAATTTGGATCAACTTATCCCTAAAGGCATTTATTAGTGATGATGATGATGATGATGATGATGATGATGATGATGATGATGAGAATTAAGATTTGTTGAGTGCTCAAGGTATGCTACACACTGATTATAAAAATAACTCAAATTTTCCAACTCCTAAGCTCATATCCATGCTTTTTTAAGCTCCCACTATTGCAAAGTGGAGTTTACCTCCCCTGTCTTTGAATCTGGGCTGGTTTTGTGTGATTCAGCCAATAAAATTCAACAGCGGTAACCATGAGCCAACTCTGAATGTACACCTCCAAGCTTGTTCTTGGAACTACGATTTTAAAAAGCTCATGTTTTCTGGGAAAAGACAAGGGAAACAGGGAGCAGAAGTTTTCTAGTCAAGGTTCAGACAAATGAAAGAGCTCATCCAAGAAGCAAAGTTTTCAATCTAACGTGCAGCTGGCCTGAGACGTACAAGTGAATCCTTGGAGCCTGGTACAGCTCAGCAGATCTATCAGATTGAAGTAACACATGACTGATGCTTTAAGCCACCAAGTTTTAATGCAGTATCCTTTTGCAATAGATAACTGCTTCCCCTTTCTGCACACATTACATGTGCTCCTTGCAGCAGCCTGCTATGAACGGGATTATTATGAACTCACTTTACGGATTGAAGCATAGAGAGATTAATTAACTTGATAGTGATCACAAAACTACATCATGCAAATGACCAAATGCTTTTGGTTGTAATATGTGTCCTTTTATATACCATTAAAAATGAAAATGAGACTTTCATTTTTCAGTCAAAGCTATTAAAGCATGAAAAATAAAGCCAGGCCCCAGTTACTTAATGCCTATAATCTGAGCTACTCAAGAAGCTGAGATTTGAGGATGGTAGTACAGAGCCAGCAGGAAAGTTCATGAAACTCATTTCCAATTAACCACCAAAAGAACAGAAGAACAGAACATTTGAATTGTGGATCAAATGGTAGAGGACTGGCTTGAGTAAAAATGCGGAGTGACAGCACTCAGGACCTGAGTAAAAGCCCCAGGACTAGCACAAACGGGAAAAAAAAACATGGAAAAGAAACACATCTTAACTGATAAAATAATGGAGTAAATAGTGAGGTCTTTAGGGTAAGCAGTCTTATTTATTTGGGATAACTAAAGTTTAATTGCTTGTCTGAGAGTTGTATAAACCTTTTATAGTTTTCTGAAATGGCAGACTGTTACATGTCTGGACCCGATAAAGCACACTATACCCATCTGAGAAAGGTGGAAACGTTTGATGCCAGGGAGACAGGCCAACTCCTTCAGGGCAGACAGCAGCAGCTACCTTTAAGCTAGGGAGGGATACTTATAGGAAGGAAGCCTGCAAGAAGGTGGGAGACTGCTTTGTGAGTGGGAGAGGAGCTTCACATTAGTGGCCAGGCCAGGTGACCAGGTCAGGACTGGTAACCTTGAGATAGAGAGCCAGGCAGAGCCTTGGCTGCTGGAATATAGACTCTCACAGAATGGCTTCACCCAGCTAACATTCCACCCTGTTTTTGTTTGTTATCAGTCAGGATAAGGGCAGTAGTCTATCTTCTGAAGCTGCTTCCTGTTGAAAGGGATGCTGACCCAAGGGGGTGTTCACCTGAAGGTTCAAGCATCCACGGGAAGTATGGATGCAGTCAAAGTTGACTGTAGCCTCCAGGCTCGCCATATGGGAACATCTGATTAACAAGTTTGGTTGGTCAAGACCCCGGCTCATTTGAGAAGCACTTCCTGTACAGGGTAGCAAAAATGCTAGTGTTAGTAGGGAAAAATAGAGGGCCTAGAAGTGGCATGAGTCAGGAAGTTATTGGTCCTAGTTAAGGCCAAGGTCCTGAAGCTACCAGAGCCAATAGGCATTATGATCTTTTCTGGCCACTTTCTCCTGGCATGAAGTATTGGGGTTCGTAGGGTCTGGGTCTGCACTGGGCAAGGCAGGGCTGTGTCAGTGAAGCCTCCCATTTGTATGCAGTCATGGGATGGCTTTGATGTTTCCTCGGTGGTGTCCTGAGCAAGGGCTGTTAAAGAGAAACCTCAGGCAAAAGACTGACAAGGGGGGCCGGGAGTTTGGCCTCGTGGTAAAATGCTTGCCGAGCATGTACTAAGAGCCGGGTTCAATTCCTTAGTACCAAATACATAGAAAAAAGCTGGAAGTGGTGCTGAGGCTCAAGTGGTAGAGCTCTCGCCTTGAGAAAAGTCCAAGGATAGTGCTCAGGCCCTGAGTTCAAGCCCAGGACTGGGGAAAAAAAAAAACTGCCAAGGTTAAGTGGGGTAGATGAGCAATGTCATTTTGACTGAGGAAGTTCAAGGTCTCAAGTATCTCTGTGTTAGTCAGGGGCAGCAGCATCAGATGTGGACTTGGTCTCAGGCTCCCTACAGCATCGTAGATGCCACTAGGTCTTTTACAAAGATAAGCTCTGTCTTAAAACTCAACTCATACGCCATCTTTACTTACTCGCACCATCTGCAACTTACTTGAACATATTGTACTTTGTCTTAATTTTTTTTCCTTCTGAGAAAACATTTAAGACAATTCTTACTTTCCAAATCCTTTCTAATCTAACAAAAAACATTTTTTTTCCGTTCCCTCAATTTTCTTTCCAAGGTCTTTCTTTATACTGTTTTATAAGATCTATCTTATAAAACTCAACACATCCCTTTTTCTTTTCACTTCCTTATCTCATTAACAACTTTGTTAGCAAAGCTTTCTGGCTAATACAGAATCTCTCGGCACAGCTGATGATAAACCTCAAGGTTGTCAGTGACCTTTAGCAAAGTTTGTGATAAACTGCAAAGCTACCAACTTGGTAAACTGGAATGAGGGAGAAATCTTGCTTGCTTTTTAGCAAGGATGGAAAAAAGGCCTAGGCTACTACTTGCTATTTAATTGGAGAAATTTTGGCTGGGATGAGGCAATTTAGTGGCAAATGATTTTTGCTTGTAGAAGGAGAGATGATTTTTTAGTTTGGAGGTTATGAGAGGGGGAGAGAGAATTTGTGTTGGAAAACAAAAAGAGCACAGGAAAGGCTGGGAGTGAAGAAAGAAAAATGAAAGCTTGAAGGAAAGAGAAAGTTTGGACATTTTGGATGATCTCACTCCATTTTCCCCTGCACTTGCAATAGTTGTCCAGGAAAATAGAGTGAAGCAAGCAGGCTACTCCTGACAGGATTTTAGATTGGGCCCCTCCCATGGTAACAGTGCAGAGTTGACCCTAAAGCCCCCCACAAGTGTTCCTAGGGGATATCTGGTCAACTAGTAGAGGAAACAAGCAGCAAAGGGGTTGTCACCGACAGTTGTTGAATCCCTGGCCTATACCCACCAGTTGATGGCCTAGACCTCCTGGACTCAGAACTTGGTGCTGAGATGTTGTAACCTCTGAGCCCTAACCAGTCACTTACCACGGAAGAGGGGGTGGATCACCTAGTGTTGAATGCAGGAAGTAGTGTAGGCCGGAGGAATTCACCAGAGCTGTTGCCAGAGTGGACTTGGAGCCAGCACCAGGTCCCCAAGACAGCTCAGATTCCACAAGTGATAAAGAGCAGAGTCATCAGGGGAGCCCAGGATCCGAGTTATGGTACCACTGTTAGATCTCTCAACCAGACAGAGCACACCACACCACACATGTCCAGGAGGGGAGGAAAAGTTTAACGCCAGGGAGGTTGGCAGGCTGACGCCAGATGAGAAGAACCTTGGCCACTGGAACATGTGCTCTCACAGAATGACTTTCATCCTCTTAAAATTGTTTTTTGTTTTTTTTTTTAATCCTGGGGCTTGAACTCAGGGCATGCGTGCTCTCCCTGAGCCTCTCTATGTTCAAGGCTAACCACTTGACCCTATGGCACCACTTCCGGCTTTTTTCTGAATAGTTTATTGGAGATAAGAGTCTCGTGGGGGCTTGGAGTATGGCTTAGTGGTAGAGTAAAACCCTAGAGTGCACAAAACCTTGGATTTGGATCCTCAGTATCACATACATAGAAAAATCCCAGAAGTGTCACTGTGGTTCAAGTGGTAGAACACTACTAGCCTGTAGAAAGCCCAAGGACAGTGCTCATGCCCTGAGATCAAGGCCCAGGCATGGCAAAAAAAAAAAAAAATAGTTCTCATAGACTTTCCTGCCTGGGCTGGTTTCAAACCACCATCCTCAGATCTCAACCTCCTGAGTAGCTAGGATTATAATCATGCACCACTGGTGCCTGGCTCTCTCTAAACGCTTGGTTAGCATCCATGTTCGTTGCTGCACTATTCAAAACAGTCAAGTTATGGAAACAGCCCAGATGCCCTACAATAGTTGAGTGGACTAAAAGAATGTGCTGTACATGATGGAATCTTATCCAGTCATTAGAAAGAATAATATTATGTCATTTGTAGGGAAATACACGGACCTAGAACCAATCTTGTAAGGTAAAGCCAAAGAGAGGTAAGCCAATCTCAGAGAGATGAACTGCAAGTTTTCTGCCCTGTGTTGAAGGTAATCGACACAGGGATCTATCCATTTGCTCACAGACTAAAGGAGGACACTTTTAAGGAGGGAACCTAGAGATATAACTAACTTCTTTGAACATCTAAAACTCTATTATCAAAGTGAACTTCAGAAATGGAAACATTTGGGCCAGGATTTTGGCCTAGTGGTAGAGTGCTTGCCTAGCATGCACGAAGACCTGGGTTCGATTTCTTGGTACCACATACATAGAAAAAAGCCAGAAGTGGTGCTGAGGCTCAAGTGGTAGAGCTCTAACCTTGAGAAAGTCCAAGGACAGTGCTCAGGCCCTGAGCTTAAGCCCAAGACTGGCAAAAAAAAAAAAGAAACGGAAACATTTTTTGTCATTTGTTATTATTGGCACTGTTTGTTTTCGTTTTGAGAGTGTTCTTTTTTTTCATTTTTAGGAAGCATAAAAGTAGGGTACAGTAAGCCAGGGAAAAAGAATGAGCAAATGCAGTCATAGTATTAATGTACACTATGTAAAAAAATGAACTATGCAACATAGTGGGCAGGGATGAGAGGGAGAAATGGGGAAAGCAAAGGAAGAATTATACTCATTGCCCAACTTTTAGAATTGTAACCCCGCTGTACAACTCCTTAGTAATAACAATAATTTTTAATAAACTCTTTGACTATTAAGTTTTTCTCTTCCTAGCCCTATAAACTGTGTTATATCCCTGGATGTTTTCAAGGAACTCTTATTCTTTGCTATGTCCTTAATTGCCTCCATTATTTCATTAACATTTTCTCTTCCTAAATCCCTCTCTGGTTGGTCTGCTAAAATTTTCTCAATTTATCTAAGTCTCTTAAAAGAAATTAGATGCTCACTTACTAAATATAGTATTAATGAGACCTAATCACTAGCACTGAATTAGATTAATTACCTTGGTTGTTTTGATTGTGACACTCATCAATCAATTAATATTCCATGTATGTGCAATTCCTGTATTGTATTCCCTAAGGCAGATTAATCTGACCAAAACTTTTGGAGGTAGATAGACATGAATTAAATATTGCTCTATCTGCCACAAGTTATTTGCATAAATAATCGTGGACAAGTTACTATCTTTAAAATCCATTGTCATTATGTAAAATTAATTTTAAAAACTCATTAGTCAGTAAGTGAACTCAAGATTTGTTCACAGAGACAGAATTAGTAAGAGGGAAATAAAATGGTGTATGTATATAAGTATACATGTAATTTATTCCAAGGATTTAGTCTTAAACAGTTACGAGAACTTATTTAACTACCAAAACAAGGCTTTTGTTCTGCCTTAGTCCAAAGTCAACAGAGCCAGTGACCTCGAAGAAGACATGAAGAGAAGATAAACTATCAGGTTATGAAGAATCGAGGATAATGTTCTGTTACCCACTCTGGTGATAGAGATGACCATAGTCCAAACAACAGAAAACAAGCTTTGGGGTGAATCCAGAAAACAATCAGAATGTTGTTGTACTGTTGGTGGGAACATAAAATGGTGCAATATAATAGTTCTTCAAAATACAAGATCTAGAACTATCATGTGACCCAGCAACAACATGTCTAAAGTTTGTATGAAATGCTTAGAAGTGTTTTTTTTTTTTTCTGAGAAAGGTTGATTCTTTACTTGGACCTATAAATTACCTAAATGCAGGATAAAAGTGAGGCAGCCTTCGCTGTATATCCATATGTTCTTTTTCCCAGAGTCATTCTCTTCTTCAGTCACTTTGCAATCACCTTGGAAAACAAGAAAGAACTGACCATTTGCTATATTTCATTGACTCCTATGGAAGAAAAACTCCACCTGACTAGACTTTAGACTAGTCAATGGACTCTCACATCACTTTTGACAACATCTCTAGCCACCTTGACCATCTCTGAACCATGCTTATGACTCTCAGTCACAGCTACCAAAACTATGTATATTTTTCCTTTGCCCCTCACTCTTTGTCAACAAACAAAGCTTATAGATACTAAATATTCAATGTTTTCTCAGATGTGGTACAGCATTTATCTAGTCATAAGTCTATTACTAGAAGAGCAATTTAAAATTATTTAAGATATTGTTAGGTATTGGTGGCTTATGCCTATAATCCTCGCTGGTCAGAAGGCTGAGATCTTAGGACTGCAGTTCAAAGCCAGCTAGGGGAAGAAAGTCCACAAGACTCTTATCACCAGTAAACTAGTCAGAAAAGGCTGGAATTGATGTTGTTGCTCAAGTGCTAGCCTTGAGCACAGAGAGGCTCAGGGCCCAGGCCCCAGAACTGACTATACATACATACATATACATATATATATATATAATACACAACATATATTGTCATATATGTGACATATATATAAATATATATGTCACATATATTTTCATATATGTGACATATATATAAATATATATGTAAAAAGTTGTCACTACATTGGACCAGATAAGACATATAGCTTCCACCTTAATGTAAAAATAGTAAATACTAACAGTTTGGTTTGGTCTAATTTTAATAGAATTAAGTATTTCTGTACTTAGTTGTCAATCTTCTTAGGTTGAAGGAATGACAACTCACATAAAGAGACTAATTACCATGTCTGTTTGTTGATACTACTGTGAGAGACTGGCAACAGCAAGGTACTGTTTATTTCTTTGGTGGAGTGTGCTGTACCCTTTTTTCTTTAAGCTATTGAAGCCAATTATTACTGTGCAAGAGTGGTTTCGTAGTTCTATGAGGACGGGTTAGCCTGCTTCCATGAAGAAAACTTATCTTTATGGGCTAATTCTTCAGTCTAATAAGAGTTCTTTCTGAAGTTCATAAACTTGAAGTTAGAGTTATGTCTTCCTCTTTCTTCTCTTGATAGGATGTTGAGAAATACAGAATCACATTCTTAGAATGTGACAACTCCAATTTTTTTTTTCATTCTAAGTACAAAACTCTTTAAGATACAGTTGGTCTTTGTTATCCATGGGCTTCCATAATGATAGATAGAATTATCATCAATATCAAAAATATTCAGAAGAAAAAAATTCACCTTCACCAAACATACACATTTCTTCACATCCTTATTCATTATGCAGGAGCCACTTAAGAGTTTTTACATGTACATACTACTTAATTGTATTAAGTATTATATGTATTCTGGAAATGACTTAAATTTTAAGAAAGAATAGGCCTAGATTACATGAAATATTGTCCCATTTTATACAAGAATTCTGAACATCCTCAGATATTGGAATTCATAAGGAATTCCTAGAACTATGGACTTCAATACCAAGAGTGAAAGTATTGATGTGTATATTTTAATTAAATTATATTAGTTCATTATCCATTATATATTTTGTTTGGGTTTTTTTAACTGAATTATTTTTGCCTTTTCTTTCTTGGTACTGGGGATCGAACCAGGACTTTGCACTTGCTAGGTAAGTACTTTGTCACTGAGCTACATCCCAGTCTTCCATTATATATTTTTAACATATATATTTATATACATAGTCTACATTTAATTAGAACTCATGTCTGATTTCAGGTGAAAGTGTATAACCATCTGTTTCTTTGGGTCAGAAAATGCATGAGCTGAAATAGTTATACTGTATTTCTGGACTATGTATATTCTTTAACAGTACAATAAATTAATCAATACAGGAACATTATTGAATAACAAGACTCTTTTGTTCAGAATAATCAACTAAAAGCTTTTCAGATGTACAGTGGAAATTCACTACAGCCATTTTCTGGTTCTCAGACTGCCTTAAATACACCTTAACTTCCAAACATTTGACACAAAAGCTTCTGGAAAACATTCCAGATCCAAATGATACACATTTGTCTTTAAATAGCCCTTTATGGAAGAGGAGGGAAGACATTCCACATTCTAAATCACAGCTCAATTTCATTCATCTAGGAAAAAGCAACATTAGAATTTAAACCTAGGTAAGAGGACATCAAGAATTCGTGTTTCTAATCAAAACATTATACTCACTTTCTACAAACATTCTCATCCTGGTTTCCCAGGGATGCTGCAACAAACTACCAAGAGCTAGGTGTTTTAAATAGTAATTTTCTCACACATAAGAAATATGTAAAAAGTCAAGGTGATGGCACAATTAATTTCACCAAAGTCTTCTCTCCTTGGCTTCCAAGTGGCTGCTTTCTGGCAGTGTCTTTCCTTACATGATTTTCTTTTTGCCCATGCACACATGCCTGGGATCTCTTTAAAGGGGCTAATCATACTGGATTAGGGAACCAGCCTTATCATTTATATACTCTTAATTATGTCTCAACAAGTCCAAACACCACTGGCAGTTAGGGTTTCTACTTGAACACAAGTGTCTTGAGGGAATACAGTTCAAACTGTGAACATCTCTAAGTCTCCAGAAAGAAATTTAAGCTCAGAAATCTAGATTCATGACACCATGAACCTAGAAATTTTCCATATTAGTATAAAATACACCATTAAAAAGAGAGTTTCATTTACCAATACTAATGAAGAGAAGCTAATTCAAAAAATGTCATTAACCGACAGAAGCTAAATTATAGTTAAACAAAAAAAATGAGACTATAAGCATACTAAAGAGGGCAGTAATAACAAACTGAGTTGACGTTCCCACAGGACCTATAACTTATAAAGTACATTTGCTCTATTTATACTCATGGTTTTCATGAAGATGAAAAATAATCAAATAATACAGATATGACATTCTATGTCTTCCTTCATCTTTCATTCTCCAGCAAGAAACATTAATTTCTAACTGGACTCTCTTCCATGATTACAAAAAAATGAAAAAGAAAGAAAGAAAAATTAATTTCATGGTCGACAAGATTTATTGCTCTGAAAATTCAAGTCAAATTGTAAGCTTAAAAGTTATAATAAAGTTCATAGACCTATTAGCACATTTGGTTATTGTCCCACGGCTTCAAATTTCATTTTCCAGAATCTTTGAGGCAAGAGAGATCTTTGCAGGGATAATCTTACTTGATCTATCATCTTTTTTAAGATATGCATATTTACCTATTATTTTGCAAATCAGCCATTTATATATAACTCAAATGTGCATGCCCTATGGGCTGAGCTTAGTGCTTTCTTTGACCTTTGTGGACTCATGAAAATGTCATTTTCAACAGAGATTTTCTTTTAAATAAGTGTAAGATTTTTCTATTTTGACCAGGTAATGCCACTTTCTAAGAATGACAAGGGAAAAACAACCCATAATTCATCTGTTAAAGGTAATCCTTGGGAATACATTATTTCAAAATCTTTCAACTAGTCACTACTACAATTCTAAAATTAAATAAATTTACATAATCTAACACACGTTTTCATGTCTTGAAAGAGTTATATAAAGAAATTGACTCTTTGGAGAATGTCAGGCTTTGGACAGCCATTTAAATTAATGTTCCATGAATCACAATTAATCTGATTTAGCAAATTAGTTCATATAATTAGTTTACATACACATGATTGGAACAATAAAATGCTTTCAGTTATGTAACTGTTCATAATTAGAATATTAAGTTACTGCCCCAGTTTTAAAAATTTCCAAACAAATTGTTTAATAATTACTTGTGTTTGCAATTAATTTATGCTTTTAATCACTAACCTTGGATTTTCATGTCCAACAATGAAACCCCTAAAATGTCAGTATAAATAAATATGTAAATTTTGGAGACAAATGCACAGAATTGAAATGCTTTCTAGCAGAACCCTAAAATCTAAAATAGAAAAAAAAACTCACAAAAACTTAGCATCTTAAAAGCATTACCCATGCAGAACATAGACTTAGGAGAGTTTTGTTTGAATCTGACTTTAAAATCTATGGTAATTCAGTATCATTTGTCTTTGACAGTCATGTCAACAGTGAAGAATTAATCTATCAAAGTTCTTGTCTCTCCATTTCTCTCTCTACTTCATCTATTGCTTTCATTCTTTCTCTGCCCTTCCCTTTCACACTTCCTTTGCTTTCTTGTTTCAATCAATTCCACAAAAGTTTATCTAATCAAACTACAGTATGTCTCCAATATATGAGATATCCAATATTATAGGTTTTTCCATAACTTGCCTACTCCTTCTAATCACAAACTATTTCTAACATCAAACAAGAAAAAAAAATTAGAGCAAGAATTTGGCACTTTTCAGCTTTATTTCAGGGGAAAAAATTAAGTAACTAACAGTGTGGAGGTGCTATTTTCAATTTTGTTCTTTTTTCCATATATTTTTATTGTAATTAATGGAAGGATTACATTATATTCACTAGCTAGAATGTGCATTACTTCACAAACATTGATACCCTTTCTCATATTTTGGTCCCTATTACCCTCCCCCCACCCCCACCCCTCATCTTGCTTTCCCCACTTCCCTATACTATTTAAAATAGTCAGATAAACATATATACAATATATCAGGTAACAAGGTAAAATTCTGTGACAATATGAGATAACCAAGGGACAGCAAAAGAGATGAGAGATAACATAGTGCAATACGGACAACAATCACTCATACGGCTTTTGTTTCGATATCCTGGAGGTCCTTTCATTTAGCATCATTCTATATAGCCTTATGTATCTAGGTTTTGCTCTATTGTAAATCTCTGCTAGAAGAGTCCAAGGTTTCTACTGATTATGATAAATGAGGGAAACCATTGAGCCTATGTTCCTTTGAGTCTGGCTTACTTCATTTAATATGATTTTTTCTAAGTCTTTCCATTTCCTTACAAATGGGGCCATGTCATTCTTTCTGACAGCAACATAGAATTCCATTGTGTATAAATACCACATCTTGGGGCCGGGAGTTTGGCCTAGTGGTTAAAGTGCTTGCCTAGCACGCATGAAGACCCGGGTTCGATTCCTCGGGCACCACATACATAGAAAAAAAAAAGCCAGAAATGGTGCTGAGGCTCAAGTGGTAGAGCTCTAGCCTTGAGAAAGTCCAAGGACAGTGCTCAGGCCCTGAGCTCAAGCCCAGGACTGGTAAAAAAAATAATAAATACCACATCTTGATCCACTCATCAACTGAGGGACATCTGAGTTCCATATCTTCGCTATGGTGAATAGTGCTGCAATGAACATCGTTATGCTAGTGGATTTAGTATGTCCTTGTTTCTGGATGAGTGGGTAAATGCCAAGGAGTGGAATTGCTGGGTCATAGGGGAACTCTATATTTGTCTTTTGAGGAACTGCCATACTGCTTTCCATAGTGGTTGAACGAGTTTGCACTCCTACCAACAATGTAGTAGTGATCCTTCCTGGCCACATCCCTGTCAGCATCTGTTGTTATTAGATTTCTTGATCATGGCCATTCTAATTGGAGTGAGATGGAATCTTAGAGTGATTTTGATTTGCATTTCTTTTATGGCCAGAGATGTTGAGCATTTCTTCATGTGTCTATAGGCCATTCTCACTTTTTGTTCAGAGAAGACTTTCTTTAAGACTTTGGCCCAGCTTTTAATGGGATGGTTGTTTCTTTGGAGATTAATTTTGGAGTGATTCAATTTTTGAGCTGTTGATATAGTTTAGATATGAGGCCTTTGTCTGTTGTATGGTTAGTGAAGATATTCTTCCACTTTGTATGCTTTTTAGTTAGTTTGCTAGCGATGTCCTTTGCCATACAAAATCTCTGCCATTTAATACAGTCCCACTTATCCAGACTTTCTTTAATTTGTTGTGCTTCTGGCTCCTTATTAAGAAAGTTTCGATCTATGCCAAGGAGACCTACTGTTTCTCCTATTCCTTCTTGTAAAGTTTTCAGTGTATGTGCTTTTCCCTCGAGGTCTTTGATGCATTTGGAGTTAATTCTGGTGCAGAGTGACAAAGAAGGATCCAACTTTAGTTTTCTGCAGGTGTTTAACCAGTTCTGCCAGCACCACTTGTTGAAGAGGCTTTCTTCCATTGTATTTTTTAGCTCCCTTATCAAAGATTAGGTGGCCGTAGGTCTCTGGGTTGATTTTTGGGTCTTCAGTTGTATTTCAAGGCCTCTTTGTAAGGATTTGTTTGAGATCTCACAGCCCAGAGGAAAGTTCAGATGTCATGGCATTCTTCTAAGTATGGGGAAAATATAACTTATCATCATGAGTTGACAGATTCAAACAGCCATTTGAAAGTATTGTCAATGTAGTTGGTGGGCGCTGATGAAGAGCAAACTCCCCAAGTTTATAACTGTCCCTGCTTTATGTTGGGCTTCACTAAGCTTTAATTGTTGTTTGTTCTGTACAAGTGAAAGGCCAGTGTGAAAAACTGAAACTTACTGGGATTAAGACCTAAATAAAGCAAAGTCACATAGCACTAAAATAAAGGCAGCCAGTGAGAATGGTACTGAATGTGACCAAGGGTTTTTGCTTCTCGTTTCTGTATTTAAGGTAAATCCTCTTTGCTGTCAGAAACCTCATATTTTTGGAATGGATCTAATGGGTCTAAAGTAGTAGGTGACTGAACATTACTTCCCCAAAAGACTTAGTGTCATGTATTCTTATTTGAATTTTGTGTAAAATTGTCACATCAATTTGGAATTGTTTTATACTACATGTCATGTAAATTACTTACGCTCTATACATGGATTGTAGTATTTGTCTTTAGAAATAAAGTAATACAGAAGAGAGTCACATGATGGTCCAGAGAGCAAGTCATTAGGGGACTCTTTAACGTCTGAAATCTTTGAATTTTACAAAGCGCAACACCAAGTCTTGTGGATTACAGGACCACTGGTTTCCTTTGTAGCATTCCCTAAGGTTTTTCTTTGGCAGTTAAATTGTAGCCTACTGAAAATTCCTTGAACTCAAGGAGTTTACACAGGAAAAAGATATCCAACAAATGCAGAAATCCTCCAATGATGGACAATTTGGCTGTATCGATATGATGTGATGTGATAATCTGAAGTATGTATGCATGAACATTCTCAGAAGTTTTATAATTTGTAGAATATGCTGACATTCTGTGGAAGAGTCAAGCCTCTTATTAAAGAACAATGAATTATTTATTGGGGGGGAGGCAGGGAACTGGTTATATGCAATTGCAAAGCCTGTTCCTAGTAAGCTTCACATGGAGAAAAATAGTTCTCCATAATCTAGACTAGTTGTATAGACAATGCACTGACTCTTCCAGTTTATTGTGTTCTTACATTCTTGGATATCTTTCACTTACACTTTTATTCCCTAGTCTCTTTCTCTGAGGCCTTGGTCAGAAGTCTTTCCATGTACCTCTGCCACGCTTTCCTATGAGAGGAAGAAAAGGAGTGCTTCAAGATGCTGACTGAATACACAGTACTTTTGCATGTCTAACTGTTCCCCTGCACCCTCACCCCAGCAGGGTCCACAGAAATGATAGGACCTTTGGCTTGATGCTTCTTAGCAGTGAGATAATTCTACCTCTACGGTGATCCACCTGATTCTGGGCTAGGAGGCTATCTATGAAGGAAAATAGAGAAGAAACGCTGTCATTTTCCCTGACTTTAGTACCATTTCCATTTCAGTAAGTGATTATAGATATAACACTTTCATTTTGGGTTTGCTGTTTAAACAAATATTCTGATACTTGACAGCTTAGCTCCCTCTCCTGCTCTGCTGAGCTACTGGCACCCTATTGATACATCTCAATTGTTATACTTCAAGCAATATAATTAGATCAACTTTGAAATTATTGTTATGCTTTTGTCAGTGAGTCTTCTAACAAAGAAGCCAGAATTGGGCTCGCAGAGAGAGTAGGATGTGTAAATTTTACTGTGTACTCTGTGGTCTTGAGACATTTTTGTAAGTTTTCATGTTTATTTTGCAACACAATGGATCAAATACATAGGTATTCAAATACAGAAGTAAGCCATGCTTCTCATCATCAAATGTTATAACTTGTCATTCATTAGTTAGTATATACAAGAAAGTAGTGGGATTCAAGTAATAACACAGCACAAAATGTCTGAAGATATGAAGGAAATGGATTGGTTTTTATTAGTGACAAGCCAGGAAGCCAAAGAGACTGTAAGACATGAAGGAAATATATCAGACTAAATGTTTGTCTTGTGCTTTTTCATACTGTTTCTTTTGCTGTGCTCCCTTCTGTCTACATGCAAGTTTTATTAATGAACACAATCAAACTTCACATCTGTAGGCCCATCCATTTGAAGCAAAAGAAAGGCATGGCTTTCCCAGAATTTTCTCTATTTGATTAGTCTAGCTTTCATCACATGATAATTCCTAACCCTATTGTGGTCTATCTAAAAGGGCATTTTGTTTCAACTGATTTGGTCTAACTTTTGTAGAGTTAAGTGATGGAAATGTTACCTTCTCAGAAATCATACTAAAAAAAAACAAAGTAGAAGTCAAGGGTTATTGACATGTGAATGCATAATGTAGAAGGAAACACAAATGTCAAACTGATCAATGAAGAATTGACTACACTTTTTCACTTGGTCAAATAAGTTAATGAGTGTTTCTTGGGGAAATGGGGGGATAAGACTATCCAGTCATTTTCTTTCTATTAAAACCTCAATGTGAACCATTATCCACATGTGATAAATATCTTCACACTAACAAAAAAAAACCTTTAGTTGCATCACAGTAACAAGAAAATAATTATTAAAGCAAATAATAATGATAATTCTCTATTAACCTATACTTGGCAAAATAGATGTCATTTGCTTAGGGGAAAGATAGGGAAATAATATAAAAATCTGAACCTCAACTAGCAGCTTATACCTGCAAAGGTCATCACACTTCAGGCCAGCGTACATGAATGGAGACACCAAAATTACACCAACCCTATGAGCCATACTAGAGAAACAGGCTTGCATTGATCCACATTGTCACTGGGCGGACAGTAGCAGCTCTGGGGTTCACATGGTCTTAGGGCAGTGGGGAGGTGGCAGTTCAGTTCTTAATAGCCCAGAAGCTGAGTGTAGCCCAGAACCACAGTATTTTGCCTCAGTGGCCATGAGATTCAAAGCTGTCTTAAATGCTCTAGTCATAATGAACTTAAGTAATATTTAGCTCCAAGTTTTCAGCCTATGACCATAATTTGTGCACAGAGTAACTCTTAAAGGGTTTTCCCAGAAAAAGTCAGTCTTTGAAAACTAGACCTGTAATTTCCAATGAGCAGACATCAGTGCATGACTGCAAAAATCAAGATTAGGAAAATATGACATCATGCTACTGACCTATTTTAAAGAAATAGAGCTGTATGAACTTCACGGCAAAGACTGTAAATAAATGACCAGAAAAATACAAAAAAGACAATTTAATAGAGTAAGGAAAATAAGAGGTGGCTAGAATAGAAATATAATAAAGATTAAAATGAGAAAAGAATAAAAATCTTGGAACTCAAAAAATACAAGCAATAAAATGGAAAATGAAGAAGAATTGAATGAAAAATAATAAAGCAGAAGACAGACATGTGAACTTTGAAGACAGGATATTTGAAACTATATAGAGTTAAAAGAGAAAAAGTTGAAAATAATAAAATAGCACTTAACCAAAAGCTTATAGGAAGCATGGCATACTATCACAAGAATAAATTTCTGAATCTCCAGGGTTCATAGCAAAGAAAATAAGACAAAAACTCCTTTGTTTTAAGTTAGAAGACTTATTTAAAGAAACAATAAGAGAAAATCTGCTAAATGAAGAAAGATCAAGGTATACATCAAGGTCTCTAGTTCAATGTCATAGTCTCTACTCAGATTCAATTTCAACAAGATTACCTCAGGACATATCGTAATCAAACTGTCAAAATTCAAAGACAAAGAGGTCCTTAAGGCAGCTAAGAAAGGAAACAAATAACCTTCCCGGGGGTCCGGTCTGCTAGGAGCTGATTTCTTAATAGAAACTTTACATGCCAGATGAAAGTAAGATTACATATTTAAAGTACTGAGCATAAAACCCTGCCAGCAAAGAATACCATATCCAACAAAGCTGTTCTACAGAAATGAAGAAGAGATAATTTCCCAAAGAATTTTTTTAAAAGATCATTGTCTACAAACCTTTAAAAAAAATGCAAAAGGCCATTCACTAGTAGATCATGTCAATAATCCTAGATACTTAAGAGGTTGAATCATCTTGATGAGATGAGGTAAAGATGTTTATGATAACACATCTAAATTGTAAAAAGCTGGGCCTGGTGGTGCATGCCTATCATCTCATTTACTATGAGAAATGTAAATAGGCGATTTTCAGCCCAGGTCAGTCAATGCAAAAATCAACACCTTATATCCAAGTTCAAACCCTAGCACTGCCCCCCTCCCCACAATCCAAACAAACAAAAGAAGATACCTTCAATCTCAAATTAAAAAAAAAAAGATCAAAGGTAAACATAAATATTTAAAAATGCAAAACACACTGATAAATAAAAAGTCAAATTCAAAATACTAAAATATACACAAATCACTCATATCATTAGCATGAGGACTAAAAGATGAAACTACTAAAACTGATCTCTATATCTACTTGTTAGATGATATACAATACAAAAAGATGTAAATGATAACATCAAAGATTAAAATTGTGGGGAAAAGTACCTGTGCTCATGTAATCAAAGTTAAATTGCAATCAGTGCAAGATAAATTGTTGCATTATATGTTATTTGTAAGACTTGTGTTAGCCATAAAGCAAAAAAATTTATAATGATATGTAACAAAAAGTAATAAAGCAAAATATAGCATTAGAGAAAATCACCTAACTACAAAGAAAGGTAATAAAAGAGAAGGGGGAAAATAAACACAGAATGTGCTTAGAAGAATGTACTTAAAAAAATCCATAAACAGGAAAATAACAAATGGCAGTAGTAACTGTTTACCTCAATAACTACCCTGAATGTAAATAGAATAAATTATTCACTCAAAGAGAGTGAGTGTATAGATTATTAAAAACTTGAAAGACTCAATTATATACTATCTACTCACTTCACTTGCAAAAATACACAGACTGAGCTTTCACTCCCACCATTCTATTTCTGAAAAGATCCTAACGCCTAACACCTCCCCCACTATAGTAGCAGATGTAGGGGACCAAAATTTACCACCTCAAAATACGACTACAGGAGACTAAAACCTGATACTTCTAATAGGACTTTTTGAATGAGGATTATTGTTAGCTCCTTAAGAAAGAACTTACACAGGAGAAACTGTGGAAATAGAACGTGTTCCCCTTTGTAAGGGAATTTTTTTCACATTTATAAAGGAAATCCCTTGTAACAGGATGAGATATTGCTTGTTTGTTTGAACCCAGGGCCTCATGTGTGCTAGGCAAATAGCTTGAGCTGCTTTATACAGCTCTTGTCTGGCTCTTCATGAATCAGAGTAAAACTGGTGAATGCAACGTTCATGAATAGGCTTAAAGATGATTCTGATGTATCTCTTGCTAAGCTGTCAGGATCTTCTACATGCTCATTCTGATAGAGACAACTACCTGGTAAGAAACTGAGAATAGTCTCTGACCATCAGCCAAGAAAGATCTGAAGCCCCAAATTCAACCAGCCATACAGAAAAGGACTCTTGCTGACAATGACTGTTGTGAGTTGGGAGGTAGATCCTGCCCCTGACAAACTTTGACATTATGTGCTAAGGCCCCAATCAATGTCTGCATACAGCTGTGTGAGGACCCTTTCACAGAAGACCCAGTGAAGCTATTCTTACTTCCTAATACAGAGACAATACATGATAAGAAATCTGTGCTCTTCAAGTCACTAAATTTTCCGGCAGTTTGCTAAACAAATAGATTAATTCATTTATTAGCAACCATGCAGTCAAAATGATTGCTGCAGAATCAGATCAAACTACTCTCCTCCACCCCAAAATTATGCTACTATTCTTTAATTCTGTTTGGAATAAATGCCCAAATGCTACAACTGATTGCCAATGTAGTTATTCCTGATCATACCTATGTGATCAGAGACCATCTTCATTCTCTGACTTTATCTCCTGTGTCTCCACTGCCTCACAGCAGTCTCTTGACTATGCCAGAATCTGAAAGCAAAATCCTTTACTCAGTCTCTGTAGTTATTCTCTCATCTGTTTGGAAGCTCTTTCTCTAGGTACCTGTCTAATTATTCCTTTTAGCTCTGCTCAAAGGTCTTTTTGTCAGTGAGGCCTTCACTGATCACCTTATAAAGCAGCAGTCATTGCTCTCCCTATTGCTTTCTATTTTCTTTTCTGATTTCATTTTTCTCTTCATTTATCATAACTTTCTGGTATGTTCACTTGTATACTTCCTGTAGTGTTCTTCAATGCTATCAAAGTAATCTCTCTTGGAAAGAAAAGATTTGTGTATTCACTGTTATATCCTCAACACTAGGACAGAGCACAACATATAGTAAATACTAAATAAACATTTGCCAAATAAACAGTTGGACCACTGATTCTTCAGCACTGGAATTGAATTGTGTGACTGTTGTAAACATTTAATGGAAAAAACAAACAAGGGTGATACATGACTCTTCACATAGCAAATATTAAAAAAATAATCACAGGAATATGAATTACCATGAAAACTCTACCCTTGGTTAGGAGATGGGGAAAATTATAATTCAATGCTATTATAAACTAGTAATTTTTCACATAAAGCAAAAAATCTGTTCCATAATCACAGACTGTACCCCTAACCTTGGTTAATCATCTTGCAAATGCATGCGATTAGTCACAATGGGTAATGCGAAAAGGACTGCCAGTGGCTCTAGCAGAATAATCCATCACACACACAGGGGAAATAACTCAAATTTCGTGTCCTACTAATGGAGGGTCAGTAGCATCAATTTTGTATTTGAAGGGCAATCCAAACCAAATTCTCTAAAAATGCACCAAAATTTGGATAACCACTCTCTGCTACAACTAGCATTATCTAGCAAAACAACAGATTTCACATTAAAAGAATTTGTTGCAGTTGGGAAAGCAACCGACTTAAAAGCATAAAAGCAAACCATGCAAGACATTTCGTTAGTTGTTTTGATGGAACTTCAGAATGTATGGCTATTTAAGGGGACAGCGTTTTATCAAAACGTCAAGAAAAAAATCTGACTCATGTCTTTATAGAACCTAATAATTTGTTTCAAATTGCTATTCAGTTCAGATGCTATATACTCAAAACAGGTGGAAAGGTAGGATGTGTTGTCTAATGTGTTATTATCATTGCATCAGCCTTATGATGTGATGGTTTTTAAGGCTGGATGTTGAATATAAAAACAAGAATCATGAACTCTATTCACTTAGTTTTTTTTTAAACTGATTTGAGTGGGAAAAAATTACAGAATGGGCCTTTTGTTTAAGAAACATAGTGCTAACAGGTGACAGAACACTAAAATACTTCTATTTGGTTTCCTTCAAGTTAGAAAAGTCCAATTTTTTAAAAAGGAAATTCTAGACGCAGATAGTTGAGAAGATAATGAAAAGGGCACACAGCTACTTTAAGTGGATTTAAGTCTCTAAGACCAAGCAAATTACGTCCTCAGAAGCTGAAGGAATTTGGAGATGGAATCTCATCCCTGTTATTTAGGATGAAGAGTGGTATTGAAGTCAGAAAATTGAAGGTAGCTCTATTCTACTGTTTTTTTTCTTTAAGGTAGCTCTATGTCACTCTGATTTTTTAAAGCATGAACTATGTAATACTTTTCAAGTAACACCAAATAAGTATAATCCAAGAATAGATGTATATTTGTTTTAAACATCTACAAAATATGGTAGCAATAGTTTGCAGGCAGTGCTTTTAAGTCTGAATGAAAGTAATTGACTTTTACTGTTGATTTCAGTTTACTTTGAGTTTTATTTTTTAGAAGGAGTATGTTTGGTACAAAAAGCTGCCTGATTTTCAGAAGAGATTCTCTCCTTCCTCCTTCCATCCTCTCCCCTTCTCTGAGATATGCTCTTGCTATCTTGGCATAGTCTGGGAACTTAAATGCGTCATTTTCCTTCCTTTCTCCTCTGAATAACTGGGTATACAAGTGTGTACTACCAAGTATCATGTCCAGCTAAATGGATTCTCTTGACTATATCAGGCCTAACCTTCTGAATGAACCAAGGCAAATGGTAGGATGAACTTTTGAAAATGCATAGACTTTATGAAATATTTTAAATATACACGAAATCAGAGAACAATTTATGCTAAAAACTCATATTCATTACCCAGGTTCAAAATCATCTACTTTGAGGTTAATCTTGTTTTATTTATAAATCCTGTTTCCCCAATTTTCTCTAGATTGTTTGAAACTAGTATCCGAAAAACATTTCAGCCAGAATCACTAAAGATGGTCTTAACATAGCCAAATATAATGAGTGATTGTTGTCCTTAATGTACTATGTTATCTCTCATCTCTTTTGCTGTCCTTGGTTATCTCATATTCTTACAGTATTTTACATTGTTAGCTGATATATTGTATATATGTTTATTTGGTTATTTGAAATCGGATAGGGAAGGGAGGAAAACAAGATGAGGGGTGGGGGTGGGGGGAGGGAAATGGGGACCAAGACATGAGAAAGGGTATCAATGTTTGTAAAGTAATGTATCTTCTATCTGATGACTATAATATAACCCTTCTATTAATTACAATGAAATATATGGAAAAAACCATAGAGAGGCAAGGAACATGTACCAGTAAAAAATGAACACGGTAGTTACATATACTTCAACATTGGAAAACATGCAATCCTGCTGAAAGAGCTATTTCTACTAATATTTCTTCATGTAAGCATGGCATTGTATACTAATTTTTTCTCTAAAGAATGATCCTTATAATAGATATGTTCAAAATCTATGTTTAAATTCCATTAGGACTATTCAGGAACAGATATAGGTCTCTACATCTTCACGTATTGGTTGATCTCAATGATTCACCCAGTAGTGAATCCTCAGAGGATCAGCAACAAGCAAGAGTTCATAAAATAAATGAGCATGAAAGCAAGAAATAAGACACTACTGGCTATAATGTGTCAAGAAAATTATTAAGAATCCTGCACCAAAGTTACTAAGATCATTATGTCCTTCTCAAGATCAACTGACAATACTACATAGCAGTTGATGTTGGAAGTTGTCTTCTAAGTGTCAAAGGAGAAATTGTCTGTTACCATTTAAAGAGATCAGTTCAATTGGCCATCTCTCACTATTCTAGAAAACTACAAGCATAATTTTTCTCTGTCATAACAATTTTTAAAATATCTAGTAGAAAATGGGCTCCTCAAGTGACACTAAATTTAGCCTTTGGGTAAGAAAACACTAGGCTTGCATTGTACTCACAATTTGGTATGCTGAATTGAAACCCTGTGTACAACTAAAGATAATTTTTAAAAATTAAAAAAAAAACACTAAGAGTATTGCTCACCATGTTAAGGAAAAAATCTTGTTTTCCCATAGTTTGTACCCTAATCTAGAAGTTTCCTGTTGGTGCTTGCAATGAAGAATGAATGGAAATTTGGTTAAGTTATATCACCCTATTTGAAGACAATGAAATATTAAAGTCATATGATGATACACAATTAGTTGTAACAGAAGCAGGCATTCTAATTCCTTGGTAGTTATTTGTACAATTTCCCAATCTTCATTTTCAAGTAAAAAAGTTTTATTTGAATATGTAATAGAGATAAAAAATATATTTATATTTATAAATAATCTATATTATGCCTTCTCTCTTTCCTCTCTTCCACTTCCCCCTCCGCTCTTTCTTCCCTTTCTTTTTTTTTTTCTTTTTTTTTTTTTTTGCCATTCCTGGGTTTGAGGTCAGAGCCTAAGCACTCTACTTGGACATTATCAATGCTAGAGCTCTACCACTTGAGACTCAGTACCACTTTTGGCTTTTTACTATGTATGTGGTACCAAGGAATTGAACCCTGGTTTTCATGCATGCTAGCAAGCACTCTACCACTAGGCCAAACTCCCAGCCCCTTTCTTCCCTTTCTTTTCCTCCTCTTCCTCTTTTCCCCCTTCCATATCCCCACTCAGTCAGGAGGAAGTTAAAATTCACAAGCCAGGAAAGATTTTTAGCAGAAACTGATATTGACATTTGTCCTAGGACTCCCTGTCCAAATTATGAGAAAATTCATTTCTATTGCTTAAGCCACATGTGCTATGCTATTTTATTATGGCAGTGAAAAAACAAATATAGTACCCTATAAAAGAAGTCTGTGGGCCCCTGTATGTTTACCTCTAGGGTACTTATATGACAGAATTACCTTTATGGAGATCACTTTTTGGCCTGTATCTGAAGTGAAGAAAACAAAGAGAAAATGAAAAGAAGACTTATCTCAAGTCATCAGATTCTAAAAAAAAAAATAGAAATAATGAATTTCATGGAGAATTAAAAAGCAGTCCTGGTCACAGCGTCAGCTCCCGAGTCTGCACTGTGTCCCTGGCCGGTCAGTTCACCATCTACTTCCCCAATAAATTCACCTTTTTATATGAGACTGTCTCTGTGTGGTGGACTCTGGTGGGACGTGGAATCCTCACCTGGAGGATGTGGAATCCCCTCCTCTTGACCCCATAACATTTTTGGTGCGTTGGTTAGGAAGAGTCCTTAACCACAGGGTGATGCATGGGTTCGAGTCCCACCAGTGGATGTGGAATCCCACCGATAGCATCAGACCCAGAGAGTATCTGATTATCCTCAAGGAATTCTTAATTATCTTTTTTGGGGGAAGTCGCCTGGTGAAAAGTAAAGGCCTCAGGAGGTAAGTAGAAGTCGGTCAACCGCTCTGTATTTCTGTATATATATATATATATGGAAAGTGCACTGTGGCCTAAAACAGAGAGGAAAAAGCTGGACACAGCAAGCTCTCTAAGGCCGGGGTGGTCAAGGGACGCCTTGACCCCCTTGTGGAGGTTCCTATCGGGAGGGATGTAGAATCCCCTCCTGGAATTAGATCCCAAGCGGGAGGGATGTGGAATCCCCACCCCAGGACTGAGATGATACTGAGTCATGCCAAAAATGAAAAACTCTTGTCCCCCGATAGCAGTTTTTGCAGGTAGGATGGCCTTGGCCACATGGCTACCAGAGAAGGGAAGTCTCCATGGGGAGGCACCCCCTGAGAGTTTTCAGGGCCCCAGGAGTCTTATTCAATCTGACTGCTGCCAGGCATGCCGTCAAAATTTGGGGGTACTTAAAAGTCTCTGCATCTGTCTTATTTTATGAGGTGTTTTTTTGTGTTGTCTGGTTTTGTTTTTGAAATTGGTACCAGTCCTAAGTATGGATCCTTGTGATTTTGGGGTGTGTATGTCTTTGTTATTTATTTGAACGTTTCTGGGTCTCAGGCCTGGTATGGCTGCTCCCACGTGGCTGCAGTTGTAACAAGCCCTGAAAAATTCCAGTTAAGTTGCCTAGTAAAATAGTTTTATTTTGAACCTGGTTCTCATCTACAAGAGTAAAATTGGCAAAGCTCTCTTGAAACAAACTTCCGGAAAATGTACAGCCAATATTAATTTTGCGCGCTTTAAGATCTTTGAGTATGAATGTGTGTGATCGGGTGTGAGTGAACATGTTAAAGGTTAAATTGTCAGCATGCTGTATAAAACAATGGATTAATTTATACTTGAAACACAAACGCAATTGGGTGAATCTAAGTTTAAAATTCAAGAAAAGTATTAGGTTTGAATGTTTCCAATGTCTCAAAGGATTACTGCATTGTTTTAAAGAGGAACTGGTAAAAAGTATTTTTCTAAAGATCCTGAAATCTGCATTTAAAAAATCTGGTATTGTAATGCATAGAGCTGTTTACATTGTAAACACTGTATCCTGTTTAGCACAGAGGCATTAGGGAACTTTGAATTTATTACCTTGAGTTAAAATTTGGAGATAAGTATCAGAATTTGTTTATCAATGCCAGAGGTGATATGATTAGTATTTCTTAAACTTCCCCCTAAAATGTATTAAATTGGGGAAAAGAGTTTTTAAAAGGAATGTTTAAAAGTTTATCTCCATATGATTTGGTTTCATGCTACTGGATTACAATTGGACGTATTTTAGAAAAAGAAGGAAACTAAGTCCAGACTTAGACTTTTGGTGCACTGATGATGTTTGTAGTTCTAGCATTAAGGAAAAACTTATTTGAGTTTAAACTGTTGTTGGAGTTCTAGGCAGTAATCTAAACTGCATGGGGGGAAAAAGCCTCTTCTAAAAGGCAAAGGGAGTGCCTTGAGCCCTAGGAGGCCTGGAGGCTAGGGGAGTTCCTTGAGCCCTTAAAGGTTTTTCAAATGCAAATAAAGACTAAAGTGTTAAGTGTTTAAGCAAATATCAGTAAAAGTTTTAAAGAACATTAGAAATGGGTTTCTGAACAAAATTTGAAAATGAAGTTGTCCTAAATGTTTGTTTCAAAAAGAGAAAAAAGAAAAACTAGGACTACCAAAATGATTGCTTAATTGCTATTTCAGTTTGCTCTTGTAAGTTACTTTATAGCAATTTCCCACAGGCCCATGGAAAAGGACAGCAATCCTTATCCAGATGTAACTTTGGCCATAACCAAGTTCCAGGTAAGATCATGCTTAGAGACTATTTCTGAGTTGACCACCTTGTTGCTTCTAATTGGAGTAAAGTAGCCTTTTGTAGGACTCATTGATCTGAAAACTGCAGTTCTGAGCTAGCCCAGGCAAAGCAGAGTCCCTATGAGACTGTGGTGTCTAATCTGGCAGCAGAGTTGCTTTGGAGCTCAAAGTGGCAGAGTGGTAGCCTTGAGCTGGAGAGCTGAGGGCCCACGCCCAGGCCATGAGTTCAAGTCCAGCAACAAACCAAGTGAAATGTCAATAGATGTTATCCCTGTGTGGAGAGACACTATTGGGACGAAAGCAATGAAGCATCCAGATGCAGTAAGCCACTGCTTGGATGGCAGAGATGGTGTCAGATCCTAGAGTCACTTGTGCTTGGCCATTCAAAATTAATTATAGCCAGGAGGTCACAGAGTAGTTTGTAAGCATGCCTTACTACTGCCCATGTCTACTTACTCTATTTACTGGGCAGGAACTTGTCAGGCATCTGTAATAGTGGGTAGTTTACAATCCCCCACCCCCCAACCCTGCATTTGCTCAAAGCTATAGCTGAGAGAGATTTGGGTTGGACACCAGCCACAAATTCAGGAAAGAAGTCTGTAGACCTAAGGCTGTGTCCCCATTGATCTGTATATAGGGCTACATAGGTAACTGAGGAATTGTTGGGGTCGCAGGGATTAAGTTCCCCAGACAATCAAGAAAATGCCTTTGCAAATAGGTGCTAAGTAAGCTACACAATTGTAGCCAAAGAAGGTTTGTGCAGTTGTTAAATGTCTTATATGATCTCCAGTTTGGAGTAAAATATTGCTCCTGAAATGTAATCCTGGCAGCCCCTCGATAAAATAGTCTAAGCTTTTTAGGGTCCCTAGCTAAGGATAGAGACAACTCCCCTGAGTTAGCTTGAAGAAGTTACAGAAGCTGAATCTCCGCCCATCAACCCCCTTTAGATGAAGGGACCAGAGTCATTTTTGGAAGGCAACCCAGTAGGAGGTGTGACATTCCATTGGAGCTGCTGAGAGATGAGGCTGCTGCCACATATTCTGTCCTGCCTGATTCCACCACCCCACAACTGTTTCCTGAGAGGACTGGAACTAAACTCTTGGTAATGGGACATTCTATCTGTGCTAAGTTTAAAGTCCCCTAGGTTTTTGCAGCCATTATAGTGACTCTGGATGGGTGAAGGGAATTTTCCATCCAGTGCTGAACAGCCTAGATGTGAGAGATGCTAAATGTGAATGAGATCTATAGTCAGGTAAAGAAGAGAGAAAAAGTTTAGTAAAGAAAACCTTTGGGAAGGAATTGAGGAAACAAGAATAATTTATGAATAAGGGAGGATCTAAAAAGAATTGTCTTATGTTTGTTCTATAAAAAGGGAGAAAGACAAATCCTAGAGAGTTCCTATATGTAGTAGATGGTATGAGCATTATCTTAAGAATGGAGATTACAAGTAGAATTGATAGGTATGTAATTGCATTAGCCATGATGCAAGCTGGGTCAGGATTGGTACACTGATGTGGAACTATTCTTTGTGCCCACCTGAGGGATTGTTAAGCATGCTTCCTAGTTGTGAGAGCTTTTTCTTGGGTGCAGAACTGGGAGGGCACACTATATGCCCCTCCAAACCAAAGAATGTTGTCTGCCAGAGTCTGATAACAATTGTTGGCCCCCCAAGCCATGTGTTATCTTAACTGGCGTTGTTAGCCATGATTCAATCCAGTCCTTACAGGCCTTACAAGGTGATCTGGGGACATGTTCATCGTCTGGTTTCTAGTACCCTGGCACTCAAGTGAATCTATGCTGTGATTCCCAGCACTCCAACCACTGAGACAGTAGCAGGAACAAGCTACTGGGTTCATCACTCCCAGGTAAAGACAGCGTGTGAGGATCCTGGACTTTCAGACTCCCGGAGAACTCACTGAGGTCCCTAGCTGAAGTTGTCCTCCAGAACAGAAGAGGACTAGATATGTTCCTAGAGGACTGAGTGTTGCCCTGGGAGGAGAATGTTGCTTTTGGGTGAACTGACACTGGAGTAATAAAAGATAGCATGGCAGCTGTAAAGAGGCGATTAGATGAGCAAGAAAGGGAGAGACAGGGGTCCCGAGGATGGTATGAGAGGCTGTACAACTGGTCCCCCTGGGCAACGTCCCTAATCTTAGCCATTATTGGCCCACTGGTGATTATTTTAATGTTACTGTTGATTGGCCTATGTGTAATTAATGATGTCCTTAGTAAAAAAAGGATCAGAGTTATAAAACTGATGATCCTACACACCTGGTATAACCCCGTTTGTACTAAGGTAAACTAGTCAAAGATTTGACCAGGCTAAAAGAAAAGTGGAGAGTGTTAAGGGGAGCAGGGAGTGTTAAGGGGAGGATGGACTGGCGCCCTCCGGAATACCTAAGAGTTCCGGTCCCACTGTGGAAGGTGGACAATGGTACAGCCCAGCCACCCTTGCCCTTCCAGGGAAGGGCAACCTTGACCTTCTCCCCACCCCCCATGAAGAGGGATATCCACTTGGGTGGGGTGGGGCCTGCTTTTTATGGAGACCTGCCCAATTCTCAAGCCAACTCCAACTAAGGTGATAGGTAAATTCAAACACTGGGCTGTAACCCTATTGGCTACTTGCGTGTAGCTGGAGCTGGCTGTGGTCCCTCTGTGTATGTGACTATCCCATTGGCGACCTGTGTGGCCAGGTTCCACTGCATGGGTTTTTTCCTTAAAAAGCCAGCATGAGAGCTGCTCGGGGTCACAGCATCAGCTCCCGAGTCTGCTCTGTGTCCCTGGCCGGTCAGTTCACCATCTATTTCCCCTGGCTGGTCTACTTCCCCAATAAATTCACCTTTTTATATGAAAGAAAAAAAGCAGTCCTTAGAATCTAAGTATAAACCAGTTAGAAGGAGTTTGCATGATCTCATTACTTAAATATACGTCAAGTAGCCTAGGACAAATAAAAAGAATGTGACAACTACAATAAAAAATAATTGTGCTATATTCTAACTTAAGATAATATCCACCCACGGTCATCTCAGGCTATGGTCTACTAAGCATTCAAACATGCTACTCAAAAATTCACATTGCTTTTACAGCCTGATACCAAAAGAACTGCCTGGATTAGATTCCCCCTCAAAAATGGCTCTAAGTGCTTATAATTACACTTCAAACATCTGCTGCAACAATCACTGCTCTGTGCTAGTTTTTGAAATGCTTAGATTGACAGGGTCCATCTTTGCTGACAACAGGTCTGATTCTACCTCAGTTTGAGTGGAGGAAATTTGTAGTTAGGAGCCTTATCTGAGCTGTCACCATTGCCCATCTTATCAACCCCAAGCAAACGGCCATTCATGGATGGTGCAGACTACCAAGAACGCCTCAAATAAGAATGCTTGAGGAACTGGACTCAGTATTTGCCAGGATACCCACCCCTCACTCCTAAACTAAATTTGCTGAATTAGTTATTGAGGGAAGAAGTCTAATATGCTAACATAGGAAACTCCTACCATAACTCTCCTCAAGAGCAGGGGTCTGTTTGCCATCTGATTTTTATGAAGCTCACAAGTTTGTGTGGTTCATGTTTACGTGAACAGGGAGAAAACTTCATGAGAATAAGCTGAAATCACAATTCAAGGTGAAAATGACATGAATGTCTAATTTCAATAAAGGGTAGTTGGAGCAGACATGCATTCATTCATGTATGTGCGGTGACTGCCATTTTCACCATAGCATCTGCAACTCAGATTGCAACACAGGCAAAGACTTTGCCCATTTGCCAGGTGGCTCTTCAACGAAAGTTTTCTGACTCTTGCTCTAACATACTGGAAACAAAGAAAAATCCATCTGAAAGTCAGCCCTTTTATTTTTATCTGTTTTAACCAGGGTAAAAATTTTTCTTTAGAAAGACCAACAGGCAAAAGTCAGCCCTGACTCAATGATGTATCAGGTTTTGTTCCTAAAAATTATAACTTAAGGACCAGTAATATTCACATGCCATGCACTGAGGAAATTTTGCATTTCCTCTAGATAACTGAACAGAGATGAAGAAAATAATCATTCTCTTTTAGTTTCTGTAATAGCTGAAAAATATTCAGTTATAAATCCTGTACTTATTAGCAACTCAGAAGCAATTTCATAGAAAGCTTGACGGAAAGATACGTTAGCTCAGGGGAGGGAGCAAGGATGGGGAGGACACTGTACCTGGGGGTGGTACATGGAGAACAGGCTAATTTTGTACATCTGACATTAGTAACTTTTCTTGGTTCCCTTGGTGTTTAATTGCTATTCAGCTCCTCCTAAAGGCAATTTCAGAATCATTCATCTAAATCAGATATTTTTCTTCATAAGCAAAAGTTTCTATAGGCCTAACTGTGATCAAGTGATCTCATTAATTAGTTTGTGTGATTTTCTATGTTTATATAGAAAAGGAGAAAGCTCCATGAGAAGGATCTGAAGTTATAATTGCAGGTGAAAATGACTTGCGAGCCTAATTTCAATGAAGTTTAGCTAGGACACACACACATTCATTCATGTATGTGCTGTTGACTGCCATTTTGACTGCATATAAAAGCAAAAATCAAATAATCATAGGAATTTCTCACTGAGTTCATATTAATACATTTCCTTTCAACATGCCTTGAACTTTATTTCATCTTCTCTTGACACTGTTGCCAGCTGCTGTTCTTTCTACTTCTCTGCTTCTTTCTTCAGGATAGATGTTAGCTAATCCCTATTCCTTCTGAAGTCAATTTTTCAACTTCGGCAATCTCATCTGTATCTATGGCTTCAAATGATACAATCCAGATGCCCCTCAGTAGATGACTGGATCAAGAAGATGTGGTACTTATACACAATGGAATTCTATGCAGCCATCAGAAAAATGACTGCACCCCATTTGTAAGGAAGTGGAAAGACTTGGAAAAAAATCATATTAAGTGAAGTAAGCCAGACTCAAAGAAGCATAGGCTCAATGGTTTCCCTCATTTGTAATAATTAGTACACATCCAGGACTCTCCTCGTAGAAGATTGTAATAGCTCAAAACCAAGGCACATAAGTTCATATAGGGTGAGACTAAATGAAAGGATCTCTAGGATATGGAAACAAGAGCTTTGTCTTGTGTGATTGTTGTTCTTAATGTACTATGTTATTTCTCTTTTTTTGTTGCCCCTTGGTTAATCTCATGTTGTTACTGTATCTGACTACTGTTATCTGGTATATTGTATATATGTTTATTTGAAATTGGAAAGGGAAGGGGAAAACAAGATGATTGAGAGGGGGTGGGGGAAGGGAAATGCAGACAAAAACATTAGAAGGGGTATCAGTGTGTGATAAGTAGTGTATGTACTACCTGGCAAATGTAACTGTAACCCCTCTATACATTACCCCAAATGAGAAAAAAGAAATTAACCTTCAGTCCTTACCAAAAAGTCTATTTATCACACTGCCAGTCAACATGTCCACTGGATTGTTTAAAATGAATCTCTTCAAACTCATGAACCTCCCATGCAAGATGATCTTTCTCTATTTTTTGCCCTCATGAATGGTATCCTGATCCACTTAGGAAAACAAAACCGTGGGGAGTCATTTTGACACTTCTTTCTTGACATCTCCTTCAAGTCCTCCTTTCATCCAACCAGTAAGTTTATGTTATCCTAAATACTACCAGTATCTAATCTATCCACTTTTTATTGTATTTTATTGTTGGGGTGACATATAGAGGGGTTACAGTTATATTCATCAGATAGTGGGTACATTACTTCTTGAACATTGATACCCCTTCCAATGATTTTTTTCCCACTTTCTCTCCCCCAGCCCTCCCAATCATCTTGTTTTTCCACTTCCCTATTTCAAGTAAACAAATAAACATATATATATATATATATATATAATATACTAGGTATCAAAGTCAGATACAGTAACATAAGATAAACCATAAGGGAAAAGAAGGGAAAAGAAATAACTTCACATACTACATTAAGAATAACAATCACAAAGATATCAATATCAAACTTCAGACTATTACAGAGCTATAGTAATAAAAACAGCTTGGTATGGGCACAGGAACAGGCCTGAGGACCAATGGAATAGAACTAAGAACTAAAAATTATAGATGTATAGCCACCTAATCTGGAGCCAAAAACAAACAAACAAACAAACAAAAAAACACAGGACGGAAGACAGACAGCCTCTTCAACAAATGGTGCTGGCAGAATTGGTTAAGCACCTGTAGAAAACTAAAGTTGCATCCTTATATGTTACCCTGCACCAAAATTAATTCCATTTGGATCAAAGACCTTGAGATAAAAGCAGATACCCTGAAATCTATCCACTTTTTCATACGCCCATTTCTATCATCCTACATTAAGCTATTGCAATTTCTGGTCTATGGCTACAGAATTCTACCTGCCAACCCAAATCCATTCTTATCATCATTCCTCTCCATTCTCAATGCAGGGAACAACACATACAAAACATGCAGCATTTACTTGTGCCTTCCCCTCCTTTTGGTCCTTCTATGGCTTCCAAATTCTAGGTTTTATGAAGGAGAAAAACAACTTATAAATTTCTGCTCTTGTTTGAGTGCTAGGTTTTGAACTCAGGGACTATACATGCTACGGATGCACACTATACCACTTATTATTATTACCCAGCTCGAAACCAGTGTTCTTATTTAACCAATAAAGCCATGAGCCCTGCTCCTGGTGGATCTTGCCTTTTCCTATAACATCAATCTCATTGGAGGTTCTCTACATGTCTGTTTCAGTGCCCATATCTTTTCACATCGCCCCATGTCCCATTTTCTTTCCAATTACAGGGACCTTCCACAAGCCATTACTTCTCCTAGGGCTCAGCTAAAATATTACTTACTCAAAATAGAACTACCTGGAAACCACTGATGTTCCTTGAAGATACAGAGCTATTAAATCTCATTAAGAGCCTTCAGAGTGTTCCACCCTTCACTGCTGAGAAAACTTCTCTATCCCTTATCAAAGGTACTCACTTTTTCCTCCCAGTGATTTGAGCTGTTTTTGACAAGCTTGTTTTTTTTTAAGAGCAATTTTGGTCACCTCATTCCAAGAACATTCCCCAACACAATGGGGATCTTCTTTATATTGCACAATTGAGCTTCTTTCAAGGGATTCCTTCTGAAATAAACAGAATATGGTTTGTGGTCATTTGCCATCTAGTGATACTAGAAAATCAAGAATGATGATGCTTTTTGCTCTTTGTGCTATTTTTAAAATCAATAGATCTTTTATGAAAAATAAACATAAAATTTCTTAAAGCATCAAAATATTTTAATGAAGGGAGTACACAATGTCTTCTCTTTAGCAATGACTCTTACTTCAGGAGTAAAGTGTTCGGTGCATTAGTTTACCTATCCTGCAGAAACAATCCATGCGTATATAATAAGTACACAAACATGTATTGATGGCTAAGTTGTACTTCTATACTTACCTATCTAGGAACTCATGAGAAACAGCATACAGAAATCCTGTCACCGGCATTTCTTAAGTCTTCATTGTCCCCAATCTGTGCTTGGCTATAACTAACTCTATTAAGTGGGCATACATGTTATATTTGGTTGTTTTTCTCTCTCTCTCTCTTTTTGTAGATTTAATCTTTTATCATAACAAAAATATGCACCAATATTGTGTGCTCTCTCTGTGCACAGACAGATATTGTTCTGCAGGAAAAATTTCTAGAAATCACGCATCTCTATCAAAAGTATCTGCTTTCATCTTTTGGAAGGAGGGGTACCATGTCATCCTATTAGTAACACATTCAGCCATGTGTTGGCTTCCCAATATCTGGAGGTCTAAATATTATCTGGTCTATTTCCCCTAATCTGGTAGATAACAAAATTTATCTGTTTTGGTTGACAGGTTGGTACATATGCTCGTATTTCTTTAACAACTGGTAAGCAGCTTTTCATATCGCAAAACTTATTTTTTTTCCTTCTGTAAAGTTGTTATTCATTATTCTTGTATTTTTCCAAGATGGTTGAATATCTTCTTATCAAATGGTCAGGTTTTTTTAACCTTACATATTGAGAAAATAACTGCTGCAAATATCACAAATCTTATCAATTTAACTTGATTATATTATGAGATAAAGTTTATTAATTCATATTTTGCTGTGGTATATATGTGATACAGATACATCTATACTATTACAGATAGATAGGTATATATTAAATATGGCTTATAGTTATATACTTATATTCTAAATTTGATCTCTGCTTTGTAAGAGAGGGAAGCAATCAATTATAAAGGCTGGTAACTTTTAAATGGTCCTTCTCCTTGGCTGAAGGAATTTAAAGACCCTCAAAGCGGTAATTAAATCAATGTTAGTTTAGCCTCCCATTTGATAACACATAAGTCAAAAATAAATTAAAATTCATCTGCCACACACCTTTGTCATCTAGCCTTTTGCTCTTTTTTCTTATTCTTTTGTTCGCACTATATAGTCCTACAAATGAGGATAGAAGGATGACTGGAGATTTTGTCTATGTAGGGCTTATGTAGAGAACTCCCTTGCCTCTCTCTGTACCAAGTGTGTATCTGACCAAGGTAAGTCCATTGCGGCATAATTTTCCTACCCTCTCTCCAGGAATATGTGATCCTAAAGTGATTAATCATTTCCTTCACTGGGAATGCCATTTATTTATTTAGCTGCCATTTTAAAATGAGAAGATGCTATAGATAAGGAGCTGACCCTCCCATTACAGGATAAGTAGTTATTATTGGAGAAGTAAGTGAACAGTGAACTAAGAGCTAGAATTGGAGTCCTGATTTCAGACTCTGCCTGAAGCAAATTCCTATTTTCATGAACCAATATATTCTGAGTTACATTCGTTGGAGTTATGCTTGCATCAATTTTACTGAAATTGCTTTTGACATGCATTGGGTATTTTATAATATTTCCTAGTACCATAGTGAGGGACTTGATTTTTGACTATTTCTATGTTGTCCTGGGAAAAAGAGGAGGGATTAGAACCACAAAGAAAAAAAGATTAAAATAGAGATTATTCTCTTGTCTAAATAATCAGACTCAAGAACAGGTGAGTCAGAGCGCTGGCAGGATCCTAGGCAAAATCTCCATATCAAGTCTCCATGCACTGCCATTTCAATTGCTAGAGAAGTTCATTTTATATATTTCCATCAAAAGGGACAGAGTTTTACTTAATGAAGATTAGAGGAGCTAATTAAGTGGATTTAGAATTTAATATATAGGGCTTTTACTGCTAAACAGGTTTTGAGTAGGTGAGTAATTTTCTTGGTTGGAACTGGCTATGGAGTCAAACTGCTGGGGTTTTACCATTTATAATCTTGGAGTGATAACATCAAACATGAAAGTTGTTTGAAGGAGTAAGTGGAAATTGGAAGAAATGTCTTTCCAGCCAACTAGGCTGACCCTTGAGTTCATTAAGAAAAGTTTTGTTTAGATTACTAAATAAGGATTAAGTTGTGGCTATTTACTAGACACAAAAAGACAAATTAGCAGATAGAAGAATATTATTCTTTTCTTGTTTATTCATTATTCATTCATTCCTTCAGTAAATATTTATGACGCTCCTACTGAACACCAGACACATCATTCAAAATGGTGGGGTTACAGAAATAAGCAAGACATGCTAACACTCTCCTCACCTAAAACCATTGGGAAACATCCAGTTGTGATCAAATGAGTTAGGAAGGTACATATATTAATGTGTGCAGGATATTTATTTGCAATGGGATGAAGGCAATTGTGATAACTATAACCAACAGAGTTCTAAAATTTAGGCTATATAGATATACCGACCCCTTGTATCTTTTTTTTCTTTTATTTTTGCCAGTCCTGGGCTTGAGCTCAGGACCTGAGCACTGTTCTTGGACTTTCTCAAGGCTAGAGCTCTACCACTTGAGCCTCAGCACCACTTCTGGCTTTTTTTCATGTATGTGCTATCAAGAAATTGAACCCCTGTCTTTGTGCATGCTAGGCAAGCATTCTACCACTAGGCAAAACTCCCCTGTATCTTGAACTTGCTGTGTGATTATGTCCGTTCCTTATTTTGCCTTGCTGGGGGAAGTATTATCTAAGAATGTTCAGGACACTTATTTTACTGGAATTTTGAAATCTAGAGCTGAAAGGAGCTGATATATGTAATTATAATGTTAGTAAAATAAAAAAAAAGTTTGTATAATTTGTAATGTTTAAAATGAGATGCTATGACTCTGCATAGTGTTTTCCCAGTGATTTTTTTCATGTATTTTTAATTGTAATTAATAGAAGGGTTACATTATATTCACCAGATAGAAGGTACATTACTTCACAAATATTGATACCTTTTCTTATGTCATGGTCCCCATTTCCCTTCCCCCCCCCAACCCCCACTCATCTTGATTTCCCCCCTTCCCTATCCTATTTCAAATAACCAATTAAGCATATAGAAAATATATCAGATAACAAGGTGAAATATTGTCCCAGTGATTTCTTATACACATTACATCTCGACTTCTCTAATACAACCAGAAGGCAAGGGGCAATAATAATCCCTTAACTTTGCAGATAAGCAAATGTATTCAGTGAATGACTTCTGTAAGTCATAGGACTTGAAGAGGTTTATTTATTTTATTTTATTTTTTTGCCAGTCTTGGGCTTGGGCTCAGGGCCTGAGCATTGTCCTTGGACTTTCTCAAGGCTAAAGCTCTACCACTTGAGCCTCAGCACCACTTCCAGCTTTTTTCTATGTATGTGGTACCCAGGAATCGAACCCGGGTATTTGTGCATGCTAGGCAAGCACTCTACCACTGGGCCAAACTCCTAGCCCCAAGGTTTATTTTTTAGAAAGGCTGATTACAAGTTTACAAAGAAAGGGCTAGAGAGACACTTGCCTAGTATGTGCAATATCCTGAGTTCAATCCTCAGTACCAAAAAAGAAAAGGGAAAAAATACAGTTAAAAAAGTTTATAAGGCAGACGGGAGTTTGGCCTAGTGGTAGTGTGCTTGCCTAGCATGCACGAAGACCCGGGTTCAATTCCTTGGTACCAAATACTTAGAAAAAGCCGGAAGTGATGCTGAGGGTCAAGTGGGAGTGCTCTAGCCTTGAGAAAAATCCAAGGACAGTGCTCAGGCCCTCAGCTTAAGCCCAGGACTGGCAAAAAAACAAACAAAAAAAAGTTTATAAGGCCTAGTTCTTTGATTCTGACATTTATAGAAACCAAGGATATGACCTTAGTAGGATCAGTAACCTCTCAGGGTTTCAGTTTCTTCATATGGAATATGAGACAAAGGCCAAATTCAGATTCAGCTTTCCTTTAGGAAATATCTGCTATTCACAAGTCATGTATTACAGGCGTTCAATGTTACATTAACTTAATCTTCACAACATAAGAAGAAATATATTTTTCAAAAATTCATATCATTCACCGAGGATAACCCTTTAAAGATACAGTCATCATATGAACCGATCTCATGACTTCAAGATCAATATTTTTTCCTCAAACTTTAGCACTTTATCTTTTAGCATTTTTTGGAATCATATAAAAATAAATCAGTGAGAAGGGGTGGGGGGAGGAAGGAGGTGTGGCTCCAGTGGTAAATACCTTGTTTATTAAGTATGAGGTCCAGCACAGTCAAAAGTAATTTATTTGTGTATATGTGTATATATCCTTATTACAACCATATATACACAGAAATATTTTCATAATATAAACTATTTGTGTGCTGTGGATGAAATAATTAAGATACTTAAATTTAAGCAAAAGGTTGAGTGATTTACACAATTTTTTAATTCCATAATAATGCTGGAGGCCTGTACACGAGAAAGTTTTAAACAATGGAGCTAGGGGTAAAGTTCAGTGGCAGAGTACTTGTCTAACATGCACAAAGCTCTGGTTTCAATTTTCAATGTGCCCTCATCTCCCTTTTCCCTCCTCTTCCTCTCCTCACTCGCTCTTTTTCTCTGTCTGTGAGTGTGCCTATATGTGTAATATAATTGTCCAAATAAGTAGAGAGCTTCAGTGTGCTAGAGGTTCATTCAAATTAATAATTGCTCTGTTGCAAAAATAACAAGTTTAAATATACTTTCTTGTTCTTCTCAGTTCAAAACTGGATTTTATGTTAACGGTCCTTAAATTCCATGATTGCTAAATTCCATGATTCTATGATACAACTACTGTGCATATATCATTAGCAGTTATTAGTCAACTTAATATAACATACTGCTGTTAGGAAAACTAGCTTTATCGTTAGAGTGGAATGTATTTCTAAATTTTCCACACAGATTGCTGTTGTTGTTTCTGTTATGTAATATGCTTTCAGTATGTTAATCTAATCTCTCAGCTGAGCATTAACCGAGATACTTAATTTTTCTACAGGAAATATGTGTGGGGAAGTAAAGGAGATAAAAAAAATATTGTATGTGGAGCCATAGCAGTGAGATAATGTCAGACAAAGGAAAAGTAAGTGAAGTATAGATGTGGAGAACAGAAACAATTGAAGGAATACACAAGGAAATTACTTACGCATACAAAAGGAATGGAAAAACTAAGGAGGCCCTCAGAATCCTTTGCTGGATCCACTTGAGGTGGACAAAGCACTTGATTTTTATTGACAAGAAACCACCTCTTGGTTTCTTGATAGCCCAATATATTTTCCATTCAGGAAGCATAATATCCCTAGCTGCTTATTGACAAGCACCATTACCTTGAATTTCATCTCTCAGTGCAACAAGTAACCTAACAAATCTTAATCTGTCAATCCACCTTGCTTTCTGACCTCAAGTTATGGCTTGGAATCACACCCTTTTTTGAGGACAATTGTGGCTGAATTCAATTGTAGTAACAAACAGATGAGCCAATCCAGATAGTTACATGAATGTTCTAAGACTCAATATTTAGGGGCCGGGAGTTTGGCCTAGTGGTAGAATGCTTGCCTAGCATGCACGAAGACCCAGGTTCAATTCCTCGGTACCACATATATAGAAAAAAGTTGGAGTGGTGCTGAGGCTCAACTGGTAGAGCTCTAGCCTTGAGAAAGTCCAAGGACAGGGTTCATGCCCTGAGCTCAAACCCATGTCTGGCAAAAAAAAAAAAAAAAAAAAAAAAAAAGACTCAATATTTAGATGGTCTGATAAGTTTGTCAGTTTTGTACATTATTCTCTCTGTGTTAGCCTACATCTAAATGTGTGTTTTTCACATTGGAATAAATGATGCAATTTAAAGCATTTTAATTACAACTGAGAGCCTTCCCATACTAACTTACCTGGAAACTATTGTTTGTTGAATCAATATTATTTCTCATATGAATTTTTGGTCAATTTTTGTTTTATGTTTATAATAGATAATAATTACACAGCAGTGGGTAAGTAAAATGGCTTTTTCTTTTTTTTTGGTGGTTGTTGGGCTTGAATTCTGGGCCTTGGTGCTGTCCCAGAGCTTTTCAGCTCAAGGTTAGTGCTCTACCACTTTAAGCCACAGCACCACTTTGAGCTGTCTAGTGACTAACTGAAGATGAGAGTCTCATAGACTTTTGTGCCAGGGCTGGCTTTGAATCACCACCCTCAGAGCTCAGTCTTCAGAGTAGCAAGGATTACAGGCATGAGCCACTGGCGCCCAGCTAATAAAGCATTATAGAGCAGTATTTATTTATTCAGGGCTGAGGCTCAAGTGGCAAAGCGCTAAAGCGCTGTCTAATATGCAAGGATCAAGGTTCAATTCCCTGGACTGCGCATGCACACACACACACACACACACACACACACACACACATGCACGCACACACGCACACACAGTATTTGATCATCCAAAGAGAGCACTTAACTGTCACAGATACGTATTACACTGACTACAGCAGACAAGTAAAAGTATTCATAATTCAGCAAGACAAAATTATAGCCTCTTAAAACTAGTCCCAGTTCAAAGTGACCTAGGATGTGAGATAGAGCATTTACTGGAGGACACTGTAAGTTAGAACAGGAGCCAGCACTATCTAAAGAAGCCGTGGGATATTTGAGATCATACTGCTGACCTGTCTACATCTTGGGCAATGACCACACACACATTCTAGCACAAGCTGTGTAATGACTGAAAATATAAACTACAGCTGACACAATTAACAGATTAACATGAAATGATATACAAACAAACTGTTTATTAGCAGGGGTTATTAGAGGTGTCACTGAGACATTTTAAGTGCTAGGACTCGTAGTTCTTTCTTACTGTTAATTTGATCGTGTTAGAACACTTTTCCTTCTCATCACTGAAGACTGAAAGTCAATCATGTCAAGTTAGTGAACTTTAGCTTTCAGTTTATACCTAGTTCTCTAAATGCTTAAGTCAAGAAAAGTTTTATTTATGTAAAACTTTTTTTTTTCCAGTCCTGGGACTGGAACTCAGGGCCTAAGCACTGTCCTTTAACACTTTTTTTTTGATAGCATATTTTTTTTTATTAAAGAATTTATTAACATTGATTTTTACATCATATTTCAAATGACGTGTTTAACAAACAAGTATTCAAGAAGGGAATCTCTCTATACAATCACAGGCTCTTAATTTTTAGAACATAATCAAAATTAGGCTAAGGATTCTTTAACACTTTTTTTATTTTTTCTTTTTGCTCAAGGCTAGCACTTTGCCACTTGAGCCACAGCACTACTTCTGGCTTTTTCTGTGTATGTGGTTCCGGGAATCGAACCCAGGGCTTTGTGCAGGCTAGGCAAGCACGATACCACTAGGCCATGCTCCCGGTCCAGATAAACATTTTTCATTTTTGTTTTTGCCAATCCTTAGGCTTGAACTCAGGGCCTGGGCACTGTCCTTGAGCTTTCCTCAAGGTTAGTGCTCTACCACTTGAGCCACAGCACTACTTCTGGCTTTTTCTGTACCAATGAATAGAACCCAGGTCTTTCTGCATGCTAGACAAGTACTCTACCACTACGCTAAATTCTCATTCCCTCTGTAAAACTTTCTTGAAGGGCTTATACACAGTGAATTTTGCTAGATGATTGAGGCATAAAAAATAAGCAAATGTTTTCAGTTCATTCCAGGTGGCAGGCACCATCTTCAATGGAAGAAAAATGCTAATAGTATATATGGCTATATATGTGTATAGTCTTTAGCACATACCTTTAAACTTATGGGTATACATGTTTACTACCTATATCTGCATGCATATATGCACTTAGTTAATACAGTTTCTCTATTGAGAAGAAAAAGCATCTCTGGATATTTCTCTAGTATCTTCTAGAAGATTTATGTGATGTGACAAGACAGGATTTGCAGCACAGATGTGTTGGAATGTGATCCATCTACCAATCTTGAGGCAACAGATGACAGAATAGACTCCATGTACATAAGAATAGTTAAGAAGCAGTGTCTCTATTTCTATAGGATTTCCTTCATGGGACAAACACACATACACGGTGAGAAATCTGAAAGATCCCAGGAAGTCACAACTTCAGGTGGTGTGGTAGTATTCTGAGGCCCAATGGGGGAAGGAGCAGTAGATAGACCAGTCCAGCAAGAAATGTTCAAGGCCTGGAGTAGTTTAATGCAAACATAGATTGTGGTGTGATTAAGGGTAAGAGAATAAGTTTCAATGTCATCCTCCCAGAGTTTTGTAGGTGGAAAGGACTGTCTATCACAGAGTGACACAATAGTAACAGGGTTCTGTGCATTTCAAAGACTTTAGTGTTGTCACATTCTAGTTTTGAACTATCATTCCTGATCTTTAACAACAACCTTCATTTTCAAGGATAGTCTGAGAGTTATCTATGCGAGAATGGCTGACATGATCTCCTTAGTGAAGACATTTACTCTGTATTTCTTCTTGGACCCATGGTACCAACTTCCAATAGCTTTTCTGGAGAATTCTGTACTTGAGTTAACTTTCTCAACTGCGGTGGGCAAAAAGGAAATGAATACCAAACTGATGTCAGTGCTCATGATAAACACATTTCAGAGCAGACAAGCACACTTACTTCAACTATAGGTTTCAAACTGCTCCTAGACTCTAAACTCACATACCAACCTATGACTACGTCAACAGTAACATGGGTGTTAAAAACTGCCATATTGCTACAGTAAGAAGTTTTATCTACATAAAGGGATGGAAATAAAAGTTGATGATAATGATTTTGTTAGGATATAATTTCCAAATAAATTCAATAGCAAGTTTGCCTTGTGAAGCTTTTTAAAATAGATTTAAGATTATAGGCAAGCATGTGTGTCTGGGTAAACCTTTCTTTATGACACCACTGTATTTAATAAACTCAATTAACAGTTTTTTAAAAAAGATTACACCATTGTTATCCACTGAAATATGAAGACCCGTGGTGGCCAACTCTGATATGGTAGACACTAGGAATTTATTTACATTCGACTTTATTTAAACTGAAAGAAAGAGTTAATGTGTCAATAATACACTAGGGACTTCTAGAGTGCTATGTAGTCACACACACACTTGCTTCTGAAACACTTTATGGGGCCTTCACACAGCATTTTCTCATGCTCTCACTAAAGAACAAACATCATTTGCAGAAAGTCCCTCTTTTTTGAGGGGACCTATCCCAGGAAACAATGGCATTTAGAGACAATACACACAACAGTTGAAGAACTGACTTTCTCTCACTTGCCATGTTTCAAAGTGGAACTCCCAGGTAGCTGAGAGTTCTGTGCACAACCTGGCCCTGCGGGTTGTCTATGAAGGTGTATTTGTCAAGACAGAATAAAGCCCATTTTATTATATATATACCTTGTCAATGTTAAGCATAGGGTAGGTGAGCAGAGGTCTTACAAGTGTTAGGATGAAGCCAGCGCCCTTCAATATAGTAACAGTAAATTAGGCTGGGATTTCTTGGCTGTTTTGTTCCATCTGAGCTATCGTCTGACTGGAAAGAAATTTCTTTCAAAAGGCAGCCAGGCCAGCCAGGTTTCAGGCATCTTTTGCTGAAGTCCAGAAACTGCTTGATTTGGAGTGGGGGTGGGGTGAGGGTGGGGTAAAGGAGGTGGAGGGAGAAACCTGTCTCCGGATCCAGGTGCAAGACACAATGAAGACCTTACCATAGTGTGGTGGGAAGGTGACTTCTTTCAAGATAACTTGGTTCTCCAGCACTTTCTCCCTGGGATCAAGGGGAGGAAATTCAGTGCTCCAGCCCAGGGCTCCACTAACCCAAGAGGCAGGAACGAGGGGCGCCCAGGGCGGCTCTGTCTGCCAGGGGAACACCGACAGGAGAGGGCAGCCAGAGTTTGGATGGTGAGTAGAACTTCTTAGCACCCTCCACAAGCGCGGTACCAGCCCCTCACCTCCGGGCCCAGCTGGGGGCCCGAAGCCAGGGTGGCGCCAGGCGCGAGGCGTCTCAGGCTCGGGGGTGGGCGGAGCCCGGCGGCGGGGTTGGAGGCGGGGCCTGGCCGGTTTGGGCGGGGCTTTTGAACTGGGGGAAAACAGAGAAGGGGCGGGGCCTAGAACGATATAGGCGGAGTCTGTAGGTAGGGGCGGGATGCACGCGGCAGGCAGGGCGGGGCGAAGCAGAGCCTGGCCGGGCGGGGCTCGGGGAGGAGGAGGCGGCGCTCCCGCTGGACTGTGCAGCGGCTCTGGGGACCCGGCGGCCGTGACCCTGCCGCTCCTCAGAGAGGCCGAGCGGACAAAGGAACATGCCGGCGCCGAGGCAGGCCCGTCCTCCGGCTGCCATGAGGCTCCGGGCAAAGCGGGGTTCGCCCTGCGCCCTCACCCGCCCGCGCTCCGGAGCCGCCCGCTAGGCCAGTGCGCCGCCCGCCCGGCGCTCGGCCCCGCAGGCCTGGCTCGCACTATGGAACCGCCTGGGGGCCGCTCGCCGCGCCTGCTGCTGCCGCTGGCGCTGCTCGCCGTGCTGGGAGCGGGCGGCGGGGGCGTCGCGGCGCTGCCCCCCGGCTGCAAGCAGGACGGGCGGCCCCGCGGCGGCGGCGGCGGCGGCGGCGGCGGCCGGGCGGCGGGCGCCGTCGAGGGCAAGGTGGTGTGCAGCAGCCTGGAGCTCGCGCAGGTCCTGCCCCCGGACACGCTGCCCAACCGCACGGTCACCCTGTGAGTAATCTCGGGGTCGCGCGGTCCTCTTTCCCCACCCGGGGTCCTCTGAGGCTTCCCTGGGGGCCAAGGGGTTCGGGGCAGGCACCCCCCCGCCCCACCGCGCCTTTGTGTGGAGGGAGCTTGCGGGGTGGGATGGGGTTGAGCGGGGGGAGGGGAGGAGTGGCGGCGGGAGGGGTCCGGGGTCCGGCGAGGGGTTCGCTACCTCCCACTGCCCGCTTCGCTAGTTTGCAAAGTTTTCGGGCTCCCCGGCGCGGCGGCGCTGGCGGGGCTGCGCGGGGCCCACGTGAGGATGCGAGTGCACACGCTCCGGGCAGAGCTGAAGCCCATTCATCCCGGCTGGCGCCGCGGGGCCCGGCCGACGGCCTCCCGGGCCCGGCTCCCCGGGCTGGGCTCCCCGGGCCGGGCTCCCCACGGCTTCTTTGTCAACGAGCTTGAGTCTGTGGCTTCCACAGGGCGTGTGATTCCCACGTCCTCTCCCCGCCCCCCCCCAAGAATCTTCCCTTTTCGCTCGTTGTCTTAGTTTCTTCTACACTTCTACAGATCACTTAAAAGAACAAAACGAAAAAGTGATTTATTATGAAAAGAGGGCAGGAGAAAAGTGGCGCACCCGCCTTCCAGGCAGTCCCTTCTTCACATCTGCTCACATGGAAAAGCCAAGAAGTTCAGGATTAAACTTCTCTAACTCCAGGGAACACTGGGTTTTCGGATTGAATTTCCACCTGGAAGAAAAAAGTCTTTTTTTTTTTTTTTTTTTTTTGATCATTCACTGTGCTTAAGATTCATGGTCTAGCTTTCCCCTCTTCTTTCTATTTTTTTTCCTTCTTTCCTTTTTTTTAATTTTAATTTTTTTGCAGGCGTTATTCTGCCAGTTCTAAGCTGCACATTTTGGCCCTGATGACTTTAGATTTAATTTTTTTTTTTCCCTTGAACGATGAATTGGTTTGGAAAAGTCTTTTGGAAAAGTCTTTAAGTGTTTCTAATGGATATTTTGTCAGACTGAAATACGAGTCCCCAGGCTCCATGTTCCTCTTACGTTGTTTTGGTTGGTTTCCTAAAAAAGAATCAAGGCTACCACTGGGAAACCCTGAAGTCAGAGCGGCTGCAAGATTTATGGAACAACTTAAAAATGAGGCTTAGAATACAAATTCAGAGGATATATAGACGAAATAGTTATATATCTAACACCTTTGTTTACACTTGATTTCCATTATTTAATTTAGGAAAGCTGGAAAATTGTGCATCTTTCTGTTTATGGAGGCTTGAGGATGACATTTTGTTGTTATTTGTTTGACTCAGTTACCGGCATGTTACATTTCTTTCTTGGGCAGTTGCTTTGAAGTGGAAACTTTGGGTTATGGGACTTTTAATTACAGTCTGAGTTTAGTGAAGAAAGAAAACCCCAGTGTTGAGGTTCCTTGTAAGTCTGCAAAAATTAGTCATCTTGCAGTGACACTGTAAACATTTTAGGTTCTGGGTCAGACAGAGAGTGCACTTACATTGATTCCTGTTTAGGTCCAGTTTTTTGGGAAATGTCAACAATCCCAGCTGCTGTTGATTAACTACTTACAAGTTGTTGATTTTACTTTGCAGGAAAAAAAAATATATATATGTATAGAAAAATATATGTAAAATCACATCTTGGCCTGTTATCAATTGAACTATTGTCCTAAATGTTTTGTGAGCTAAGATACAAGGTGGTCCTTTTAAATGTCATCTTAATCCTTTTTTTTAATCGGAGAGCTTTTTGAATGAAAATAGAATGAATAAGATTTATTTAGTGAAAGGAAGTAGTTTATTAAAAGATAAATGAAATCTGTTAAGTTAGATGGAAATTCGTTCCACATTGTTCTGGCCCAGTTCCCTCATGTTTAATGTACAAGGAATGGAGCTCAGTATGAATTAATGGTAGGTCCAGTTTCCTGTAGGTAATTTGGTGCCTGCGACCTTTGGTCTTGCTCTGTAGTTCTCATACGTTCTCCTCTTTTTTTCCTGATATCATAATTCTTAATTAAACTAATTTTTCCTGAATAGCCCCTTGGAATAGGTCTCATGTTGAAGATTGGACTCTTTTTGTGCGTGTGTGTGTGTGTGTGTGTGTGTGTGAACTGCTGTTGGTGTCTTACAATAGCACATTTATTTTTCTGCACCCTCGAGTCCACAATTTGGAATCAAGATGTCAGCTGTACCAAGCTTGTGATTTTTCCATTCCTTGGTTTGTTAAAGTATGACTCTACTCTGCCTATGCCTGCGCACGCACGCGCGCGCGCGCGTATGTGTGTGTGTGTGTACGTGTGTACGTGTGTACGTGTGTGTACATGTGTACATACTGGGACTAGAACTCAAGAGACTTGTGCTCTTGAGTTGGCTCTTGCTTGGTCTTTCTCTTTTTTTCCTCAAAGCTGGTGTTCAACCACTTAAGACACTTCTGCCACCAGCTTTTTGCTAGTTAGTTGGAGATAAGAGTGTCTTGGAAGCTCGCCACCAGTGGCTCATGCCTATCTATAATCCTAGTTACTTGCCTATAGTGTTACCTATTCTCCTGTAATCCTAACTACTCAGGAGGCTGACATCTTGGTTTAAAGTCAGCCTAGGCTGGAAAGTCTTAGACACTCGTATCCCCATTTAAATGCAAAAAAGCCAAAAGTGGAGCTGTAGCTTAAGTGGTACTATGATAGCTTTGAGCTACCCTGGCCCTGAGTTCAGGTCCCCAGTCTCCTGGATTTGTTTGATCAGGTTGTGTTTAAACTTTCATCCTCATATCTCAGCCTATACAGTAGCTAGGATTATAGGCATGAGCCTCCAGCTCCTGGATGTCTTCTTTGGATGCCTTTGTGTCTTGTGTGTTTTCTCGCATAACAACTTGAGTCATTCAATTTAGGGTTCACTATAAAGTTAGGATGGTCTCACCTCAAGGTCCTATTTTCAAAAGTAAAAAAGAGATTTGAGGTTAGGATTTGGACATGTAACACACACACATACACATATATGCATAATATTTTTTGTGGTGGGGGCAAGGGAAGGAATGAGGGGAGCTGGAGTGTGGGACCCAGCAGGCCCAGACTTGCAGAGACCACTGTTGGGATGGAGTACTTTGGAGTGGTGTTTTTAGAATATCCAGGGTAAGTGTTCATGTAGACAGAGAAAAGATGGCAGGCTACTTGGTTTGTGTGTTTGTGTGACTGTGTGTGTGTGGTGTGTGTGCTGGTATTGGAGCTTGAACTCATGACTATCTTTTTTACTCAAGGCTGGCCCTGTTCCATTTGAGCTACATCTCCACTTCCAGATTTTTATTTTTTATTTTTTTCTGGATAATTGGAGATAAGAGTTTCATGGACTTACCTGTCAGAAATGACTTAAAACCTCCATCCTCATTACAGGCATGAACTACCTGTGCCCAGCTTTTGTTCCAGTTTTTAGTTCATTAAGTGTGGCTAAAGGTTGCCGGTGAGTTGTCATGCAGTGCCAGGACAGTCAATTGGGAAGACTGGGAAGATGACAAACAAAGGATAGATTTCTATTTGGCTGATGATCTGGACTTCTAGCTCCAAAGCTCTGACCTATCACCTGTGTTATAACCCTCATTTTTGTAGCTGTGTCTACCAAAAACAGATGAATAAAAGTCCTTGATCAGGTTTTTCCAGGCTCTTGTGTACACTTTTATTGAGGATTAGATAGCACTTCTTATTTTAGCTTGCAGATTAAATGAAGATCTACCTGCAATTAATTATTTCTGCAGAAATATAAATTATTTACCGTGTATGTTTGACATGAAACGCTGCTTGCAACTTCTTTAATAGAAAGTTTTTAAATTTCTTTTTTATTATAGAATTTATTATTATTGGTTTTTACATCATATTTCAAATGGCATCTTTAACAGACAAGTATTCAGAAATGGAATCTCTATATACAATCACTGGCACTTAGATTTTAGAACCTAATTAAAATTAGGCTGAGGTTTTGTATGTCATAGATACATAATAATATATGTAATAAAACATTATATGTATAGAGTCACAAATTGTTATGTCTATGTAGTTGTGTTTATATTTCCAATACCATGTCCATAGCATTGGGTACGCAAATTTTAAGAGAAAGTTTTAAAAGCTTAGTGTACTTTCAAATGCTTCCGGGTGATTCTAGACTACTTCTAATAATTTCGTTGTTGTTGCTGGTGGTGGTGGTGGCGGCTATGGAGCTTGAACTCTGGGCCTGGGCACTGTCCCTGAGCTCTTCAGATCAAGGCTACCTCCGTACCCCTTGAGCCCCAGCACCACTTCGAACATATACTAATTTAAAAGTTATTTCCAATTTGTCAAGGATTATAGGGATGAAATCTCCCTTTCTCTCAGATTATTTGACATGAATTATTGTTTCTATTTGTAAACAGTTACATTTGTTTGCTGTGAAAGAACTGTTAATATTTGGACTTTGCTGGAGTAGCCCATTATCAGGTATAAGAAAATGAATGTGTGTTGTTCAGAAATACGGACATTTGTGAAGAGAGAAGATTTGTAACATACGTACATACGTAGGAAGCAGACTTTGAAGGTGCAATGAAAGGATATCTGTAACTCAGGAATAAACACAATGAATGGGGTAGAGGTCTATGGGACTGAGGTCCTGTGGGAGAGTTTTTCTTTTTCCTAAGAAGTGGTGAATGGAGTGTGGCCTGTAGGAAGGGAGAATTTGGGACTGGGGGCAAAAGGCCACTGGGGGGCAAAAGAGGAAGAATTACCCAGCTGAAGCGCAATGACTGTATTGGGCCACTAATAGGAGAGCTGCCTTTGGGGCACAGACCTGCATATGTTATTTCAGAGGCTTGCTGGACTGGAACCTTTGTGGGAAGCTGATTAGACAGAAAGGAAAAAGAAGAACAGGCAGAACAGCTCTGGAGCACTGAAGCTCAGAAAGGAGACTCAGTAAGAGCATTGCTGAGGTTGGGGAAGCAGAGAGAGGTCTTGGTTATCCAATCCTAAAGAAGTTAATGTTTCCAAATGTGAGTGGATGCAGTGGTAGAGCCATCATGGATCAAAACCCCTATAGTTTTAGCTGGGTATGATGATACCTGCCACTAAGTCCAGCTATACGGAAAACTTTGGTAGAAGAATGACTATCTAAGGCCCCACTCTACCCATTAACCCTTTCCTTAGAAACCCTACTTGAGAAATTACCAAGGCTGGGAGTGGGGGGAGGTTTTTTAGCATGGCATACATACCATTAGCTCTGACAGTCTTCAGGTATTAAAGCTTCCACAGGAGTTAAGGATAGTGAGAAGGTACATATACCTTCTCTTGGGATGCAGCCTTGAGGGGAAGTTTGGGTTTGGGGATGATTTTGAGAGCCTGGGAATAGGTTTGGGGATATCTCATAAGGGAGTGAGACATGGTTGTGGCAAGAGCATTGGGTTGGAGTGAGAAACAGGTGGAAGGTTTGGCTCTTGATGGCAAAAGGTGTTTTCTCTCCATGGCAATAGGAGAGAAGCCTGAACTTCAGGGAGAAGCAGCTCCTGCCCCATTGCCTCTCTGTTGTAAGACACAAAGGTAGGAGGAGCAAGGTGGGAAGAGGTGTGGAAAGGTCCTTTGGGGCAGTGCACTGCCCAGTGGAATTGGTGGTGAAACTGTCCAGTTTTGCCTCATGATCAGATTTAAATTCAAAGGTGGGTGGTCCACATTGTCTTATTCTAGCAGCTTTGGCCTGGAGATGTAACTATGTGTAGCAGGTCAGGTCTGTCTTTGCCAGATGAGAGCATCCAGGGGGAAAGGAGCACAGGGAATTCATTGACTAGATAGACCAGCGACCTGCTGTGGTCTGATGGCCTGAACCCTACCTGGGGAGCCACTGGGTGGAAAAGAAAATACAAAAGTTGTTATCTCTGACTTTCAGGTCTTACATTTCTCTATAACCTGATTTCCCAGTACTTGCAGCAGGTTTCTTCCCCTGCCCCTCCACACTTTTTATGGTCATCTGTTGAGATGGTACTGCCTGATAGGCCTTTGCTGAGAGTTAGGGGTCAGGGGTCAAATGAGAGGGTCCCATGCTTTCTTTCTAGGTACTTGACTCTCTTCCCTGCCTTACCTCTCCCATGGAGAGTTGGTTGTGGAGTTCCTGTCATCCTTTCCTTGCAATCTGATGTGATAAATTCTAGATCCTTCACAAACCAGCTCAGTGACTACAGATTCTTCATTCACTGTCTCTATGCTCCTCTTTTTATAACTCGATAGCTATTAGTGGCTTGTGTCTCTGAGCTCTAGTATCTTTATCACCTACCCCTCTCCCATGTTAAGGAGGTGCTCTAGCACTGAGCTACATCCCAGGAACTCTTGTGTCTCTTTCCATGATACCAGTGTTGCAGTCAAAATGCACATACCCTTGAGGGGGAGGACTCAGACCTAGCTCAGCATAGCACCTGCAGTATGCGTGTCTACATCCTAATTTTTTTTAAATTGGCAAGAGTATTTCTAGCAATGATATGATAAGGGAACTGAGAAATCAGAGGAAGTGGGGGAGGATGAAAGAGGAATATGTATTAAGGTATTCTAATCTTTGCTTATTTAGTTTGAAGTAGCTTACATCACTACCAGGAATAATACTCAGAAATATTGAGGAATTTGTTATAAACTGGGGCATTTGGTTCTTGGATGTATGTCTGAAGTTTTTCTGATATGACGACAGTGTTGCATGACCCAGCCGTGTCCGGATCCTGTTGCTTCTTGCCTGCTTGGAATCCTCTAGCTGAGGAGTTTAGCAGAGAAGACGGTAGGTTTGGCCTTGTGCCAAGTCCACACACAAATACAAGAATGGTTGGAGAGACCTGTCCTAATGCCATTCTAGCTTCTGGTCCCTGGAGCCTGGAAAGATGACTTTCTTTTCTGTTTGTTTTGTAAAAAAAAAAAAAAAAAAAAAAAGACAGAAGCAAAAACTCCTGAAAGTAGTTCAGAAAGTGGCACAGTAGCTTGGAAAGCTATTATTATTATTTTTTTTTAAGTTTTAGTAGTTTTCACAAAGATTATGGAGCTAAAGATACACACTTGCTTCTTAAGTTTGTAATTGTTGTCCAAGCCTGTGTAACTTTTCTAACTCAATATCATTTTAGTGTTTTATGACTGGTTTAGCTTGCCTTATATGTTCAACTTGCAATAGCTTCAGTTAGAAGAGGCCTTTAAAAAAATGAGCAATTCCTTCTCAGCTTAGTTTTTTTTTTTTTTCTTTTTTTTGCATCTTCTATGAAGGAATCCCTTCCTTCAGAGAGTGGGCTGCAGCAAGATCCTAGAGGGCCCTTTCAGTATCAAGCCGACTCCAAAGCAGACAATAGGCTTTGCATCTGAGTTTTTAATGCAGCAAAGTCTGTTCTGGGCATAGAGGACAAGTACAAAGTTTAAGAAGTTGAAATAGAAAGAATCCAGAACCTTCTTGCTCTTTCCTACACTCCCAGACCTCCTGATTTTCCTATTTGTATGCAAACCATTAGAGGGGTGTGTGTGTGTGGGGGGGGGGGAGGTGAGTCTGTACCTTCCAAAGGCAGGAATTTACTTCTAATTTTCTTCTTCAGTGGTGTTCTAGATGACAAGTACCTTTGTTTTTAAACTAATTGCATTCTTTTAGCAAGCAGGTTCTCCATTGCTGCTCTGCCTGAGATACTTTGTGTGGATTTCCAGGACTCCTCAGTCACCATACTTGACTATTTTGGCTGATACACCTAGCCTTGTATGCTGTTCTAGAGTTCTGCCTCCTGCCTGATAGTTATATAGTATCTGCTATGTACCTTTGGTTAGATATGATGGGCCAGATTAGTTTTCTGTGATATAATTTTACTGTTTCTCCCCTGTGTTGTCACACTGCTAAGCGCTGGCGGAGTATAACTGGAGGACAACGAGTGAAGTTTAAGAAATTTTAATGCACACTGTGTATCTAAAAAGGGATTTTTTTTTTCCTGGACTGGTTTAGGAATGATCTTGCTGTAAGGACTGAGTGATATAGATCTTTTTGTTCTGTGATGCTCACTGCTTTCCTTGTCACATCTGTCTCCTTGGCACACAGCTTTCCCCAGCCTTTAGTTTGGCAGAGCTGCAGCACACAGTTACTTCATTGTTTACACAGGTCTTTTCAAGGTATTCACGTGATAAGTACCAAGGTATTGACAGAGTTCTGTGACATGGTGCAGTGAAGTGAGGAAGGGTGCTTGAGGCTAAGCCCGGCCCAGATCTGTATCCACCCCTGCTCCTAGTTTCCCTGTAACTTGGTTGGTGAGTTTGCTGTTGCCGAATGTCATATGAATCACTTGGGGAGTATTAATAATTCAAAGACATGCCTGTGTTCTGATGTAACTGCTAAGGGATAGGGCCCTGGGATGCTGACATTTTTCAGAGCCTCCTGGTGAATTCTGATGTCACCTAGATTGAGAATGCTTTGTATGGTAGTGCAGTGACCTGAAGGGTTCACTGTAGTCACCAGCTGTCATCTGCTACAACAAAACAAGATGGAAATAGGAGAGGAACAAATTGAGGACAGCTGCCTCTTTGGGATGGAGTATTGAAACTGATGATATGACGAGATGTTTCTAGGGCAGAAAACACAGTGTCGAAGATGCAGCCTTGTTTGTAGGAATCTTAATTTCTGAAGTTGGGCAGTGATTTGTTGAGTTTGGATTTCATGTCAAACATGGAATAAGAATAGTGGGTATTACATGTGGATTGGTGGGGAAGGGCAGGTAATAAATCAGATAGATATAGGTCTAGTTCTGTCTCTTTAATCCTTTCTCTGAGATTTAAAATTAGAGATTTGTTATTATTGAGAGACCCAATCACTCTGTGAATGTACCAACTCTGGAAAAATGTATCATTCTTTCTAATCTGATAAAGGAATAGAAGAACTTATTCTTAGTTTGTAGTCTGATTATAAATGAAGTTAAATATAATTTGACATAGCTATAGAAGTGCCATTTATTTATGTTCACTTATGAAAATTTTAATTTTGATACTTTTGTTCCATGACAGCTTGAGGTTTCTAGGAAAAGAGGGTGTTGTGTTACATATATTTCATTATTTTTTTGCTTCTTTTTTGGATGGGTCTGAAGCAGACTGAAGTGTGGCCTGCCTGGTTATATTGAAGACTATGATTGATAGATATATGTTACAGAGATTTCAGAGCACGGGCTGAGAACCTGAGAACCAACTTAGCCAAGAGGCATTTTCAGTGGCTCCTTAGCAATTCAGGTGACGGACCCTTTTGGTCCTTAGTTTAAATGAAATAAAATTCTCAATATCCTTTGACCTCCCCCCCCCATCATAGTGTATCTTCCTCAGTTTAAATTTCATATTTGAATTGTTGTGCATATCTGCCACCTGTTCATTCATTTCAGAATGACCATCATGAGGAGAGGGGAGAAGACAGGTCTATAGAATGATGTGTTCCAGTGTACAAAATTATATATGCTGACTTGTCCATCAGTCACAATCCGTTTGGAGTTTGTCTTAAACCCATTATGATTCTGCCTAATGACAGTGCCACCATGGCAAGAGAAAAATTCATTGGCAGAACCAGTGGCTTTGTGTATGAAAGTGCTCTCCCCCATCTACAGACTAACATGTCTTTCCACAGGAGTAAAGCCCACCAAGTCCAAGACTAGAGAGAAGGAGAGCATCCCTGGAGTTACTCAGACTCCTCAGCTCCTGCCCTTCCAGACTGGGGGCACAGTGTACATACTGCATCCTTGACAAGTGGGAATGAAATCTTGCTTTGATGTGACAGCGTTTCTCAGTTGGACTGTATGTGGTTGCCTTGTGACTGGCTTCCTCTGGACCTCATCTCTTCCTCTTTGTGACTTCTACCTTGGTCCATGCAATGATGTGCTCACAGTGGATCTAATATTTAGGGTGGGATAAGGACAGTAGATGTTAGAGACTAGAAGGGCATGTGCCAGTCACCCCTGTGCTGATCTCACAATGATTGGGAGAGAAGATGGCTTGTAAGCCGTGTTGACTGAGAGCCCAGACTAAACCCTTATGAGAGTTAATGGGAGGAAACTTTGAGCAGACCTAGAGATGTAACTAAATGCAGGATCTCAACACTGTTGTTAGAGTTTTCTGTCTTTAAGCCTTCTTGAATCTAAGGCTAATTAAATTGATTTCTTTCCAATCAAGATAAGGTATAAAGAAGGCTTCTTTGTTGGGTTGTGCAATTATTCCTCACTGTCTTCTCATGAAAAGGTGAAGGGAATTGACTGCCAGTAACTTCATTTGCAGGGCTGTGTTTAAGACAGACATCTTTGCTCTTAGAGTCATGTAGTTTTTTGTTTTTACATTTGTATTTTAAGCTGCCTAATGTTTGTGTGTGGGGGTGTGTGTGTACGGGGAGGGGTGTATTTTAAATAAACCTGTGCGAAAAATCTTTCTGGAAACATAGAAGCTGTAGTTTTCTTTCCTCACCTTTTATTTCAGCCCCCACCCACTGCAGTGTTACTTTCTACTCCTCACTGATGTTGAAATGTACTACAGTACTTACATGAGATTCTTTCTCTACTTACCATACCACACTCACTGGTTATTGATTGGATTTTTGTCAGCTATGTTTCCTGAACTATTCTTTTCACCTTCTTGTGGTTTGGATTGGGCTCTTAGGGGTTCTAGGCTGGTTGGGTGTACAGGTTCCCTCTCAGGGTGGACAGGGAAGTATTAATGCTATGAGGAAGGGTAGTTTTAATGATACTTTTTCATGCCCCAGTCATGGGTGCCATCCATCTCTCAATCTGCAATAAATTGAGATTGCTTTAAATTCCGTTTGCTGAAAGACCCATATAGTAAGATCTTCTATTAGAACTGGTGGTTCTGTACCCCCTTTGTTAGGAGTACAAAAGGGGAGATTTGAATTCTTTCTTCAAGGATAAATTAGAACAACTTGTCCCATTAGTTACAGACTGGGCCATGACTAGAAGAACTTTGACTTAATCCCCCCCTTCTTTTTGTTGTTTTGTAATACATCGTCTCTGTTCTCTGTTTTTCCATCTCACCAGTTTTGTGATTTTGTATTTTAAATTGGAGATGTTTTGTCTTTGCTATGTTCTGCAAGAATAAGAGACGAAATAGGAGGAGGACCTTCTGTCCTAAGTCTTGTTACCTCATGAGTGAGAGGAACTGGCAGCACAGTTATCACAAGAGGATAGCAGGGGGAGCACCCCAGACCCACAGTTGGTGACTATCTGGTTCTCACCTCCAGCTGTTAGGTGAGCTACTGTGGCACTGTGGCTTGCTTAGATTCTCTTACTCATCAGTTGTCATGATGTCAGCCTTAATAGTTGCATTTTATTCTGACATAGAGTTACTTTAAAAAATATTATTTTTCAGTTAGGCTGTTGTAGGAGGATAAAGTAGAACAAAAGATCCTGACCTCATCCTCATTTGCCTCTTCCAAGAGAGGGATTTCAAAAGATACTACATCTTTAAAAAACAAAACAAAACAAAAAAACTACCTTTAAGTAGTTGAAGAAAGAAGTTGACATTTAACAACAATTTATAATCAGAGAACTAGCCTTTGGATGAAGTTAGCTTTAGTGTAACACCAGTTTTGCTTTATATGTAGGTAAAATGGGGTTCTCTGGAGAGTCAATAGGATCTAAACTAATAGATTAATGGATGGAAGAAGGGACTCCATGTGCAAGATGGAAAGAATACCAGAAATCTGGTTGTGTGATCTAGTCCAGGGCTTGAGAATCTGAAAAGCAGATGGAGACTAGGAGGGAGATGGCACAAGTCCCAGTTTGGATCTTAAAGGCTGGGAGCTATGACCATAGATGGTCTAGGACGGAGAAAGATGTCTCAGCTCTAGCAGGAAAGAATTCATCTATCTACCCCTTGTTATTATAGTCAGGTCCCATAGGATTAGAAAAAGGCCTTTGCCAATTCTGGAAACACCCTCCCAAACACAGCAGAAGTAATGTATCAACAACGATCTGGGCATCCCTTAACTATAGCTAACTTTATATACATAATTAATCATCAGGAAAGAATGAAAACCATTTTTAGTGGTAGTTTTACTTTCTCTTAAAACTGACTTGATGAGCCTTGAGCTGAAGAGCTCAGGGATAACTCCCAAGCCCAGAGTTCAAGCCCCAAGACCTACCAAAACAAATAAACAAACTAAAAAAAAAAAAAATGGGCTGGGAGTTTGGCCTAGTGATAGAGTGCTTGCCTAGCATGTGCTAAGATCCAGGTTCAACTCCTCGGTATCATATACATAGAAAAAAAAAAAAAACAGAATTAGTTCTGTGGCTCAAGTGGTAGAGCTCTACTCTAGCCTTGATGGAGTTCAAGCCTCAGAACTGGCAAAAAAAAAAAAAAAAGCCCCAAACCCCCAGCAGCAACTGATGGATTTTTTTTTTGAAGTATCACCACTTAAGAAACTTCAGGTGGATTAGAACTCTGATCTTCAGAACTTCAGCACCCATAACTTATTTGAAAGTTCTAATAATGTTTGCATATTTGCTATGTAGAAGGACTGTGCTAAGAGCTTCATAGCATCATCTAAGTGGTTAAAAATAGTTCTTGGTAGTTCCTACTGTCCATGTTTTACAGGCATGCCAGCTGAAGCATGGATAACACATAGATAAATTGATCTCAAGTTACATGGTTAGGGGTTTGCAGGGTCTGGCTTCTCGCTCAGGACAATGACTCTGGGTCTGCAGTTATAACAACTGTTATATGCTTAAAAGTCACACACAACTTAACTGCTCTCTTTGAGTGGCCATTAGTCTTTGTAGAACAGTTGATACTGTAGACTGATTTCTGTGGAAATACTTCTTTACAGGTGATCGACTGATGGGAAGACAGTAACTGAGAATTTCCACCTCGTGCAAATTAGGTCCAAATGACTGACAGAGGAAGGAATTTGATCATCACCAATGTATTATCTTCTAGCAGGTGTGGAAATGACCAGAGACTTGTATTTTATTATTGGTTACTACTCAAGAGTAACTATCTTTGCTTATATGCATTCTTGAGATTGAACATTGTATCCTAGAATAGTGATGGCCCTATGTTAAACAGAGCCTTATGTTCAGTTGCAAGTTGCAGAAACATAATAACTTTTGTTAACTCCTCATGTAAAGTGAAACAATTCTTGGTGATCTTGCAGTTGGTTAAGGAAGATTCAGACTGTCTCTTACTGTGCTGAGTACCCAAGGAACAGTCATTCTTGCTCAACTCAAAAGGAAAATTCAAAAGACAGGCTGAAAGGACAGGATGAATGTGGAGAACTCTTTATGGCTTTGCTACCAAGTGGAATTAGAAAAATTCCCTTAGCAATCACAGCAACTTTGGCCTTTTCTGACTAGTTAAATACAATTTTGAATTCAATTATTCTTAAAGGCTCTTTAAGTGCCAAGAGTTCTATAAATTTACTTACCCCACCAAACCAAACCTGACAGGATTACAGAAGTGTTTTTTTGGTTTTGTTTTATTTTTAAGCCACAGACATTAATGAAGCCCCAGTAGTTTTATTAGAGTAAATTCAATGCATCATTACATTGCACGCTGATTGTAAGTGCCTGCCAATAAGAGCTGCCTTCCTGGCTAGCGCAGGAAAAGAGTCTGGGCTGTTGGTGATTAACGGCTGGCCCATTTGCTTGCTTTGCCTGCTTTTCCTTCCCACTCTTGGTTGTGCTAATTGCCTCTCACTTGCTAGCTGAGACCTGCCCTTCTTCTCTAGGGCTAAGCCCAATTTTGGAACCTTGAGCTCTCATTGTGTTAACTGGATTTCTGTCTTGTCCTTTAGTTCCTGTCTGTAAGACTTGAACATGTGAAGCACACATTTAACAAGTGAACTCCTGAAGTCCCCTGACATTTTCATGTGCCTTCTTTTGTCAAAGCAACATAAATTTCAAAAAAAAAAAAAAAAAAAAAAACCCAAAAAACCACAACTCCAACTTAGGGCTGGAAGTTTGGCCTACTGGTAAGAGTGCTTGCCTAGCATGCATGAAGGCCCAGGTTCGATTCCTCAGTATCACACACATAGAAAATGCCAGAAGTGGTGCTGTGGTTCAAGTGATAGAGCACTAACCTTGAGAAAGCTCAAGGCTTGTGCTCAGGCCCTGAGCTCAAGTCTCACGACTAGCAAAAAAACCAAAACAACAAAAAATTCCAACTTAGTCTCCTGCCTGAATTTCTGAGTACCTCATGAAAGCTAGCCATAAATTTAGAAGACATAAACTTTTATAAATATATATAGTGAACATATCCTTGATGAGGCATACATTCTCACATACAACACGAACTTTGTTTTCTCTCTTTTTTTTTTTTTTTTTTTTTTTTGCCAGTCCTAGGCTTAAGCTCAGGGCCTGAGCACTGTCCTTGGACTTTCTCAAGGCTAGAGCTCTAACCACTTGAGCCTCAGCACCACTTCCAGCATTTTTTTTGTATGTATGTGGTACCAAGGAATCGAACCCGGGTCTTCGCGCATGCTAGGCAAGCACTTTAACCACTAGGCCAAACTCCCGGCCCCTGTTTTCTCTCTTATTTAAACACTTTCCTTACCTCCAATGGGTTTTGCATCACAGTGTTACTTTTCTTGAATTCATTTTCCCTATGCTTTCTTGCTTTGCCTTCTTACCACATCTTTCTCAGGGAACCCTCCCATGCCAGTTTTGACTTCTTTAGTTCCCAGCGGTTTCCTGTGCTCCGCTCCTTCACTCACCCTTCTTACTGGGCAGGCCAGTTCCTGCTCATGATCCCACAATTGAGTTGGGAAAGTGCATTTAGTGCTCATGTTGTTTTCCATATGCTTTCTGCAGTAGAACTAGTGGGGCAGATAGATTTCTTGATGCTGAGCGAACTGAGGAAAGTACTGGGGCTGTGCAGGACCCAACACAGGCACTATAGGGAAGCCATGGCATTCCCTCCATTATTTGCTAGTGGCTCAGGAAGCCCAAAACTCTATTAGTGCTTTATTGATTATTTCTCTGGCTTTGCCACCTCGGCATCGTGCTGACATTTTTATATGTGTCTGTTCTTCAGGAGTGGCTCATCCATCTGAAGTTTCAGAGGTCTCAGAATATATGATTACTGGTGGAATTATTTAGATCTATCCTGAGGAACAAGCTCTACTTTTGTCAGGAGCATTGATTTCATTTCTTGGTTACCTTTTCTAAAATGTGTTCAAGTATAATTTCCTAATTGGCTTCCCAGTATTTCAGACCAGCTGTTTCCTTAGCTGTCTCTTTTGGGGTAGGAAGGATGCAGTTTCCTATACATTAAGAACATACATTCGTATACATGAATGAAAAAAGACAAATGGTTCCATGACAGATAATTTTACTGAAGAGGTTAGATCTTGTAGCAGGTGTGTAAGGGTGTGTTACGGGAAGGGAGCTGTAGTCATTGCTTCCTGGCAGTAGGATTTGAGCCTGTGGAGTTGAACTTTGGAACCTGTCTTCAAAATCTGTATGTTGTCATGGTCAAAGGACAAGTGCACTGTCAGAAATGTGTGGTGCGAGTTTACCTTTTCAAATTTGCAGAGTGACTCTGGCAAGGAGATAATGTATATGTTTACCTTAATGTGGTCCATGACATCTTTTACTTAAAACATGATGTTGAAGTCTTTAATATTCATATAGAAGTGTTTGAGCCACTGTATAGTCTTTTATATTGCCAGCTACTCAGGAGGCAGACAGACTTCAGGAAAGTCTAGTTGCAAAAAATTAGTAAGATTGCATCTCAAAAAAAAAAAAATAGGCCGAGTTTGATAGTGCACACCAGTAATTCTATATATGGGGGAAGTCTGGCAAAAAAGGATTTGAGATGTGAATCAAATTGTGTAGAGCAGTTGCCCAGAAAAGGTGAGGCCCAGAATTTAAATCCTGGTACATCCACAGATCATTATATTACTAGTGTTTATAAATTAATTATTTTATCATTCCTTTTTAACTTACTCGCTGAAATTTTACTAGTACTGTAGTTTAAACTGAGGGCTTTCCATTTGTTTGGATTGCTTGCTTGGTTGCTTGGCTGGGTCTCTGCCACTAAAGCCATATATCTAGCCGTGGTGTTTTTTTTTTTTTTTTTTTTTTTTTTTACTGTTACTTTGGAGATGATTATTTTGGAGATTTGCAATCTCAGGATTTTTTCCCCCTTTCCCTTAGCTGGCTTGAACCTTGCTCTTGTGCATCTATCTCAGTCTCCTGAATAGCTAGGATTACAGACATGAGCCACCAGTAGTACCTCCATAGGTTTTAATCATTGAATCACACTTGCCATGTTAAAAATAGCTGAAAGTAATTTTTTAAGTGGAAAAGTGAAGCAGGGTTTATTCAGAATTAGCGTTTGACTGTCTAACATTAAAATTTGTGTTCTCATAAAACAAATCGGTGTGATGGTTAATTTCTGCTGAGCAGTTTGAAAGGCTTTTAGTGAGTGTGATCAGTGTCATCATTTCTGTATCACAGGATGTACCGTTTCTCAGGTAGTCCTAAGCTTGAGTGCACAGCACTTCTCCGAGGACTGTTACTCAGGCTGCTGGACTCTTCCTGACAGGAGATCTCCCAGGGCTTTTCCTCCACTGCTGAAACATTCCAGGTGCAGGAATTGACACCCTGCTCCACAAAAACTCACTTAGAACAGCCATTATTTCTCCTCTGTGAGAAAAATAAAAAAGGAGCTTAACTGTGACATCACTGTGAAGCCCAGAATCAGGGCACCATTGTGGTCTTAGATGCTAGTAAAAGAGCATCTTTTTGCTATCTGTGGAAAGTCTCTGAAGTTATTAGAAATTTGACCGTGGCCTAAATATTGGATGAAATAAAATACCCTATTTGGAATGTGTAGAAAAATATAGAAAAAGGCAGAGCTTATTAGCTAAAGAAAGCTGGCAACAAGAGTGGGTTACAGTCTTATGTTTACAAAATTCACCTTTGTTTTTGTGGTGACATTGTGGGAAAATAACTTTATAAAGGTGTTAAAATAGTTATCTACAGATGAAGGAATATGCTCTTATTTCTTTGTTTTTGCTATTATTTTCTAATTGTTTACATGGCACACCAGTATAACCAAAAAAACCAGTCATAGTACAACAAGCCATCTATTTTTTTTTTTTTTTGGCAATTGTGGGGCTTCAAGTCAGAGCCTAGGTGCTGACCCTGCCCTCTTTCTTTGGCTCAAAGCTCGTATTCTACCACTTTGAGCCACTGAACCACTTACTGTTTTCTGGTGGTTAATTGGAGATAAGAGTCTCAAGGACTTTTCTGTCTGGGCTACAAGCCATCTTTTTAATGAGAATTGTCACTGAGTACTCTTTAAGATGGTCTCGGGCTAAGTATGGTAGTTCCCACCTGTAATCATGGCCTTTTTGGAGTTGGAGTAAGATTACTGTCTGAGAGCAGCAAGTTAGATCCTATCTCATGGCAACAGGCTGGATATGGTGCTTTCCTGTCTGCAATCCCACTAGAGCACCTGTAATCCCAGATACTCAGAGGCAGAGGGAGGAAAATGGGAATTGGGCACAAATAAACTAAATGGGGTGGCGGGGGGTGGGGTGAGGTACATGGCTTTAGTAGAGTACAGGAGTCTAAAAAGCAAAACAACAAAAAATGGTTTCTACAGGCCTCTGTATGTTTTTTTTTTTCCTCAGTAGAAAAATTTCACCTGACATATCCATATTTTGCTTTTGGTTCACCTTTACTTACTAGTGCATAAACTTTTTGAAGACTGGGTAATATCCAACGAATATTGAGTTCTTTGAGGAAAATACTGGGTTGCAGTTGGGTTTAAAAACTATGTTTAAACAATAGCTATGGGCTTTGTGTGTGTGTGTGTGCTGGTTCTGGACACTTACCCTTAGCTTTTCTGATAAAGGTTAGTGTTCCACCACTTGACCTCCAGTTCTGGCTTTTTTTTTTTTTAATGCTTAATTGGAGATAGTCTCATGGATTTTCTTTGCCCTGGCTGACTTCAAACCATGATCCTTAGATCTTGGCTTCCTGTGTAGCTAGGGTTATAGGTGTGAGCCACCAGCCCCCTGCCAAACCATTGTCTTAGTTCAGAGTTAGCTTTAATAAGGAAAGATTCTAGAACAGGATGGCAAATGACAGCAACTGAAGTTGGTTCAGAATGCCCTGCTCTACCATGTATGCAGGTTGTATTTATGTGCAGAGAAAAAGGAAGCAACATATAAAGACAACCTGATTGGCTGAGGCTAGCATTTTCCTAATATGATCATATTTAGCTGGTATGATTGGCCAACACTTAGGTTGTTTGGCTAGGTGGTATAATTTATGTGAAGTTACAGCTTGTTTTCGTATCAAGCTTTGTTTACGTTCATTATATAGACGCTGCTTTGGGCCAGACTTTATCACCCAAGTAGTGAGACAAGTTTAGACTTAATTTAAGAGCCTAATCTTCAGCTGAGATTAAAGTCATACGCCTGGTACATTTCTGTTACTTCAAATCTGCCAATTTCCAAGTTGTTTTGTTTTCTCTGTCTTTTTTTTTAATGGAACTAGGCTCAAGGAAATAAGAGGGACAAAGGGCTAGATGGAACAGTTTTTCTTCTTAATAGGCCTTTCCCTGTGAGGCTTTGCATTCCTGTATTATGTCCCACATACCAAATGCATTTCCCTATGTTACTGCAAAGCTATAATGTGGGAAGTACCTTGGAGGGTTTCTTAGTAGAGTTTTATTTCCTCCAAGCTGTATATTCTCTAGAGCAAGGGTCAACAAAGCAGTGCTCTGCCTGTTTTTTGTACAGCCTGGGAGCTAAGAATGAGTTCTTACATGTGAAACTGACTTGATCAAGAACTTCATTCAGTGAAATTTTACTTTCCCCATCTCCTCAATAAAAGGAATTATCTTCTCATTAGTTGACCACTTTGCTCATTAAAAAAAATAATAATAATTGTAGCACTTGTTAAATGGTAAGGAAGATCTGAGTCAAGGCTATTTTCCTGGATGTTAGGACTAGAGAAATGGGGAAGGTGTCTGGCTGCACTGCAGTTGGAACCAGGTGGGGGGTTAAAGCCCAAAGAAGGTGGTGAGTAGAGAGGCCATTGGATGGAAAATTGCCAAGAAGAGGGGACCTGTGCTGAACTGACCTTGCAGGATTCTTGACTGAAGGCAGGCCAAGGTGTTAGATGGGAATGAGGATGATGAGGAATTCCATCCCATTTGGGGACTGATCCTGTGGAAGAGTTTCTCTAAATTGGACTCTGTAGATTCAGAAATGGAAGCTTAGGCTAAGGCCCTCTCAAGTGGAGGGCTCAGAAGAGTCTGAGTTGTGTTGGACTTTTCAAAAAAGTTATACGTTATTATTATTACTATTACTACTACTACTACTATGAAAATTAGTAGTATACTAGTAGTAACAGTTTTAACAACAAAAACTTAGCTCTTGGCTTTTCTAATTTATTGACCTTCCCAGGAAGTGTTTATTCCAACAGGAAGCGTTACTGTCTGTCTACAGTGAGGAATGGCTTATCTGATTTTAGCCTTTAGTAAATTTTCCAGTTTTCCTTCTTTGTTGACATAGAACTTGGTCTGCTGTCTGTGTCTGTACATCCTTGACAGGCTGTTTCCCTCCCCTTTTCCCTTCCACTCTTCTCAAACACAGCAGTGTCCTTAGCGTCTCAGTGTCTCAGTCTCGTAGGAACTTCCACTTGATGGGATAACCCATTGTCCCCATGCTAGGGGAGGGGAAGAGGGCGAGAGCCAGGGAGAAAGAGAGGGCAGGCCTTGGCAAGATTGTCAGCAGTTAAGAGGCTTTCCCTCTTCTTTGTTTGCCCTTTGAAGTTCTACTCATTTTGTACTCCTCATGATGAGGTTCAGAAATGTTGCCCCTAATATCTTACTTCCAAACAGCACTTAAATTCAGTATTCCCTGTGGCTCCATTATGCACACTTCATACAGCACTCAATGTTGAGATTCATGCACAATATTAGTCCTTGAGGTCTGCTCGTATACAGTAGGTGTCTCTCCCTGAGCACAATAGATACTCAAGTATATTCTGCATTGATGAATAATTGGTACCTCATCAAAAATTTCAGCTGAAAAATCAAAACTCAGAATCCTTAAGATCCTCAGTGTGGTCCCAGTAGGAAGCTTTCAATTTGATTAAAATGCCAAATAAAGTTGCTTTTATTATATTCATAAATATTAAGTGCTTGGCATACTTTATTATGCATAGACACCTTGAAAAATGGACTGCCTCTTCTTCTGGAGGTGATGTCGTTCAGAAGACAAGAAAGACTGGTATTAAAGAAACAGTTTTTCATTTCTGGACATTTTTGAAAGATAACTAGTATGACATTAAGATCTTTTTATTTTTAGTAAACGAAGTGCTATTTAAATTTTATGCAAACTTGCTCTGTTGAATGCTGAAGCAAAAGAAATAAGTTATTTCCTCTTAATAAATGAAAATGCTAAGTAGAGGATCCAAAATAGTAAGGAAAACAGGGCTTCATTTTTTGGTAAATGTCAGGCCTCTGATGAAAATGCTTGGGAACTTCTAAGTTCCTTAATGAACCATTTGTGGAGCATAGGGGACGTAATCACCATGTGGCCATGTACCCAGGTCATATCTGTTGTATTACTGTAATTACTCAAGGCACCTCCTTCCTTTTAATCTCATGTTGCCATAATAGTATGCTACCTGTTGATATCTTTGATGTGATGTCTCATTTTAAATAATAGCTAAGATTGAAGTCAGACATATTGTTGTGTAGAACTTAGAAAAAAAAAACAGATTGAGTTCTATATGGTGTCTTCTGTTGCAGCTTGCCAAGTATGTTAGAAAGGAAATTAAAATAAATAATAAAAATACTTAACCGCTCTTGTCTGTGTGAATATATTCTTCATTATGGAATTGAGAAATTTTACTTTCATCTGGACAGGTGCACATCTTTTACTTGAGACACAGAATTACTCTTTACACATTTTTCATCAAACTAGATACATTTTCTCTTGGTGATTGTAGTTACATACATGTTTATTATATATATGTTTTTTATTATGATGAACAATGTATCCATCTTTATTCTTTTTTTTTTTTGTACCAATACTGGGACTTGAACTTGATACCCTTCTAGTCTTGATTGGCTTGAGCTTTTAGTTTTTGCTTTTTGCTGGTTGACTGGTAATAAGAATCTCATAGATTTGCCCATCGGGCTGGCTCAGAATTTCAGTCCTCAGATCTTAGCCTCCTGTGTAGATAGCCACTGATTCTTGACTCCTGTTTATCGTCTTCACTATTTGTAAGTGTACTTTTCTGTAACATTAAAGACAGTGTTGCACAACTACTGTCTTTCCCCAAAATCTTTTCATTGACCCCACATAAACTCTACTCATTAAATAATAACTTCTCACCCTTTGTCTCCAGTTCCAAGTAAAATTGATTTTCTGTAGACATTTCCTTTTCCCTCCCTCTCTCTCCCTCTCTCCCTCCCTCCCTCCACTCAGATCACCTGGAAAATTATATGATATTAGACCCCATTAAGACATGGAGATAATTAACACAGAGAGCATTTAGTTGGGGGGGGGGTGTGAAAAGGCACCTTTATCTGTGTAGCAAATTTTAAACAAATGGAGCCATTTGCCAAAACAGAACACTGCAGATACATTGCTATTTTGTTTTTATTTTAAAATGATGGTGTGGCATGAAGAAGAATCAGGGCAGAAGTAAAGGCCCAGCCAGAGAGGAAACCTTTTGGGTGTACAAGACACAGTTTTGGTGTTACAAGCTTAGTCATTCCTGGGAGAAGGCAGGGACTGGGAAAGTGGCTCCAAACAAAACATTGATTCGGCTGTCCAGTCAGGAAGCTCAGCCAGGGGCCCTGGTGGTATCTTCCTTCTCAGCTGCTTCCCCAGTACTTGGTTGGGTTGTGGACCAGGATGGTGATGGAGATGGAACAATTTGTGCTCAACTGTTTGATCCACTTTAACTTTGTTATTTCTGTCTACAGGCACTTGAGTGACTTTAAGAGTAATAATTCTGTTAAGGGAAGTTCATCTTAGCTTTCTATTTCTTGCACCTTCTCTCCCTCCCTTCTTTGTCTTCTCCTCCCTCCCCTCCCTTCTCTCCCCTCCCTCCTTCCTTCAGGCCCTCCTTCCCTCCTTTCTTCCTCCTCTCCCTCCCTCCTTTCTGTCTTTCTTTCCCTCCCTATACCATACTAGATGCACTAGAAACCCAGACAAGCATCCACGGAGGACTCTTAGGGGAAGGGAACCTATCATTTTTGGGAATGATACTGTTAGGACCCCGTTAATGAATATGCTTTGTGCTACTTTTCTGTGCTTTTTGTTATTGTTGTTCAGACATTTTCTTGACACCCATAACAGAAATGTAAAGATACAAAGAGACCCGGGGACCGAACTGACAGATAAGAAGGTGCCCTACAGGTATGATCTCATAGTAGTGGGTGCTGTGGACCCAGGCAGGTGGAATCAGACTGCTGGTGAAACCTACAGCAGGGTTAACCCCACCCCACCCCTTCCACTCCTCCTCCCCCAAGACAAAAAGCATTCTTAACAGCCTGGAAGTGTTCCAAGAATCAAAACTATAGGGAGTGGCCAGAAAAGTGGGTGAGGTGAGTGCTTGGGCCAGGAATTAATGACTTTGAAACTCATGCGGCTCTTTGCTCTGTTTGCCTGGTGAAGTTGGTGGTCAGGTTTGCCTGTGGCTTAGTTCTAAACTGATGGGGATGTTTGCCAAGACCTAACAATGGAAAACTAGGTAGCTGGGAGAAGTTCTTTGGCTCCAGGTACTCATCCTGCATCTCCATCTCCTGTTAGGAGACTGAGGTGATTTCAAAATTTTTGCATCTGTACAGGCAGTTACTTTTGTTATGTGACAGAATCGGCCTGTAATGTCAAATCAGCCTAACAGAAAGATTGGTAGAAAGCAAACTCACCCAGAAAAGTTCTAGTTCATCATCTATAATTCAAGGGAATAGTAATCCATAAGGCTGAGAATCATTCATGGGAGAGGATGAGGAATGGAATTCTGAGCAGTTCACTGTGGGTTTGCATTGTTAAAGAGTTGGCTTCTATCAGTTAGATGGATTGAAGGGCAAAATGGAAACAACTCAGGACATAGAAAACATTATGCCAAATTTTAGGATCCATATATAATGGTGTCCATCATTATTAACTACTGATAAATCTGTGACTCCTTTTCCCTGACAATTAAATATTTCCTATGGTAAAATAAGGTGATTCTTACTGAAGAAGCTTTAAAATGTGGGGGAAAGTTTGTTAGGATAATGTATTGCAAAAGTACAAGAATGAAATACATTTTGTATACATTAGAGGATGAACTAGTATTGGAGAGACATACTTCCCTATGCCACTAGGGGCCAGTAAATTACAGGTACTATCTCTGTACTCTTCAGGGAAGGATCTTTGAACACAGAACTTAAGCTCAGCCATATATTTTTTTTGTTGTTTATTTGCTTTCTATTTTTTTATTAGAATACATTAATAGTGCAAAGGTGTTTCACTATGATATCGTTCCTTTATAAAACCTGTTCTGAGCACCTTATTGGTTGGTCTCTGGGAAACAGGTAGAATTACAAACCACTCACTGACTGGAGAAAATGGCTAGAAAACAAAGGCAGAAGAAGCCTTTAGACTTTTGTCTAAAGATCTAACATTTATGGGAGGAGCAAGAGAGTACATACATGAGTACAGCTTCTCCTCTGATGGGCAGTGAGGTCAGGCCAGGCCAGACCAGACCAGACCAGACCAGACCATGGAGAACCTGTGTAGCCCACAGGTGAGGATTTCTCACACATCCTCATCTACCCGACCTTATCACACACCTCAGTTTACACAAGGAAAGGACAGTTGAATAGCAGAAGCACACATTGAAAAGCCTGGTCCATAACAGGAAAGTATCTATCTTGGGGTGACCATTCTGGGGCTTCAACTTGGGGGCTGGGCTTTTTCACTTACTGTTAAGCACTCTTACCACTCTTACCACAGCTCCACTTGTAGAATTTTTGGTATTAGTTGCAGATAAGAGACTCATAGACTTACTGTCTGGCTGGCTTTGAACTGAGATCTGTAAATTTCAAACTGCTGAGTAGCTAGAATTACAGTCATGAGCCACTAGCATCCGGCTAGCAAAACATTTTTTAAAGAAAGGAATGATCTTGCTACATCATGGATGAACTTTGAAAAGATTATGCAGAATGATAGAAGTCAGTCATTACAGGATCATTTGTTATAGGATTCTGTTCATGTAAAATACACTGAATGAACAAATCTACAAAGAGAAGGTGATGGCTGAGGGAAAGGATTTGGTGGAAACAGGGCAGGTGGCTGAAAATGAATGAGTGCTCGTGGGGATAAGTTCATGTGTATCAGGAAAAGGTTGCACTGTGGATGGTGGCCAGCAGTTTAAATACAGAAAAGCACTGTCCTCTTCACTTGAGACGTGATATGTACCCACTTAATACAGCTTTATAAAAGGAACAAAATAACATGTGTGCTGGTGGCTCCTATCTGTAATCTTAGCTACATAGGAGATTGAGATCTGAGATTTGCAGATCAAAGTCAGCCTAGGCAGAAAAGTCAGTGAGACTCATCTGCAAAAAAAGTAGTCCAAAAACAGGTGAAGTGCTAGCTTTGAACAAAAGAAGCTCAGATAATATACCCAGGGCCTGAGTTCAAGCACCAGGACCAGTACACACAAAAACGAACAAAATAAGAATGAACCACATTGAATTCTGCAAGGATTGGCACTTCCATGTTTTATGTGTTTGATTTTTCATAAATAATGCTGCTGACTTTTCCACAAGCTCCTCTCTTGGCTAGACACATTCATTCACTGAAGCAGAAGATTTTCTAGGAAATATCTTTAGTTCATGGGAATACAGAGAATGTTCTTTCTTCCCCCTTCCTCCCCTTCCCCCTTTCTTTTCCCTTTCTCCTTCCCCCTTCCCTGCTTGCTTGCTTGCTTCCTTCCTTCCTTCCTTCCTTCCTTCCTTCCTTCCTTCCTTCCTTCCCTCCCTCCCTCCCTCCCTCCCTCCCTCCTTCCCTCCCTTCCTCCCTCTCTCCTTCCCTCCTTCCTTCTCTGTCTCTCTTAGTTTCTGTGTTTGCCCTCCCTCCCTCCGTCCCTCCTCTCCTTCCCTCTCTGTCTCTCTTAGTTTCTGTGTTTGCTAGGCAGGTCCTCTAGTATTTCATCTATGGCCCCAGCCCTTGCTACCTGAGTTGTTTTTCATATAAGATATAAAACTTTATGAATAGGCCAGGTTTAGTACCCTGATCCTCCTACCTACATTTTCCTGCATAGCTGGGATTATTGATCTACATTACTACAATGACCTGTTACCTGAGTTGGGGAGGTCTCACTCTTTTGTCTGAGTTAGCCATGAGCCACAGGCCTTTTAATCTCAACTCCTAGAATAGTTGGAATTACAAGTGTGGACCACCATGCCTGGCTCAACTTATTTTTTTAGACATTATTATTTTAACAGCCCTTGTCTTGATTTGAAAGTACTCTGTTCAGGCAAATGTGTATTTTATTTACAATGTCTGCCATGACAAAGTAAGATCAAAGTATAGAGCTGTCTTGACCAGAGAAAAAGAACCGTATATGCGCAGAAAAAGAAGAACATTCTGGTGAATATCAGGAGAAACAAAACACTCTGCTTTAAAATGTCATTTACTCCTTTTCTCATCTAAATGTGGCATCTCAATCTGAGCGTTGTACAGTTTTGTTGGTGTGAGCCCCAAGTCTAACTACGTACCCAGAGGTGATCTCTGTGTGTTTTAGTTCCTTTCTCTAAGGACACATCACTGAATTTAGGATCCACTGTAATCCAGCATGATTTTTATATTCAGATCCTTAATTATGCCTGAAGACATCCCTAATCAATCACCATTTTACAAAATGAGGTGCATCTTCACAGTGTGTGGGGGAGAGTAGTAGTAGTGGGTGTGTATTTGGGTCATACCTGTCCTATCACTACAACCATTCTTCTCACTATTGGTACAATATTCCTGACTGATTGTCCCTTCTAGCAGATGATGTCAAGAATTATATTCTTGGGCAGAAATGTAACCCTGGGTTCTGTTCCCGGTAATTAAAAATAAATAAATAAATATATATATATATATATATATATATATACACATAACTCATATGTAGGGCTGGGAGTATGGCCTAGTGGTAGAGCGCTTGCCTAGCACGCATGAAGCTCTGAGTTCGATGCCTTGGTACCACATACACAGAAAAAGCCAGAAGTGGCTCAAGTGGCAAAGTGCTAACCTTGAGCAAAAAGTGTCCAACGACAGTGCCCAGGCCCTGAGTTCAAGCCCCAGGAGTGGCGACAATAAAAACAAACAAAATGAACATAAAAGTATGTTAAAATGAACAATTCACATAAAAGTATGTTAAAGAATTACTTTCTTCATATTGACCTGAGTAGTAAGATATAGTTTTGAAATTTATCTTTAAAAGTTAAATTACTTTATGACTTTAGCCAGATAGGGTGTGTTTTCTCTCAACAGTTTTTTGGGGTTCCATTCCACATTGGACTTCCTTGGTACTGTGTTAAATGTTGGTGGACCTCTGACTCTTCAGAGTGCCAGCATCCTCCTGAGTTGACTATAGATCATGTACAATGAACGTTACTACTAGTATAGATCAGAAGTGGCTATTCACAAGCTTTACAACTTTGGCTAAGTTTTATGTTTTTCATTGCGTTACCTCCAAGGAAGTTTGAAATTTCAAATATGTCAGCAAAAAAATTGATTTGAATGTGTTTCAGGTTTATAATGATCTATGCTATTATGCATTTCCTAGTTCCACAGTGCCCTCATTTCAAAAATTGAGTATACAACCTTTCTGCAGAGTAGATTTATTTGCACAGATCCTGTTTTCCTGCATGAAATCCCTAAACGCATCCAGTAATGTAGAGACAGAATATATTAACTTGAGGTTGTAAACTATATTTTTAAGGTTACAGTTATAACTTTTTAAATGTGATGCAATGTCCTTGTTTTCACTCTCCTCAATAAAATCTATCATTTATTGTACCAAAGGCTTTATGACTTGAGCAAGCGGCAGTCCCCTTGTTGGAGCAATACTGGCTTTTTTTTTTTTTTTTTTTTGCCCATTCTGGGCTTGAGCTCAGGGCCTGAGCACTGTCCTTGGACTTTCTCAAGGCTAGAGCTCTACCACTTGAGCCTCAGAACCACTTTCAGCTTTTTTCTATGTATGTGGTACCGAGGAATCGAACCCGGGTCTTCGTGCATGCTAGACAAGCAGTCTACCACTAGGCCAAACTCCCGGCCCCGCAATACTGACTCTTCATTGCATGCTGCCAGCACACCCTGGCTGGCTTCTGTATGTTCCTTCTGTATTGGGGCTTCGTGGAATCACTGAGCCCAGGAATATGTATGTTTTACCTTTGTTTCCAAATTTTGGCTCATTGGTTATGTTACCCATCACTGTGAAGATTTCAGCAACTTTACATATTAAACAATGAATTCTTCTAATCTCCCCCCCCCACCTCCACCCCTCCACCATCTTAAAGATGAAGTCTCTGTTGATTCTGTGCGCTTTGAATTTGAGCTCCACTGTTCTCTGAGACTTCTGGTCACTATGTGAACAGTTTATTTACATAGAAGAAAGTAAATGTGACTCCAGGTGTTCTTTCCTTCAGTTTTCGTTCCTAAGATTAAAAGTACACTCAAATTTAACTTAATTTCAAGGTATATTTATATTAGTGTGATGATTATATTTCAGGTAGAAAATGAAAGTTACTGCAAAGATGACAGGAAATAAATCAGTGGAACCTCACTAAAATAGCAAGGTGATTGGTGATCATCTTGGCCTGTCTTCACAGTCTTTGTTTTGTCTACACATGGATTCCCTTCACTAGGTGACATAAGTTTCCTTGTTTGCTTTCTCACTGATGGCCAGCATTTCTCTTTTCTCCTAGTTTTGTTTTGTGTTTTGCTTTTTGTTTTGAAAGACCCCCTTTTTAATAGATGCATAAAGTTGTTTGGTTTAGAGGGAGAGTAACTGAATTATGAGTACTGCCTGTCCTCTTTGGTGGTGTGAGTTTTTGTTAGGTATAGCATGCTGAGGCGAGGACTTGAGATGAGGATTTGTTTCTGGGATCTGGTGACTGAGTAGTTATCCCTGATGCCTGTTTGGGGTGGCAGGGATGGGGGGGAGAGAGGAGCTGCGTGGAGAGATCCTGTTCTTCTCAAACCTGGTGGCCACATACAGGTCTCAGTTTGCTTTTCAAAAACTTTTTTTTTTTAACTTTTATTTTTTATTGTAATTTATAGAGGGGTTACAGTTATATTTGTCAGAATGAGCATTACTTCACACACATTGATACCCCTTCTCATGTTTTTGTTCCCATTTCCCTCCCCACACCCCCTCACCTCATCTTGTTCCTCCTACTTCCCTTTCCTATTTTAAATAAACCAAAAACCTTTTGGTTAGGTAAAATGTTTTATTTTACATGGAATTTTTTTAATCACTTATTTTCTTGGTCCCAAGAGTCTAAGCTGGATCCTTGATCAGTAACAGCTTTAGTGAGGGGCAGAACACAGTAGGAGACTTTGAGTGCAAACTATACTTTGATTTCACCAATATTGAAATGAGGAAGGATGTGTTTCCTAGAACCAAAGAAACAATATAAACTTTTAATAGCTTCTGACTGGGTGTGCCTCATAGTGTTTATGAGGTAGATGTGATTCTTCCCTTGCTATGAATGAGAGAACTCTGTTACTCAGAGCTGGTGGGATTTGCCTCTGACCAGCATAACTTGAAAGTGATTAATAGAGTTAACCCAAATCCAGGTAGGTTTGATTTTAGTTCCTAATTTTCCCAATAAAAATGTTTTGGTACATTAATCTCACAGAATGACTAGTTTAGATTTCTACTTACATTAAAAAAAACCCAAACCTAACATTAACTGTCCATTTTTATTTGTTTTAATTAAAAAAAAATCAGCCTGTCTCACCCTCCCCCACCCCTCAAATCAAGGGCCATTATCTATACTGACCAAGTGCTCTATCCTCCTGAGCTTCATCTCTAGCCTGAAAGTTTTTGGTTTTGTTTTTAAACACAATGAAAGTAGATACCTAAAACTCTCATCTGTTAGTCTCTGTGTAGGCTTAGAGTTCGTGTTTTGTTCTTCTTGTGAAGGCTGCTCCTGAGTTCAGTAACACCATGCAAGGCATGCATGCATATATGTAAAGGAGAATTGTCTGCCTTGAGCCTGGTGTCAGAGCTCCTGACCTGTAGAACATGCCTGGGTTCAGCTTCTGCCCCTGCTATATGCCACTTTGCTCTTGCCTCCAGTTTGTCAGTTTTCTTCCCTTGATATCTGACTCCCCCATTGTCACCTAGTTCCTGGAAACTCTTCAAGGACACTCAGGATAAAATGGGGACCTGAAGGTCTAGCGTACAGAGGGAACTAGGTGACAGTTTCTTCCCAACAAAAGCCTGCCAGGTGGTTAGGCCCCACTGTCACTTTTGGGGATCAGTTTTTAACCTTCAGTTTAAATGGATATTATTTTAATACTTCAGCTAGAATGTGATATAGCCTTCTGTGTCTGTTGACATGTGAACAGATTTTTATGTTAAATTATAAATAGTAGCTAGCATTATTGAAATGACACCCAGAAGATACTTTCTTTGTTAAATCACATGTAATATGTTTTTCTGTTGCAAATTTTTTTCTTTTTTTTAATTTTTAATTTTTTTCATATATTTTTATTGTAATTAATAAAGGGTTACATTATATTCACCAGATAAAAGGTGCATTACCTCACATATATTGATACCCTTTCTCATGTCTTGGTCCCCATTTCCCTCCCCCGACCCCCACCCCTCATCTTGTTTTCTTCCCTTCCCTATCCGACTTCAAATAACCAAATATGCATATATACAATATATCAGATAACCAGATGAAATACTGTAACAATATGAGATAACCAAGGGGCAGCAAAAGAAATGGGAGATAACATAGTACATTATAACTTTCGAGTTTTAAAGTAAGTATTCAACTTATATAAGTTGATGATTCTCTAAATGTACACCCATTCTTTTCCCCTGTATTGGGCTTGGATCTGGTGCCTGTTGGCTACTTTCCCCTTTGTATTTTAAAGTTTTTGGTTAAGTGTGACAGGAATGATCAAAGATGCTACACGATGTATGAGCTATTTAGGGGGGTGGGTTGGGCTCCCATTCTCTAAGCCATCTCAAATTCTGGGTAATAAATTATTTCTGAGAACCCCTCATAGGCTTCCACTTAACAAACTAAATTACTTTTATATTGATGGTGTACACCAGACAACTTATATTTTTTCTTGTCATTTTTAGGATTCTGAGTAACAATAAAATATCGGAGCTGAAGAACGGTTCATTTTCTGGGTTAAGTCTCCTTGAAAGATTGTAAGTATTCTTTCGTTACCACTTCTTATTATTTTACTTAATACATTTTCATTCTAAACATGTTGCTAAACCCTCAACTACTTAACATGAAAAAAAATTTTTTCTAATATGTTAGGTATGAGTTTTGAAAAATAAGCCATAGCTTGAGGTAGAGGTCAGCAAATGGCCCATAAAGGGTTAGCAAGTAAATTTAGACTTAGTGGCAGTATGCATCAGGTACAGTGATGCAGCCCCTGCCACTGAAGTGTGAAAGTAGTCACGGATAATAGATAGGGAAGAACTTACTTAATCAAAGTTGAACTATGCCAATAATGCGAGAACAAATGCATTGGCATGGATGTTTATTTACAAAACTAGCCATGTGACAGTCAGCTGATTACTGGCTTAAATTGAAGAGAATGTTTTGAAATTCTAAATCATAAAATGGTATCTATCTTATATGTAAATAGAACAAAAACATATCAAGGGAGAAAGCATTATATTTTATTCAGCCATCTATGAATATGCTAATATATTTTTGCCTAGTGAAGTCTAGTTTTCATATAATCCAGTATGTTACAAACAGCAATTCCGATGAATTTTGGGAGATGGATTGTGTAATTTGCTTGTTTTCTGCATGCTCTTTAAGGGTCTCGTTTCACATTGTCATACTACCTGCACGTTAGGAGAAAATGTCAGCCACAATGAACACCTTCACTTCTGTGAATTACACTTTTCTTCTCTTCCCTCCGCTTTACTCTTTCTTCTCTTCTTAGTACTGCTTTGGTCATTTCACCAAGGGGTTTCTGCCCTCAGACCCCACACTACTTTCTTGCTTAAGCTGCTGATGTATTAGGGAATCACAAAGCACTGCAAGCTCCTTATCCTTTATGTCCTTGTGGTTTCCTTTATATCCGCTGCCTGTAAGTTAGGTTATATGAATGCCCTTTTACACACATGCATATATAGAGCCTATACCCACACTTACATTTGTATACATACACTTAATATGTCCTTGTGCATGTGTATATGTACAGAGATACATGATAGCTTCTCTTTGCATGGCATTACTTGAGTCTCAGATTATTTTGGGGTATTTATTGTATTCTACACCATATGTGAGCCTCCGAGGACAGTGTTCTCACTTTCAGGCCTGACAGTGCTAAGAACACTGTACCATTGCCTGACTGCTGCTCTGAAAGGGACATTTGGAATACTTTGATGGAGTCAAGATATACCAGAGGTGTTGAGAAAAGGAATCTCTTCCCCCTCTAGTGAGGTACCTCTGATATAGAAATTGTCACTGTTGACTGTAGGTGGGGCTGACAGACTAGAGATTGGAGTGAGAGGATCACACATATGACACAGGAGCGAATTCTGGGAGGTCCCTGCCAAAACTTGATGTCACTGGACATCAATTCATTGCCTGAATGTGTCAGGCAGTGAATTCCCATTGTGTTTTCAGTTCCTTGTAAAGAAAGGTTACTGCGAGATAACCTCACATGCATGTAGCACATTGTAAGGTATCTTTGGTGCCCTGTTGATAGCCAAAGGGATCTGTGTGGCACTCCTGAGTCATAGGCTTCAGATAGTGGTTTATAGTTATTATAGACACTGTAGCCACATGACTGATGGTGTGTGCTATGGTGGATTACTGCCCTTCTTATCATTACTTGTTAATTTCCTTTGTCTTTGACCTGATTGTCAGCCTTTTGTTGTTGTTAAATCTCTGAACCTGGTGGAAACAAATTAGGTTGCTGTTGTGGGTGGTATTAAGACTCAATGGCTGGTTTTAGCCAAGGGCCTGGAAGAATAGATGTGCTCACGCATACATGTGTGTACATATATAGCTATGAGGGGATGTCTTATTAGCAAGTGCTACAGCCTACGACCTCAGTGCTGACCATGGAGCTGAAGTCTCCTGTGTTGTCTTTTCTCTGTTGAAGAGCATCTTCACCTGTGCAGACCCGGAGCACAGCACTCTGGGTGCACACTGAAATGTAGATCTCAGTCTTAGCTTTACTATTGCAAAAAAGAGAGAGAAAAGGAGGGCAGGGACAGGGTTGCACAAGTAGGGCCCACTACCTGCAGTGTCTTTGTGGAAGAACAGCCCCTTCAGGGACACAAAGCAGGGAACGATATGGCTGGGCATTTGTTGTTCCTGCCTTGTAGACAAGGACAGAGAAGTGGAGTCAGGAAGCCTGCACTTCCTATGGGGAAGAGTCCAGGCAGTCTTCTTACTGTTCCTTAGGATGCATGTTGTTTTTTTAGGACTCACCCATCGTTGCTCTGTATCTCTCCTAAGTCTGTCAGAAAGAAGCCTGAGAGTTGTTGTAGCTCCAGTTCTGTCCACCCTGTGCTGACCCCATCCCTCCTCTGCTTGCTTCTCTTCCTGCTCCGGTGAGCCACAGGGTCTCTTAAGTTTCTTGGGGACTCAGGGTCTAACCACAGTGTCACCCCTTCAACACTGTCCCTTTCCTGTTGCTTCATCCTGGTACCTAGGTAAAGCCACTGTATTTTTATACTTCCCCGGGAGAATTTCCTTAGGAGGTACAGTCGACCACATATAAAGTTTACAGTCCAGATTCAGTCAATTAGAGACCACTGACAACGAAAACAAAGTAACACCACAGTTAGCACATTAGGATGTAGCACATTTGGGATGTGATATAAACGATATCTAGTTTAGAACAAGGAATTACTCAAACCAAATGCAAAGTAAGTAGTAGGTTTAAAATGACTGGAATCAAGTTATAGGAAATAAGGGTGTGAGATTGGCAGGGTTGGGTAGGATAGTCTAGCAGAGTTGAACTAGCCAGCATTCTTGGAGAGTGCATTCCATTCTTTGCTGTACATCCATTCATCCTCTGTCTCTTCCCTATTTCCCTTCTTTTTCTTTCTTTCTCCTCCTTCCTTGTAGAGTAACATTATTCTTAGATTTGTGTTGTGTGTTTAATTATCCACTGATACTTAGCGGCAGAATCCCAGTGCTTTACTTCCCGGTTTTAACTGTACTCACAAGGGTTGGACCAAGGCTGTATTGATAACTGAGCATCTCTTCTTGGCTGATGAGAGTGTTCTAGAGCAAAAGAGATGTGAGACTCCAAAGATAAATTTCATAACCTCTGAAAAGATGCATAAAGAAAGTTTTTGTTTTTTCTGATTTTGTGCCTGGTACTTGGGCTGTCGGTTTATGGCCGAGGCTCATCCTGAAGGCATGCGGAGAAGGCTGAATCCATGAGGTAGATAGACCCAACCTTAAAGGCCACTCCTCTGGTTTTCTGTGATGGTGAAGAATTGTCTCCTTCATAGCTGGAAGTGTTTGGAGTGAGGGTCTGATGTTTTAAAGATATCTAATCACACACATTGTTCATGCTTTTACCAAGATCTGTGAAAATACTCTTTGGGTTTTGTTAAAGCAGTTTTTATATTTCTTTTCACTTAGTTATAATAACTCAGTGTATTCTGTTTAGTTCTCTATCTTCAAGTTAAACATAGGCTTCTTTGCGATGCTGTGGGCTAGTTTGGGGGGTGAGGGGATGGGTGTTAAATGAGAGAGTCTAACTATAAACATTTTTTGGCAATGCCTGATTAATGGGACATTATTATATATTATATAAAGGCAAGAGTGTTTATTATTAAGGAGAAGGTGTATCTTTAAATCATGGTACAGTGCTCAGTTTGTTATTCATGAGAGGTATTTTGTAGAAACTCACACAGTTCATCATTGACCACAGACTTATGTGCTGCTTTAGCTAAACTAGTTCCTCTTATAGACACTGCTGAGAATCTGAAATGGAAAACTTACATGTTGGAAAAAACGGAACCGACATTATGTGTTTCTATTTGTGGGAGTTTTCTTTTTATCTTATGCAAAACAAGTAGAAAACATATGGATTGGATTGGCTTTGCTTATGAAAACCATCTCTCTGAGATGCAGGTTTGGGGTCACACGGGGGTGGGGCAGAGGATTTGTTATGTTTGTTGTACTTTCTAGGTCTACAGCCTTATCAACTTAAAAAGTTAGAATTTTATTAAATTGGGGACGAAGCTAAAATTTTACTATGAAAAATTTTAAGCATACAGGACATTGAAAAAGTGCCATCATCTCACAAATTTATCAGTTTCTCCAATGATCTTTATATTGTATGGTTATTAGTAATTTGGCCTAACTTCCCTCCTATGTTGGGAATATCCCTGTATATTCACATGTCTGTTGCATCATTTGCAGGTCAGCTGCCGACCAGGACACTAGTATTAAGGAAAAATGTAAATAATAGTGAATGAGAAGCAGCATTCTCTACCTTGAATATTGTGATGACTTTCTGGTCAACCATCATTGACTATAGATATTCTTGTATTAAAATTTAGTTAACATAGTTTTGTTTGTCTGTCTATTCCTCCCCAAAATGGAGTGTCTCCTTCCGAGTCACTCTAGGGGTTTTGAGAAATCTGGGTAAGTTCTGTCTGGTGCCCTAACTGGAGGGACGCTGAGGAGAATGTTGAACTAATTGGAGGAAAAAAGGCTTCAGAAAAGCAGAAGTAACCTCTGAAAACTTGTGCTTAGGATAGTGACTTATATTTAGTAAGTGATAAACCACTATGGGTGTTATCTTTGTTGAATGTCTTATGATGGTCACCTTTTTTGACCCCCCACTTCCCCTGCTGTGTGTGTTCATGTGTGTGTGTTTGTGTGTGTTTATGTGCATGCATGCTGGCTTTAAACTTCTATCCTCAGATCTCAACATCCTGAGTAGCTGAGATTATAGAAGTGAACCACTGATGATCTGCCAAGTATTTGAATGATTTTGAACCTGTTCATTCTACTTCTTGCCCTCAGAATGGAGTGGACAAAACAGGATACTCATGTGAGCAGGAACTGATCTGCCTTGTTTGGAAGGTGTTTAGACAGTTGGGTGTTTGGGAATGGGGCTGAAAGTCCATATGAGTTGTTTCTACAGCCCTGTTCCCACTGTAGTTTGTGGCCAGTGGAGGCATACACCACAGACCTGCCAGCCTAAGACCTATTATTAACTTCTCTGTGACTGAGGATCTCCCAGGGCCCGTGGTGCCTTTCTGAATTTTCCATTAACTCAGGAGGTAGCCCAGAGATTGCCTCGACCTCACTTAAAAACAGCTTGTTAGTTCAGAGAGAAGAGTAGGAATTGTGAGTTTTCTTGATTATCCTTCTAAGATTTAATACCATACATAATTTCCTAATTTTTTGTGATTTTTTTTTACCTATTTCAGAAAATTTCTTTAGAGGCTGATGTGCAAACTCTCCAAAAATAAAAATAAAAAAAGGAAGTTAGGATAGGTATCAATATTGGAAAAGTTTTCTTGTAGAATATTTTATTATCTTATTTCTAATCAGTGATATATTGAAAAGAGGACTTGTATATTTGTTTAACAGTTACTTCCTTTAAAATTATTATGAAATATAAGGGAGCATGTTGGAAAATCTGACTGCTTAGAAAGCAGATGTCTGCTGTACTTGAAGCCGATAGGGTTTGGGGAGGAAGTCTGAGGGTTGTTTCTTGGTATGGGCTCGGATGTTAATGTTGGAACAGCATTTCTTTCTCCCCTTCTTTTCCTCCCTCCCTCCCCTCCCTCCCTCCCCTCCCTCCCTCCCTCCCTCCCTCCCTCCCTTTCTTCCTCTCTTTCTTCTTTCTCTCTTTTTTTTTTTTTTTTTTTTTTTTTTTTTACTTTTTCTCTTTCTCTTTTCTTTTTTTTGCCAGTCCTGGGGCTTGAACTCAGGCGCTGAGCACTGAGCTTGGGCTTCCTCAAGACTAGGGCTCTACCACTTGAGCCACAGCACTACTATTTTTCTGTGTATGTGGTATTGAGGAATCGAACCTGGGTCTTCGTGCATGCTAGGCAAGCACTCTACCACTAGGCCAAACTCCGGACCTGGAACAGCATTTCCTGAAAGACCTGAGTTATAAGTCACTTTCCTTTGTGGTACCAGGTAGGAGCCACTTCCAGGATGGTCTTAAACCTTCATTAAAATAAATAAAGGATGCAGGATGTCAATGTATGTGCTATCTTGGCTTGTGTTGTTTTTCAACTCTGGCAGCCCCAAGCCATGTATGATTATAAAGTAAAACACTAGGAATCCAAATGTGTTAGGAAGAAACTGGGTTACCATGGTTAGGTAGACACAGGCTCCTCAGAAGAAGAGCAGCTGGGGAGAGTGTCTGTTCATGGTCTGATGACGTAGGCTCCCAGACACAGGACTAGAGATGACTTGACTCAGTGGACTAGGCTCCAGAGAGGAACCCTGACACACAGACTTATGCAAGTCTTGTGTAACTCCTGGTCCAGAATTATGACCCCAGAGACACAGCACTATATGACTGCAGAAGTATAGCTTAAAAAAACACCTGTTGGGCCAGGAGTTTGGCCTAGTGGTAGAGTGTTTCCTAGCATGCTTGAAAACCCAGGTTCAATTCCTTGGTACCACATACATAGAAAAAAGCGGTAAGTTGTGCCGAGGCTCAAGTGGTAGAGCTCTGGCCTTGAGAAAGTCCAAGGACAGTGCTCAGGCCCTGAGCTCAAGCCCAGGACTGGCAAAAAAAAACAAAAACAAAAACAAAAAAAACCCCACCTGTTAAAAATCTCTTTTGGGGGTGGGGAGTTTGGCCTCGTGGTAGAGTGCTTGCCTAGCATGCACGAAGACCCAGGTTCGATTCCTTGGTACCACATACATAGAAAAAAGCTGGAAGTGGTGCTGAGGCTCAAGTGGTATTGCTCTAGCCTTAGAAAGTCCAAGGACAGTGCTCAAGCCCAGGACTGGCAAAAAAAAAAAAAAAGAATCTCTTTTGGGTTCTAATGCTTTGAGGACAGAAGCAACCTTAATCTGCTTCCCCAAACCTTAGTAAGAGATATACATGACATGCTCACTGCTGCCCGCCACTGGAAGAGCACCATGTCTGTGAGTTTGTTTGATGTAGAGAATAAGTCTGTTGTTAGAGTCAGAGATATAGACTCTTTGCATTTTTGCTTTGAACCAAAAATCATTACTTCTCTCTCTCTCTCTCTCTCTCTCTCTCTCTCTCTCTCTCTCTCTCTCTCTCTCTCTCTCTCTCTCTCTCTCTCTCACACACACACACACCCTCACTTCATGAGAAACCTAACTGTAGAAGTGTAGGGAGGGTAAAAAGTAGAGGAAAATTAAAAAAAAACAACCGCAACAACAAAAAGCCATGTCATGTCATTACCGGGGTGTGAACTCAGCATCTAGGCACAGTCCCTTAACTTTTATTTACTCAAGGCTGGCAGTCTACCACTTCAGCCACAGCTTCACTTCCAGCGTTTTGGTGATTAATTGGAGATAAAAGTCTTACAGATCTTCCTGCCTCATCTGGCTTTGAACTTGAGTCCTTAGATCTCAGCCTCCTGAGTTGCTATGAATTTGAGCCGTCAGCACCTGATGAGATTATGTTAATGATGCTGTCATAAAATAATAAACTTATAACCATATGTGACATACTAAGAAAGGAGTTGTAGAAACAATGTATATAATAGTTCAGTGACAACTGTGCATTTGTTACAAGGATATATGTGCCTTTCATGATTTTTATTTTTATTCTTATATTGACCAAAGTGAAGGGCCTTGGAATGAGAGTTCTCATATTTGAATTATGTCACCTCAGGGTGATGTCAGCTTAACTTTTTGGCTTTAGTTGTTTTTTGCCCCCATTATTGTAGTTTTGTTCTTGGCACAACAAGTAAGTCTACTATGCCTGAATATTTCTTGCAGTGCTGATATGTGAGTAACTTTTATTTCATTTTTAACAGGGACCTGCGGAACAATCTTATTAGTAGTATAGATCCAGGTGCCTTTTGGGGACTTTCATCACTAAAAAGACTGTGAGTGCTTAAATTGCTTTCTTGTAAGTTTGAACTGCTCTGTCATATAAGTAGCTCTTATCTTAGGAGAACAAATAGAAGGATATTTAATAAATTTAGACATTCCCCTGTTCCAAAAGAACAGAGTTTTATTGGCTTGGAAGGTGGTTAATTTGAAGAGTGGTTAGGAGTTATTTGGTGCTATTCAGTTGTGTTGTTCTTATGCTAATTAAGTCATTATTTTGTTAGTTTTACAGGCTAGCATAATCTTTTTTTTATTTATGACTTTTCAAACTGTATCTTGTTATAATAGCACATAAATTGAGGTCATTTTTTTTTATCAATAACATAAATGCTATGTTCATGTGTCTTTTGTGTGTAATTGTTGTTTTTTAGAGGCCTAAGGAATAATTTTTCTTAATTCCAATGGGAAGCAGCCCCCTATTACATTCTTTTTACAGAGAGACTGATTCTGGGATGGGAAACCCTTTCCTTATCACTGGGCCCATTTGGCCATTAATAAGATCATTATTGGTCACATGAAGTTCTCAATACAGGCAGCTGACAAGAACATTATGTGTGTGTTCCATCATGTACCAAATGTTTGGCGGGCCTTAGGTGGCCCACAGACTGGTCATTCTCCATTTACTGGCACATTTACTGGGTGCCGCCTACTCACCATACTTCCACTTTTCTGGAAGAGCAAAGAGGCTGATAGCAAACTGACAAAAGAGTTCTTAGCCAGGAACTTTATAATAAGAAAAAGATGAAGAAGATGAAACTTATGTATTAGCATGTAAATTTTGTGTCTATTTGAACAATACTCAAGAATGCTGACTTAACAAATGTTCTCAAGGGGAATAATTTTTTTTTTTTTTAAGAGAAGTGACAAGACAAAAGAAAAAGACACAGTTTTCTTTGTGCATGTAGTGGAAAGGCAAATACATATGAAAGGGATAGTAGACCTGATTTGTTCAGAACTCTGAGGCTGGGGCCAATCTTTGATTTAGTCCTTTTCCCTAACGTACTTGCTCATGTCCTAGATTATATTTTCCTTGAAAATGTTTCAAGGGACGACCATGTATCATTTTTCTCCTGTCACCCACACAGCCATATTAACAGCTTTTCTTGATAATAGAAAAGTTAATCTAACAGTACTTCTGTGCCAAGGGAATGGTTGAAGGTAACCCAGTTTCATTAGGATGTGTGCAAAAAAATAAAAAAAAATACTGAATACCTTAGATTTTTCTGTCTAGTTCATTTATCTTAAATGATTTCTCATCTAAATGAGGAATGGCTGCCATCTAATATAAGTGAGAGAATTCCCACTCAGTAGCATCTAATTGAATTACTGGTACTATACTAGGCATCGCCTTAGCGTCTTCTCATTTTACTACATGTTAAGGAGTCTCTTGTGTTCTTGCCTGGGAAGGTAATTGCCATTTGTAATGTTCTTCCCAGTAGGAAATACATTCTTAATTGCAAGTAGCTTACTTGTAATTGAACTTACAGTACACAACTTACAAACTAAAGGAACCTTAAGACTCTGTGGGATATACAGATATCTACCTGTCAGTAGTGTTGTTGGCTTCTTGGTTAGCCAGGCAGGAATTTTTTCTAAATTATTTGTTTCAGTGGCGATTCCTACTTGACAGCAACACATAAAGTGTTTCTTTTTTTTTTAATGTAGATAATTTAAATCAGGAAGATTAAGTGGCTTTCTGAAAAAATTAAACTACCAGAAGTTGTTGAAATCTAGACCATTTTGTTTCTCTTTTGCTTTATCAACACATTCAGTCTGATTCTCAATTCAAGTGAAAACTCATTATAAATACCTAAATTCTTTTTTAAGTAGGTATAACTATAATGAAATTGTTTCCCAAAGAATCAATGGTAATTACACCATTTAAAGCATAGACTTGAGACAAGATAATGAATAGAACCCAGAAATGATTGTTTTGAAGCAACAATTCACAAGATGACGCTTAATTTTCTTACACTGTAAAACTAGGAAATAAAAGGAAAGTCTACTGAAATAAAAAAGAAGGCCAGCTCTGTTAAATATTTAGCCTCAGTGTTCTGAGGAGCTTGAGTTGTATAAAAAGCACCATTGAAAATTTGTGATACTTAAGATGTTTTTAGCAAAAGTCTTTGCAGAAGAAAGGTAGCTCTGTGAAGTTATGGGATACTAGGCTTAACTAGGGAAGAACAAAATGGGTTCAGATGTTGTATTCCTGTAATTTGTAGTTAAAGTACAGTGTTTTCTGCCACCACCACGAATATAGTTTGGGATCCTGCTATTTTGGTTTGGAAATGGGTCCCTCAAAGCACGTTTCTAGAGTAAGTCACGGTGTAACTTAAATGTGTATTTCTCCCTATAGACAATAATATCTAAGAAAAAAACTGATAAAAATGTTTTTGTAAGTTTGACTTAAAAAAACCTCTCCAATTATTGTATCAAATTTCAAAGTGTATTCAGTCTAGCGTCTAGCCAGGCGTGGGTGGCTCACAGCTGTAATCCTAGCTGCTCAGGGGCTGAGATGTGAGGGTTGTGGGTCAAAGCCAGCCTGGGCATAGAAGTCTGTGTGTGAGACACTTCTCTCCATTTAGCCACCAGAAAACAGAAAGTGGTGCTGTGGCTCAACGTGGTAGAGTAGCCTTGAGCTGAAGAGCTCAGGAATAGCACTCAGGCCCACAGTTCAAGCCCCACGACACAACAAAATTCTAACTAGAAATTGTGCATAAAAAAAGAACCTATTATAGATTGAAGAGAAAAATTTTTACCAAGTGACGTTTGATAGGAACTGGAAGATGGAACTGATTGGAAAAATAATTGGGTATTACCTGATGGTGTTCAAGTCATTTGACCTGAGACTAATTGATAGAACTGTTCATAAAGTAAAGGCGAACTGAATTGTTTTTTTCATTATAGCCACAATTTCTGAGTATTTAAGGAATTAAGTTAGAAAGCATTAAGTTTCAAGTTCTGTAGAGGAAATAAGAATTGCTTTATTTTGGTAATTGACCCTCTTATCCATTATCTCTTATTTGCTGGGTGAGGTTGACTTAGTTTTCTAGCTACCCTGGTACAATTAACTGTGTAGGTCATCTAAGGAATTGTAGCACAGGCAGTCAGATAGATTGTGTCTTGCTCTCACTACTTCAGCTTTATCTAGAGTGATTTTTGTAGGAGTTAATGCTTGAAATAAAATTAAGTAGTGTTGACTCTATGTGCCATAAGTGAAAGTAAGAATCACTTTCTCCGAGTGCCTTTGTTATCTCACTTGAAATGGGTAAATCTTTCCAGGATGCCGAAAACAAAGGTCTTGCATGCTACAAAACCTGGATGTTATTCTTTAGTATTGAGTGTATTTGACCTGGATTAATTAAGAGAACTAATTGAAAACACATTTCCCCTCTTCCACTTTAGGGATCTGACAAATAATCGAATAGGTTGTCTAAATGCAGACATATTTCGAGGACTCACCAATCTGGTTCGACTGTAAGTACCTTCCTATGAAAATGTAAGGCAGTATTTAGGCCAGTACCCAGATGTTTGTGAACACCTGTGAGATGTTTATAAAAGTAGTACAAGGAGAAGGAGGAGGGAGAAGAGGAAAAAGTGGAAGTTACAGAAGGAGTAAGGGATAAGAAGCTCACAGTTACAGTCATGGTGATGAGTATCTTCAGTATCTGTTACCCATATTAATTGAGACCTGGGGTGTATCAGATTTGGGAACATCTCATGCATCAGGAGATATCTTAATGGCTAGTGCCAAATGTAAAGAATAAATTCATTGTTATTGGTTGTGGGGTTTGAATTCAGATTCTGGGCACTGTCACTGTACTCTTTTATTCAAGGCTAGCACTCTACCACTTGAGCCACAGCTGTACTTTGGGTTTTCTAGTGGTTTATTGGAGATAAGAGTATCACAGACCTACCTCCCCAGGCTGGCTTTGAAACCTGACCCTAAGGTCTTGACTTCCTGAGTAGCTAGGATTATGGGTATAAGCCACCAGTGGTTCTCTTCATACCTACTTTATAATCATAGCCTGAAGTTATTTATATATATAGTACTTTTGGCAATTTTGTCCATTATATAAAACCAATTTTTATATCATGGAACCCAGCCATGTCTGTGCTTAAAATATTTGGAGTTTTGGTGCATTTTGGATTTTAGATGTACCTATTAGGCATGTTCAACCTGTAGTACATAACCATACCACACATACACATGAACACGTATCACATACATTTGGCACACACAATGGACATACAATAGAACACATTCCTGTTGAGTGATAGAATACTAATAGTCCAGAATATTTGCAAAATTTTCAGTAGGGAACAAAAAAAAGCCTAATTAGTGGTACCTGGACAGGGAGTTGAGAACAAAGATTAGTGTCATTGTCCTCTGGCCATGGGGTTTGGGTTGAGTTGTTTAACTTTTTTGTACTTATTTTACATGATTTTTCTTTCTAAATTATATGGAAAATCCATATAAAGAATTTAAATCTCATAATAATCTCATAGATGTGATTGGGATACTGACTCTGTGGAAATGAATACGCAGCAAAAATGACATTTCCCTCTTCTGTCTTACTTATCACCCTGAGGTAGCCTCAGTTAATGATCCATTATACATGTTTTCACATTTTCTTTTCTGTGGTCCTTAAAAATGTCTCATGATTGGCCACTACTTGTTAAAAATTACCAACATGTTTTTTTCAACAGAGAACATTTGATTCACTTCATGCATTTTTTCCCCCATGGCTACATACTAGACTACTCCAGGGACAGGACAAAATACAATTCCTTTGTGGAGATTTTATTTGGTTATGTTTACCCCAGGAGACATAGCTATATATGCACAGGTGTTATGTCATCTGTATATAACTGGAAGAATCTGTTGGACAAAAGGAAAATGAATAAAGAAAATTTAAAATTGTGTTAAAATCGGTAAAGTGCCTTAAGTTCATCTGATAGTTGATAGAAAAATTATTATTGAGTACTAAAATATTTCATAATTTTGCTTATTTCTCATAAGGTTAATAATAATTTTGTCCTTTGTCTTCACAGAATTTATTTTCTAGTTATTCCCTGTTTTTATAGATTTTAGACAATGTTCATATGAAGTCCTTTATAACATTATATAATGATGATAGAAGAAAAGATTAAGTGGTAGACAAATGATGGATAAGTATTTCTAAAGATGAAATTATTTCTTTTCCAGAAACCTTTCAGGGAACTTGTTTTCTTCATTGTCTCAAGGAACTTTTGATTATCTTGGCTCATTACGGTCTTTGTAAGTAAGAGTTTTCTTTGTCTTGCTTCACATAGATCAGTTTTTGAAAATGAAAAATATTTATTATTACACTTTATGAAATTTCTTGAGGAATATCTTGTGAACTTGCAAAGGATTAGAATGAAAGCATGTATTGAATTGGAAAAATTAGTACTGGTATCATCCACCTTACATCCAGGGCAAATGCATTTATAATTGTTTTTCTTCAACTTGGTTTTTAAATGAAATGTTTTTTGTTGGTGGTAATTAAATCCCCTTAGGATAAACCCTGGTTCTGTATGAAGAATTTGTAGTGATAAATATTGTATACTCTGTCCTATAATTTATCCTATAATTTCTTGCTCTGCACTGAATTTGTAATTTATTACCAATGTTTTAGGGTTGTTTATTGAGAATGCCTGTTCTATGTAGTCAGAATAGATCTTTTTTTCCCCCACAGTTCTCTGTAGCTTTAGAATTGGTTGGGTTTGTAAATGCATGCATGTACTTTAGTGGATTGAATCTTTTTTGGTAGGGAGGGAAATATTCTTCTTTACTACATCCCTCTTTTCAGAATATATTTTCTCCTCCACTTAATGTATTGTTTTGGGGATTGAACTCAAGGCCTTGAATCAGCTCTATATAATTAGCACTTTTCCACCAATCTACTTTCCTGGCTCTTTTCTGAAGCTGAGTTAGATTATAATGGATAATCTGGCTTTTGACATGAAGAGTAGCATTTTCATCTTAAGAAAAAGAAAGTACCAGGAGACAGTATCGAGATTTTTACTTAGCATTGTTATGAACTGACAAGAAGGGGGTACTTAGGAATTAGAAGTCCATCAGACCATGATTTTGGTTTTGTTTTCATACTCATTATCTCTTTGCTGTATTCTGGTCCCATTGCTTTTCTTTTTGTTGTTGTTTTTCCTCCCTCCTCAAAAAAGAAAAAAAAAAAGAAAAGAAAAGCTAGTGAAATGGACTCTGCACATCGTCTGAGCTGGGAACACATACTTGTGTTTGCTCTTTGTACTTTACTGGTTTATAGAACACATTACATTCTATTTCTCTATGTTTATATTTCTTTCTGCTGTTTCATAAGACTTATATTGGCAGTGAGCAGCTTCTTAATAGTTATTTTTATTTTCTGGACATGGCATCATGTATATCTTGTCAAGTATTACTGAGCAGGGTGTGGTGGCTCACGTCTGTAATCTTAGCTACTTAGGAGGCTGAGATCTGAGGATTACGGTTCACAGCCAGCTGGGGCACTAAAGAACTTGATCTTATCTCCAATTGACCACTAGAAAATAAGAAGTGGGGCTGTGGCTCATGGTAGGGCGGTAGCCTTGAGTTGTAGAGTTCAGGGACAATGTCTAGGCCCAGGGTTAGGGTGGTAGCCTTGAGTTAAATAACTCAGGGACAACACCCAGGCCCAGAGTTCAAGCTCCATGACCCCCGCCCCCCCCCACAAAAGTATTAGTGAAAGGAATGTGTAAGAGATGACCATCTAATAAACCTGTCCATATCTGGCTGTAATCTTTCTCTGTTTCTTATTACCAAGACCAAATTATAAAGTGTCCACTGCATATAAAAATAGTTCACTCTTTCCGATTAAGTACAAAACAAGTCTTATTTTTATATCCTTTCAATTTGCATCTTTTAAATAGCTGTGGTGTCACCTGTTACGTAGGAGGAAAATATCAGAACTTTTCTGCAACTTCATGGAGCTATGGTGTAGTCAGGTGATCACAATGTAACCGTCCCAAACAGTGCTGTTTTCCTTCACGTTGTTATTTGTGCTGCTCCAGTACATAGAAGTGGTTGTGGATGTTTAGGCCAGGAAGGGAATAGTGAGAATGGAAAATTATGAGTCTTCAAGATCCAGAATCACTGCCATGCTGTTTGTGAAATGAGGTAAAGGCATGACAAACAAAAGGGATGAGAAGTTGATATTCCAGAACTCCGGGGTTCTGGAACTTAGTGTGTAGGAAATGGCCACTTGACAGGTAGTTTTCCTTTCAGATACCAGCTTGGATTAAAAGCAGAGTCCCAGGGTTAGTGGGCTGGAGCCCAGCACTCTGAAAGACAAGCCATTAGAAAACAGAACATAGCCCACAGGCATGGTATTTTACCATAAAAAAGGTAAAGCAATGCAAAGCAAAGGTGTTGTGTAGTATTATTTATTGTAATCCCCATCTCTGTTGCAGAGAGTTTCAGACCGAGTATCTTTTGTGTGACTGTAACATACTGTGGATGCATCGCTGGGTGAAGGAGAGGAACATCACTGTGCGAGACACCAGGTGTGTTTACCCTAAGTCACTGCAGGCCCAGCCAGTCACAGGTGTGAAACAGGAGCTGTTGACATGCGGTAAGGGAAAAGGCAAACCTGAGGATGGATTAACTGCATTTTGACTCGCTGCTTTGTTTTGTTTCTTGACAAACTATGAAATTATTTTGATGGAAGCGAAGCACTTTGCAGATCTTCAAGGATTTTGTAATATTTAGCTTATGCCAGTCTTTAAACCAGCTGGGTTAGGAAGCATCTTCTTGTTTGGTTTGTAAGGTAACTGTGCTTTAGTTCTGAATGACTGTCCTTATGAGCACATGTTTCAAAGCATAACTCAAGACTTGGTTATCAATTGACTAATCAGAATTGTAAATGGTAATGGTCTCAGGATGCCCACATGTTATTTTTAGTGTTGTTATTGTTTTATGATTTTGAAGCATATCTGAGGAGAAATAACATTGACCATATGTTATGAGAAAAAGTAAAATGGAATATACCCAGTAAACCATAAGTCTAACATAATGCAGGGAGATCCCAATGTTTGGAGCTAGACATTACTTATTTCTTCCTTTTTTTGTTGTCATTACTATCAATTTAACAAGTAAACTATAATCTTTGAGCATTAGGACTTATGAAAGGATGCTGGGCATCAGTGGTTTACGCCTATAATCCTAGCTACTACTAAAGAGGCTAAGAGCTGAAGATCACTGTTGGAAGCCAGCCTGGGCAGTAAATTTGGTGAGACTACTCAGAAAAAGCCAAAAGTGGGTGCTGTGGCTCATGTGGTAGAGTGCTAGCTTTGGAAGAGGCTCAGAGACAGCATGTAGGCCCTGACTTCAAGCTGCAAGACTGGCTCCCCCCCCCAAAAAAAAAGAAATAAAAATTAGAAACAGAAAAACAAAACCTATGTTACTTCATATGTAAAACACAGCCAGGATTGAGACCTTGGTATGCTCACTTCTGTACTTCTGTATTTTCATGAAAATGTTACCATATTTTTAATCATATTGAGACAAACTTTTTAGAAGTTGAAATAAGGTGTTTTTTATTGTATTAGAGAGATGCATTCTAATGCATTGTAAAGACTTGGCAATAATTTATCAGCTTCTTTCTTACTGAATAACTAGTGTATTCATAATTTCTCACTCCATAAATAATACAGTGATTAATTTCTTTAGATATATTTACATATTCACTACTTTTCCCTTGTATCTTGCTAAAAATAAAATTGTGCTTGACAAATGAGCTAAATATTTTAAAAGCTTGTAATGAGTCGGTGGCATTTGTGGATATTTTTGCATTTCTGACTGCAAGAAGACATCATATTTTTGAAAATTATTGTAAGGTAGATTATCTTCAAATATTTTTCTTTTTGTTTAAGTGTTCTTAATTTTCCACAATAAATATGTGTATTTTTTTTTATGGGTCATGGGGCTTGAACTCTGGGCCTGGGTGCTGTACTTGAGCTCTTCAGCTCAAGGCTACCACTCTACCCCTGGGCCTGAGTGTTGACCCTGAGCTATTGCCCTACCCTTGAGCCACAGCCCTACTTCCCATTTTCTAGTGGTTAATTGGAGATAAGAGTCTCATGGACTTTAGTGCCTGGGCTGGGTTTAAACCAAGATCCTCAGATCTCAGCCTCTTGTGTAGCTAGGATTACAGGCATGAGCCATGGCACCTTGCAATATGTGTATTTTTACATCCAGCAATCAGTATTATAGTTACAAATAACATAATGTCTGAAAAAAACACTGAACTATTAGCACCTACTTCTCCTTTGTTCCAATCTCTAGATGTAAGTGTTGCTTTACAACTTGTTTGTTTAGTTTGCATCTGTGCTTGTCTGATAGTCCTGTGGTGCCACCAGCAGCAAGAAGTTTTACCTATCAGAAACAAGGACAAAATGGTTCCGCTTCAGTGTTACTTACTTTGGCTTCCATCTGTTACCCACTTAGATTGATGTCTTTGTTTTATTACTATAGTAAAATACTTGAAGCTGCATAACAGTAATGAAAAGAGACTCATTCAGTTCACAGCATTGAGCGTTGATCAGGCTGTCCTTTAGGTTTGTCCTGTCGAGGGCCACAGGGGATGACATCACGGTTGGAGGATATATGGGAACATCACATTACAGGACAAGGAGCCCAAAGTGCACTGTAGGGGTCAAGTTGTGACGGTGTTAACAACTCAGTCTCAGGAGGCCACCATTTCCTTCCAAGGATGTACCCTCAAAGATGAGACTGAAGTGGCCTCCACTAGGCTCCATCCATCACTATGCCTTTGGCTACTCGCGGAACAAGCTTCCAGCCCAGCAGTCCTTGCAGAACATCCACAAAGCATAGCAGCACTTAGAATGCTGATTACCAAAGGAATACTTTTGGTTCTGTTTTCTGTAGTCTTAGTAGAGTCTGTACAACTTTCAGATGCAGTGTATAGAAGTGGATTCTGTGTGTTTACTAAGTCTTTGTTTCCTTTCTCTAGATCCTCCCCTTGAGTTACCATCCTTCTACATGACTCCATCTCATCGTCAAGTCGTGTTTGAGGGAGACAGCCTTCCTTTCCAGTGTATGGCTTCCTATATTGACCAGGACATGCAAGTCTTGTGGTATCAGGATGGGCGAATAGTTGAAACGGATGAGTCACAAGGCATCTTTGTTGAAAAGAACATGATTCACAATTGCTCCCTGATTGCAAGGTAAACATTTTACATGAAGCATCTTTGTGAGTAGTATTTATCCTTTTGGAATTGTATAGTTGGAATTTAGATTGGTAGTTTATCATCTTCCATATATATATATATATATATATATATATACACACACACATATATATATATATATACACACACACACACACACACATGTACGTATATATACATAGGGCATTTCTTTTCTCCTCTATATCCATGTCTAAAAATGAATTACCCTTTTTATCTGGTTTTGAAACTAAAAGCTTAGTATGAAAGAGAAATACTTAAAATGTTAAAGTCTTTCTGTTTAACATTTTGGAAGGGGAAAAAAAAAGGAAAACTTGTAATGCCAAACCTGGCTTCTATTTCGTAGTGTTGCCTAAAAGCTTGGGTTTGGTTTTAGGAGGTGACCTCATTTTCACTGTTTTTCCTTGTTTTTAATGCTAAATTTAAGAGTACTTCCTTTCCTCACCTACTGTATAAAAGAATATAACATCGGAACTTGCCAATCCCGTGATTTGTGTAGGTACCAAATTAGTTAATTTGGATGAGCTTTGTAAACTGTAAAAAGATCGGGCATATAATTAGAGTATATAATTAGAGTTGGGATGCAATTTCCAAACTTCCAAGGCAGAGGCTATAAAATGCTGCAGAGAAAGTAAACATTTTCCAAATTGAGATTTCGTTCTTGAAACTTCTAGGGTTGAATTTTTCTATTTTATAATTTTCTTCCTTGGGACTTCCTACCTGCTTGTTCAAAACATATTTTCATTTATGCCTTCTAATATTTAGAGTAGCTGCTTTTAAATCCTCCTCTGATTCTAGCAGCTGAATCATTTTTGCAATCCTTATGACTGACTTCTTTTGAATATAGTTGATATTTTACTATATATTTTAATTATTTACTTGCCTAGTAATGGTGGGTTTATCTCAGACATTATGATAAATACACTATAGTGGAGAAGTTGGCAAAGTACAGTATATGAGCTAAATCTGTTCCATGAATCTCTGTGCTTAAATTATTATATACTGTTTTAAGTGGTTGTACTCTAAATGGTTATAGAAGTACTTATATTACATATATATATATGTGTGTGTATATATATATATATATGTATATATACATATTATTTGGGTGAGGGGGTAGTCCTGGGGCTTGGACTCAAGGCCTGGGCACTGTCCTTGGTCTTTCTCAAGGCTAGTACTCTACCACTACTTGAGCCCCTGGCTTTTTCTGTGTATGTGGTACTGAGGAATCGAACCCAGGGCTTCATGCATGCTAGGCAGGCACCCTATACTAAGCCATGTTCCCGGCCCCTTACATAATATCTTTTATGTTGTTTCAAACCAGAAAATCTAAATCATTTACTGTCTGAACCATGAAAAATTTGCTGACTCTTGACTCTGGATTCTGTTGTATTCTTCTGAAGAGAGCTGAGTTTTGTTTGATCAGGCAGTTAGCTGACTGACCTCAGGCTCCTCACTCTGTTTTGTTTGCCAGGTGGCTGCTAAAATCTTGGTTTCTCCCTTATCTGTCTGTGTGCTTTGGCCATCAGTAAGAGATCCAGTTGGATTTTGTACATTGGGTTTGTGCTTCTGGAGAGGTTCCTTTTTCCCTCTATTTTGACTTCTCATGCTAGTAAGATAGGGAATTTTTGTGGAGTGTGCTATTTGACAGAAATCATTACAAAGGAAATGTGGCAATCTTTTCTTCCTAGTGTTGAATCTTTGCTTTTGATTACTCTTCATGTGTGCAAATTAATCAGTTTGATCAGTGCTTATAATTTCTAACTACAGGAAATGTGCCTTCATCATGTGAACTATCTCACCATTACCTGAAGCAGAATTTCCTTACTAGGTAATAAGATTGTTAGAGATAACATATTCATTGTTTCATTAATTTTTTACTGTGCTGATAATTACACAGGCATATACATATGTCCAAATTAATCAAATTATACACTTTTAAGCAGTACATCTATAGACAATTTAATTGACAATACAGTAGCAAAAGAGCTATGATTAATTTAAATGTGTAAATTCTGGAGCAACCAAGTAAATGGTTTTACTTTAAAAATTTTTCTGGAGATTATTCTTGATTAACCTGAATTCATTATAGCAGTATGAAATTTTTACTTTTAAGGATAACAACTTACAGACCAGGAGTTTGGCCTGGTGGTAAAGTGCCTGCCTAGCATGTATGAAGACCTGGGTTCAGTTCCTCAGGTCAAGTGGTAGAGCTCTAGCTTTGAGAAAAGTCCAAGGACAGTGCTCAGGCCCTGAGCTCAAGCCCAGGACTGGCAGGAAAAAAAAAAAAAAAGAATAACAACTTACAGGGATAGTATCTAGACCCAGAGTTTATGCCCCACAACCAACAAAAACAAAAAACAACAACAACCAAAACCCAGTAACTCATGCCTATAATCATAGCTACCCAGAGGCTGAGATCTGAGGATTACAGTTTGAAGCCAGCTGGGCAGGAGACTGTAAGACTTCTATCTTGAATTATTATATATGAAAAAAGCTTTTCTCTTTTTTTTCCCACTTACAGTTAATCTCATGTGGTTACTATATCTGACTTTGTTATTTGTATAGTGTATGTATGTATATTTATTTGAAATAGAGGAGGAAAGTGAGATTATTGGGAGTGGGTTGGAGGAGGGAAAGGGACAAAAACATAAGGGGTATGAAGGTTCGAGAAGTAATGCACGCATTACCTGACGAATGTAACTGTAACCCCTCTATACATTATCCTGACAATTAAAAACAAAACAAAAAAGGAAAGTGGACCTGTGCTCAAGTGGTAGTGCTCTAGCCTTGAGGAAAATAACCTCAGGTACAGTACCTAGGCCCTGAGTTCAAGCCTCCTCCTCATAATAAAAAAATAATTTTGTCTAACATTGTTAGTAGGAACACTTGACAGTGAAAAAATCTTTCAGATGAAAACTTCAAAGTCCTCTCCCCAGTGAGCTTCAGAGTAATGCTGAAATAGAAGGATATATGCTATCACTGAGGTGGATAATATGAGATACCTGCTAGCTCCTGAGCCGTCTCCTCAGTAGTTAATCTTTCATCCATGTATATCAGTGTGTATGTATGTAAAAAACAACAACAAAAAACCCCTCTTCTTAAGATGATGTACAAAAGGGGTTACAGTTACATAAGTCAGGTAAAGAGTACAGTTCTTCTGGGACAGTGTCATCCTTACCCTCATCATCTCTAATTTTTCCCTCCCATAAGTTGTATGTACATTTTCAGCATAGTGATTGTGATTTTGATAGAAAATGCAACTGTGGCTTTTTTCTTTCTTTCTCAATTTCCTTACATCTCTAGATATACTGTCTGGAATATTTCTGGAAGTTTTGGAGCACTACTGATTGCTTCTAGGCATTCAGAATTTTGCTAACACTTATCCACAAAAAAAAAAAAGAAAAAAAAAAAAGAAAAATGTCATGGTGTTCAAAGAGGGTCCTGCCAGGCCCAGGGACACTCAATGCATCTTCAGAAACCTTTTCAGAGTTTGAAGAGAGCATGCTGATCTTGATACAGTTTCTCTTAGTGACTGCCAATGACTGCTTGGACTATATCACTCTCCACACTGAGTATTGTTTGAAAAGCATAGTCGAGCAAGAAGCAGGGCATACTGGTTTTTTCAGAATGTGATTTTATTGTTTTCAGTACTGAAAGACAGCCAGATCCCATTTGGAAAAGATTATGCTTATTTACAAATGAAGAAAAAACATTAGTTTTTAATTTCCTTTTGTTGTTGTTGGTTATGGGGCTTGAACTCCGGGCCTGGGTGCTGTCTCTGAGCTCTTCAGATACCCTTGAGCAACAGTGCCACTTTTGGTTTTCTAGTGGTTAATTGGCAATAAGAGTCTCAAGGTCTTGAGTGCTCAGGCTGGCTTTGAACCTCAAACCTCAGATCTCAGTCTCCTGAGTAGCTAGGGTTACAGAGGTGAGCTACCGCATCTGGCTAATTTCATTACATATATATATATATATATATATATATATATATATATATATACCACTATATTTTTGAGTGGCTACCATATTATGCCATAGATAATGCTTTATTTTCCCCAGTACTGGGGCTTGAACTCAGGGGCCTAGTACTTATTCAGCTTACTTATTTGACTGGCATTCTATCACTTGAGCCACATTTACAGCTTAGTTTTTTGCATGTTAATTGGAGAGGACATCTTGCATACAATTTCTGTGCAAGATCCCAGCTAGCAGAATAGCTAGGATTCCAGGTGAGCCACTGGCATCTGGTTGTGTTTGTTTGGTGCTAAAACAGCATGCCATTGTGTATGTCTGGTTTATCAAGCTGGACTTGAACTTTTGATCCTCTGTCTCAGACTTCTGAGTTGTCTTCTACCATGCCTGGCTCTATGTGCAGGGTTATTTTTGTTTGTTTTGTGCTGTTGGAGGGGAGGAGGGGATTTTGAATTCACAGCCTAAGTACTGTTTTTGCTCAAGGCAAAAACTCTACCATTTGAACTAAAGATCCACTTAGATATAGAGTTGGTTTTGTTGTTGTTGTTTGTTTGTTTTTCTGTTATTTGGGGGGTGGAGGGGAGGAGGTTCACGGGGCTTGAATTCTGGGCCTGAGTGCTGTCCCTGAGCTCTTCAGCACAAGGCTGCCTCCCTACCCTTGAGCCACAGCCCCACTTCCCATTTTCTAGAGGCTAATTTGGAGATAAGACGCTCAAGTTCTTAGTGCTGGAACTGGCTTTGAACCTCCTGAGTAGCTAGGATTACAGGCATGAGCCACCACACCGGCAGTGACAGAGTTTTAAGATTTAAGTTTTGAGATTTAATTGCAACTGCCATGGAAATACCTTTATGGGGATTGAGGTTCCATGAAATTTAAAATGTCAGTCATTAAAGGCTCTGGAACTGAGAACGTTTGGGAACCTCTGGATTAAGGAAGGATTTTTCTCTTTGTCAGAATTTCTGTACACTTTTTTGTAGTTTAGTGCAACTACAGGAAGTAGAATGTAAATAGGCTTTCTGGCTGTTTAAAAATATCAAATCTTTTTTTTTTCATCTCTCCATCTTGAAAATATTGTTAGCTATTGGTTCATAGACAAGATGGTTTGGTTTTTATTTGCATGTTTGTTGTAGCCCTCAGTGATTTAGGAAATCAGACAAATGTGTATTAACCTTAATATATACTTTTATAAGGTAATTAAATGCTACATGCTTTATGTCTCATTAATTCTTATCATTTGTGTAGATCTAATAGCAAAGCATAATAGGGTCCTTCATGGGAGTAGAGGTTAATTGTAGGTTTTGACATCTTTATTATTAGAGAATTATAATTTAACCTTAAAAATGAGATTTACTGATAGTAGAGATACTGCTTTTTTATAAATGTAAATGTTCTGTACTTAGAAGCTTACTTTATGAAAACATTAGTTGATCATTTACTAAGCCTTTACAGAGATTTATCTAGGTTATTTCTGGTGTGACCCCTGTTCTACAAACTGTGTATGCTTGACTAGATTCTGAATTACACACTTTCATAATAGTAATTTACATGCTTCATGATAGTATTTAATTTGGGCTTGAATATTTTACTCAGTCTTTGACAGGGTGGGTGTGATTGGGATACTTCCAAGTTTGGAGGGGAAACACATTCTGCCAGCCTCTCCTGTTGCTCCCCTCCTCCTCCCACTTCACCAGAGATGTGGTCTAACACCTGCGATGACCTTGCTTTTGATTCTCCTTCCTCACTGTCCTTGTCATTGCATCCTATGGCCTCTTCCCTCACTTGTGTGACTTTTACTGAAGGACATAAAGGGTTAGTCTCCTTTGGTGTACTGGTTGTTCCTCTTTGTACTTAGCAAGTACTTGGCTTGCTGTGTGCACTCAGACATATTGGCAAATGAATAATTGAAATCACAATCTCTCTTTTTGTCTAATCACATTTTCTTTCTTTCCTTTTAATTTATTTTTTTTTATGCAGTGCCCTAACCATTTCTAATATTCAGGCTGGATCTACTGGAAATTGGGGCTGTCATGTCCAGACCAAACGTGGGAACAATACAAGAACTGTGGATATTGTGGTATTGGAAAGCTCTGCACAGTACTGCCCACCAGAGAGGGTGGTAAACAACAAAGGTGATTTCAGGTCAGTGAGATGGAAAAAGTCTGATTTCTCCGGAATCTTTTATTCTTAAACACATATAAATGGACTCCTATTCTCAGTAATAAACTAAGAGATATGTGCATGTGTTTGTATGTGTATCTTTCTGTCTGTCTGTATCTGTCCATCTCTCCGAGAACTGTCTTTTAGAATGAAAAGATGACTAAACTTTAGTTCAGACCAGTTAATAAGATGTTTGAAAGAGTCATTGCTGAGGAATGCTTTTGTTGTAAGTATTAGAATCTACTACTTTAGAACAGTAGGTTTGATCTTCTGTTGATATAGTAGAGAATTCAGACAGGTTATTGATAGGGCCTTTGTTTCAGGATCTTTTACAAGTGAACTTTGGAGAGTTTTGTTGCCAAGTCCCTCTTAACTACTGATGGTTGATTAGATGTCATAATTGGAGAGATACTATCTGATTTCCTTCCCTAATTCAGTTCTGTTAAATGAGTAGGGCTTGGATAAATACAAGCCCTGGGGAGCCTAAAACTTTCAGAGCCATTGGGATCCCAGGGTGTCTGCTGGATAATGAGTTCAGATAAGCCGAATGAGATAAATTGTTTTTGGTAGAAAGTTTGGGACACATCAAAATGTTAACTTATTTCCTACATTTTCTCCTTCTAAAACTGCTTTACACATCTCTAGATAGGTTAGTAATATTATCTTCCAAGATTTGAGTAATGAATATTTTTAATTAAAGAGTTTATTAACATTGATTTTTACATCATATTTCAAATGATGTGTTTAACAAACAAGTATTCAAGAAGGGAATCTATATACAGTCACTGGTATGAGTAATGAATTTATTGTTGGTAAAAATGAAAAGAAATCGATGGCTCTTTTACACAGCATAAGGATTGTTTAAGATTGAGTACATTTTCTCTGGTGGCTTCTATTGCCTCTTCTGGATTATCACACCAGTGTGTTATGATTAAGACAACTGTTTGATGTTAATATTCCAATCCTGGGAGAAAAGGCAATAATTCTATCTTTATTTTTTCGTGGCTTTTACTGCTGTTTTTTTTAACAGGTAGGTAGGTAGGTAAGTAGGGTGATAGGGAGATAGGGAGATAGATAGATTTTATCTATATAGCACTCATACATACATATATATGTATATATGTGGGGATATATATGTGTGTGTGTGTGTGTGTGTGTGTATACTTCTTTTTGTGGGTCATGGGGCGTGAACTCTGAACCTGAGTGCTGTCCCTGAGCTCTTCAGCTCAAGGCTACTGTCTTTGAGCCACACTGCCACTTCCAATTTTCTGGTGGTTAATTGGAGATAAGAATGTCATGGACGTGAGTGCCCGGGCTGGCTTTGAACCACAATCCTCACATTTCAGCCCCCTGAATAGCTAGGATTATAGGCATGAGCCGCTGAGTCCAGCTATCAGCTAACTCTTTCTTTCTTTCCTTTTTCCTTCCCTCCCTCCCTCCCTCCCTCCCTCCCTCCCTCTCTCCTTCCTTTCTTTCTTTCTCTTTCTTTCTTTCTTTCTTTCTTTCTTTCTTTCTTTCTTTCTGTCATGGGGCTTGAACTCTGTTCTGGGCTCTGTTGCTGAGCTCTTCAACTCAGGGCTAGCGCTTTACCACTTGAGCCACATCACCACTTCTGGTTTTCTAATGTTAATTGGAGATAAGAGTCTCATGGACTTGGGCTTCCTTTGAACTTCAGTCCTCAGATCTCAACCTCCTGTATAGCTAGGATTATGGGTGTGAGCCACCAGCATCCAACTTGTTTATATATATATATATATATATATATATATATATTAGAATATAGCACTTAGCTATTTTTGCCAATAGAAAAAAATTAATGTGCATTAAATGTCCACCTAAACTGACCTGGTAGTGCACTTCTGTAATCCTCACTCTCAGGAAGCAGATACACAGAAGGATTGAAAATTTAAGGCAAGCCTAGACTACATAGCAAGTTCAAGGCCATCCATGGATATATAGCAAGAACCACAAAACCACAAAGCCCCAGAATATTGATCTACACTATGGATTACACTGGTAGTTTTCTCATAGTCAACATCTTTTGCTAATTAATCATCTGATATTTTATGGTGAATTTTCTGTCTTACTCCTATTTTTAAGTGCTTCACATTTTTTGAAATAGAAAAACCTAAAGTTTTACTGATTAATAAATTATTTATTGTTTGACACTGAGCTGTTTTACAGTTGAACTCTCACTGCATTTGTAGGATTTGGTTTCGTGTTACTTAATCTGTATATAGTTCTTGTTAATGAATTATATTTTGATTTGATTGATATTATAATTTAGCAGCTTCTCTGTTATGTATCAGCTCTAACTTACATCAAATATGATTAATTGCCTTCTCAATTTTAGAGAAATAGAGTTCCAATAATAAAGCTTTCTTTGCCCCAAAGGGTAATTAATGGTCATGTCTACAAGTTTGTATGGTTAACTTTTACCTCATCAATTCTGTTACATGCTGTATTGGAGGTTTTTAAGACCCCATCTTTATTAGAAGTTTGGTAGAAGCACTTAGAGGACTTGCCATAGAGAGGCATTCACAGATAACATGCATGATGTGTTATGAGACATAGGCGAATTATTAGGGGAAAAGATAGGGCAGCTCTGGAAGCATCTATGTGTAGTTTTTTTCCCCTCTCAGTGTCCACAAATAAACATTTATTGAAATACAAACATGTGTAGGACTCTCAGTTGCCGCAGGGGTCATGTATATTCTGCTTCTGCAGTAGGAGTAGCACACTGTTTCTACGCAGGGAGGCTCAGAGGCCTCATGTAGACTCCTCTCTAAACTGAACATATACCAAACTCTCAGGCTGTAGGAAGAAGTCAGGGGTTCTCCAGTAAACCACACTTATCAATTAACGGGCCATTAACTAGTTAATTTAATCCTGTAGCTTCCTAAACCATGAATGAGCCAAGTTTGTAGGCACTCCTCTCTAGGGTTAGGAGTCTCACTACTTTGTTCTTCATATATCAAAATGGACAAAAGGCCTAATGTTACAGAGCCCAGGGATACATTAATATATATTAAAACAGACAAAAATCATCTGTTGCTCTAGTTTTCTTTTCTTTTTCCTGGGGATTATAGTTTCATTGTCCCTTTGTAACAATACTTAGATGATTTTCGAATTTTATTTTAGAAAAAATATGTAATTGTATGGTCCTTATCTTCAAGGAATTTTGCCACCTTCTTGATTTTTCTGACTATGCACACATCCTCAGGCTGTGCTCCATGTCATTGACCTTGATGTCCTCTCTTACTTGAGGTTTGCTCATACTTTTTGTTTTCATCTCTCTAGATGGCCCCGTACACTAGCAGGCATTACAGCCTATCTTCAGTGTTCCCGAAACACCCATGGCAGTGGGATCTATCCTGGGACCCCACAGGATGAGAGAAAGGCTTGGCGAAGATGTGACAGAGGAGGCTTTTGGGCTAATGATGACTATTCTCGTTGCCAGTATGCAAATGATGTTACTAGAGTTCTTTACATGTTCAACCAGGTAACTAGAAAATGTTCCCATGGTATTCAAGCTATAAACATGCACACACAACACACACACACAAAGAGGGGTTTTTTTTTGTTTTGTTTTGTTTTTCCCCGTTGGTCACGGTGCTTGAACTCGGCCTGGATGCTGTCTCTAAGCTCTTCAGCTTGAAGCACAATGCCACTTCTGGTTTTCTAGTGGTTAACTGGAGATTAGAGTCTCAAATTCTAAGTGCCTGGGCTGGCTTTGAACCGATCCTCATATCTCAGCCTCCTGAATAGCTAGGATTATAGGCCTGAGCCACATACCCCCAGCTTACATGCAGAGTTTTTAAGTATACTAATTTTTTGTAAGTTCTTCAGCTGATTTATCTTCCTCCTGGATCAGGTGCTTTATGACGTCCTTTCCAGTAACTTGCCTCCTCCTAGAGTCACGTGATCATCTGTGTCCACCACACAGAATCTTAGCTGTCCTTCTAGACCACGTAGAAAACCACATCTTGGGCTCTTTTGATAATCCTCTGCCCCAAATAGTCCTTTAAAATAGTCATTTTAAAGGAATTTGGCCTAGTGGTAGAGTACTTGCATAGTATGCACGAAGACCCAGGTTCAGTTCCTTGGTTCCACATAAATTCAAAAAGCCAGAGGTTCAAGTGGTAGAGATCTAGACTTGAGAAAGCCTAAGGACTGTGCTCAGTTCCTGAGGTCAAGCCCAGGACTGGCAAAAAAATAAATAAATAAAAGCCATTCAGCTTCCTTTCTTTCTTCATCTTTTGCATTAGGACATCTTTGTTAACATTAGCAGATAATAATTGGCGGGAAAACAGATTCCGTTGTGTATTTTTTCAGCTCCTTAGCACTAGTTAATCCCTTTAAAGTCAGCATATAAGCAGGTATAAAACCTTCCCAGATTGCATAGCAGAAAAGATAAGCACACAGAAGTGATTGTACTTAGAAAGTGGTTGTGCAGTCTGGCTTCCATGAGACACAGGATCAATTACTCTCAGCAATCCAGAGAAAGGCTTTCCTGGCCAAAAGGAAGAGGTAGACAGTGTAATATGTTTACTAGGAGTGGTTTCAGGTGTTGTTATATTTCATTTCAAGTTTAAAAGGATCCTGTCAAATTAGTGTACCTCAAAAGTCAAGTTCCTTTGGGTGAAACAGCATTTTCAGGTTGTGATAAGTGAATAATGGTTGGTTTCACTGCCATACTGGGCAAGCCTAGAGATGTAGCTTGGAGATGTTTGCTTAGAGCTCCACTTGCCTTCCTTTTCAGATGCCACTTAATCTCACAAATGCAGTGGCTACAGCTCGGCAATTGCTGGCTTACACTGTGGAAGCAGCCAACTTCTCTGACAAGATGGATGTCATTTTCGTGGCTGAAATGATAGAAAAATTTGGAAGATTTACCAAAGAGGAAAAATCAAAAGAGGTACTTCTTTTTTCAAGTCCAGATGTGTAGCATGCAGTGTCAAAAATGGTACTATTGTAGGAGTCTGTAAATACAAAGCCTATCCATGACCTGATGGTGTCTGGAGACCAAAGTTGTTAATCATTAAAGGACTGAGAGATAGTGGTAGATATAGTAAGAAAGAAAGCAGCATTGGGTTTATTTATTGCTATGTATTTTGGCCTGCTGGAATTTCTTATTGGCATAGCCAGTGTTCTTCTTTATACTTGGATACCCAGATCTTGTGGTAAATTGCCTACTTTCTTTCAGAATATCCTGGAGAAATGGGAGGTTGCTTTGCAACTCTTTTGAAGATCCCAAATGAATTAGAAGTTATCAAAATTTTGTGAAAATGATCATTAAGTAGGTTTTCCCCGGTTTCAGCATTGCACAATGTTTGCACATGTTGAAACGTCATGGAAGTATGTACAACTTACATATAAGTCAAAAACCTAAAATTGAGTGACTTTTACAGGGTCACGTTTTTTCAACATGGTAGTCTTTGGGCAAAATAATAACCACCACACCACAGACTTCATAATGAGCATTAAACTAAAAAAGTTCTCAGTGATTTCATTCATTTATTTATTTATTTTTGCCAGTCATGGGCTTGAGCTCAGGGCCTGAGAACTATCCTTGGGTTTTTGTCAGTGCTAGAGCTCTACCATAGCACCACTTCGGCCATTTTCTATGTATGTGGTGCTGAGGAATTGAACCTGGGTGTTAGGCAAGCACTCTACCACTAGGCCAAACTCCCAGCCCCTAAAGTTCTCAGCAATTTTTAAGACAAAAAGTTAAATGTTTTCTTAAACTGCATGTTTGAAGCGGTGTGAAAACCTTATATATTCTGATTTCTTTTGTCTCTTACACTACAGTAAATATCAGGGAAAGAAGAAACTGGGTGATTCGTTCTGGGGCCACAGCTTTCTGCCCTTGCGCATTGATTTTCTAGTCCATTCACCCTGTGGTGAACACAGCTTACATAGCCCATTCCTATTTTATTTGACTGAGAATTCTTTGTACAATATTTTCTTTATATAATGTATTCTTTTCTGGGTCCCAGGGCTTGAACTCAGAGCCCCCCACATTGTGGCTTGATTCTCTTGTTCATAGTTGGCCATTCTACCACTCGAGCTATAACTCCAGACTGTTTCTTTATTTGATAGTTAATTGGAGATGAAGTCTTACTGACTTTTCTGCTTGGCCTAGCTTTATCACAGTATCCTCCAGGTCCCAGCAGCCTGCAGAGTATCTAGGATTATCACCAACATGCTGTATAGTAGCTGACAATATCTTGCATGTGGATAAGTTGTTTCAAAACTGTGGAGCTTTAAAGTTGCTGATTAGTAGAGGAAAAAAGCCAAGCAAGGGGGGAGGCTGTGATATCAAACTCCAAGTATAGCACCAAGAAAAGAGAAAAACAAACAACTATGATCCTAGTATGTTGGGTCCTTGATTTGATATGGTTATTAATAAAAGGAAAATTAATATGTGGTGTGTGTGTGTGTGTGTGTAAATAGGACTCAGAAAAACTGGCTACTTCACTCGATAATAAAAGAGCATTGTTATCTGAACTGAGACCCTGGCTTTCTAATGTTCTATCTCTGCTACTCTGTTGTATTGGGCCATGGCTATTTCCTGTCAGAAGTTTCTTGGCACTGGAAGGAGCTGGTTGAATTCTGACTGGTATTATTATAATCACAGGGTAGCTGCCACATGATTAGTAGTTCTTCCTGTAATGAGGATGTTTTGAGTTTCTAGAATAATTATAATGACATTTGGAATTTGAGTATTGAGGAAAATGTTGACAAGTGATAATACGTATGTGATGTGAGGAATTCTTGCTCCCCTTTCAAGCGTGCCCATGGTGAACATTCAGCTGTCACTGGTATGCAGAGTGAACAGTCTGATACCTCGATAGGTCCTTAGGTGGGAACTAGAGATGGACATAATTTCACTAAAGGACCATTAACCATAATCCTTTCTTATTTTAAAAGTGAAGTTATTTGGATTTACTTTACAAAATAATGTCAAGTTTTGGTCTAGTTTTACAGGGGAATGAAATTTACTTATCTTTAAAGCTAATAAGGAAATTATTTTTTTTAAGAATTCCAGAGGACTATATGTATTTAACTAAACAATTTAGTTTGAAGGAGATTACTGTCACCAGTTAACATAAAAAAAAAAATTGGTGATTGTTTCAGAAGCAAGTGACAGTAGCTTCCTCAGGATAAGTCAGATGTTCAGGAGGAATTTTCAGGATATTACCCATGATGTGGTAACTGACATCCTATTCAATTCTGTGAAAATGATAGTCTGTACCTTTCTCTACTCATTAATGTAGCCCAAACAAATTATGAACTGCAAGGCTTCATTTTAAGTTAATTAACAGAGTGTTAAATTATGCTAAGATAGCCTAAAATGAATATTGCTTAGATGGACAAATAATTAAATTGATTTTTGAGTTATATCCAACAAGTTGTTCTGTTTTGGATAATTTCATAACTAAACTACTGTGAGATAGTTGCTATCTTAAACTGTCATTGAGTCTAGCCAATACAAGCCAACAGTCTCCTGTTATAGGATTTTATTGAAAACTATCATATCACACTGCCAGATCTAGAAAATATATCTTAGTGGTTTTTTAAAAACAACTGGAAGGTTGTCTGTCAGGCAACATAAGGGCCTGTTCTACAGTCACTGGTGTGAGTTTTTTCATAAAGCCAGTGTATATCTGTTTCAAAAGATGAGAAGACACATATGGAGTAGACGTGTTAGATTTTATAATGCTTTTTGTTGTGCTCTGCTTCACGTGAGACACACTTTAGGCTAGTTTATTTTGAAGTTCATTTAGTACACTTTTCCCCTTCCAGACCTGTGGTTTGCGCTCTGGGTCTGGGCGCTGTCCCTGAGCTTGTTTGGCTTCAGGCAAGCATGCTACCACTTGAGCCACTACCACCACTTCTGGCACTTCTGGCATTTTTGAGTAGTTTATTGGAGATAAAGAGTCACTATCTGGAGTTTCCTTCCTGGGTCAGCTTTTTTTTTTTTTTTTTTTTTTTTTGCCAGTCCTAGGGCTTGAATTTAGGGCTGGAGCACTGTCCTTGGGCTTTCTCAAGGCTAGAGCTATACTGCTTTGAACCACAGCACCACTTCCAGCTTTTTTTCTATGTATGTGGTATCAAGGAACCAAACCTGGGTCTTCGCGCATGCTAGGCAAGCACTCTACCATTAGGCCAAATTCCCAGCCCCCGGGTCAACTTTGAACCACAATCCTCAGATTTCAGACTCCTGAGTAGCCAGGATTGTAGGCATGAGTTACCAATGCCCTGCTTATTTTATGTAAACATTTTATAATTCTTTCAGGTATGCATTCCAGAATAATCACTTCTGTTTTGACAGCTATGATTCTTTTATACTAACTTTACAACTTGCTAGACTGTATTATGTTTTACTACTTGCTAGACTGTATTATGTTTTTGAAGAAACTAGAGTCTCTCTTTGACCCAATTATCTTCCTGGTACATCGACTCTCACATACAGCTGGACTGTGAAGAAGCTACAGTGTTGTTCACAGAGCTTGCTTTCTCTCTTCCATTTCTTTACTGAGTCACCAGCTCCAGGCTGGCTTGTGAGAAGTAATATCACCTCTGGTTGTTCCCCGTAGGCTGGGAATGGTGCATGTCTTTGAGCATCACTATCATATCTCCATTTTCTACCTGTATGTTGCTCATTTTAAAATGTTTCCCTTTGAAATGAGCTGTTTTGAGAACTTTGTGTCGTTGTTGTTGTTGGAAAATATCAGAAATAGTGGAAAATATTAATATCCGTGTTTTTCTCTCACCTAGTTTCAACAGTTTTAGGCACCCATCAATTTTGTTTCTTCAGGTCTCCGTCCCCCCTTCCTTTTTTTTTTTTTTAATATCCTCACAGTGCTACAGTATTTAAAAGTTAATTGTAGGTACCCTATTTTGTTTCTGTTTTTCTCAAATTGAGCTTCCCTCAAAATCACCTGGAGGTTTTGCTAAATACAGAGATTGCTGTCTAGTTATTTTCCTTTTACAAAATAAAGAGAACTTTTGTATGAGGTCACTCAAATGAGCTGTAATTCTTAGTATCATCAGTATCATCAGTTGTATAGCCTATATTCTATTTTTCTTGATTGTGGCTTGTTACATCTGTGAAGTTGGCTAGTTTACTGAATTATTTTTCTTCAGTTTTACACTTAATTATCTGTGGTTTACATCAGCAAATGATAATAGGCCTATCAACTTCTGCATTTTTTTTTCTGGTTCCCCATTGGCTCAAAGCTGCGCACTCACAGGTTGATGTTGGTGGTGAAAGGCTCCATGAGAGCCCTCTGAGGCTCATTGTCAATGTTCACTTCTGCAATAGCCCAGGAGCAATATCAGTCTGGCATTGTACTGGTTATTTAGATGTATAACTTTTACAGATTTGTCTTCCCAGGCTGGCCTCTCAGCTTTTGCAATTAGGATCATAAACATGAGCCTTTATCGCCTGGCTGGAGCTATGATTCCAGCTGACCTGGTGGTTGGCCTTATAGAGATTTGCCTGTCACACCACTGGTGCCACACTTACATGGATATGTTTTTCCTCCATTGTTTTCCATTTTCTCCTGAGAGTCATTCAGCAGGCCAGCCAGAAGGGAAGCAGGCCTACAGTTTTGTAATTAGAAAAATCCAAGCTCCCAAAGTCTTTTCCCTGGGATATTTTGAAGAGGGGGATGAGGATGCTGTCAGTTCAATTCTACCATCTTCACTAGTGCTCTTATATAGAACTTAAGACAGTTCTGTCTGCTTTGAGAAAATGTTCTAATTTTCCCTGAGTGGAAGCACAAAGAGAGCCAGGTTTTCCTTAGTCATAGCAGTATTGCTGGTTTACAGGTTGGTTGTCCCTGCTGTCTCTTTTCTCTCTTTATCAGTGAAAAAAGAGTGATTGCAATTGTGTGATGATTTTCTCATAAGCTACCCCAAATCCTTTCTACATGGAAAGAAACATAATACTACTACATGCAGCTCTAGTCTCATCCTCTTTCTCAGCTCTTTCTCCTCCTGTTCCCATGCATTTTACTTGTGGTGGCTGTTTTTTTTTTGTTTTGTTTTGTTTTTTGGGTGGGTTCTGGGGCTTGAACTCTGGGCCTGGGTGTTGTGTTGTCCCTGAGCTCTTCAGCTCAAGGCTACCTTACTCCTGGAGCCACAGTCACACTTCCCTTATTCTAGTGATTAATTGGAGATAATAGCCTCTGAGTCTTAAATGCCCTGGCTGACTTTGAACAGAGATCCTTAGATCTCAGCCTCCTGAGTAGCTAGGATTACAGACATGAGCCACGGCACCTGCATGCATTGTTTCACTTAATTTTCATTAAAAGAAAATGAGTAAGAGGGGAAAACAAGATGATTGGGAAGGGTAGGGGAGGGAAACGAGAACAAAAACATGAGAAGTGGTATCAATATGTGAGAAGTAATGCACCTACTACTTGATGAATGTAACTGTAACCCCTCTATACATTACCCCGACAATAAAATTAAAAAACAGAAAATGATAAAGATTGCTTGAGTGTAAATAAGAAATACCAGCTTGTAATGGTGATGATGATGATGATGATGATGATGATGATGATGATGACGATGACAGTGATGATAATGACAATCATCATTTGGTTGATAAGTCCCTTTTTTCTGTTTCTCATTTGTGATTTAGCTGTTTCTTTCCCCCAGTAGTTGTCCTGCTGCTTTTCACAGCTATGCACAAAGTTGAGGATTCCTGCTTGTCTGTTTAGGAGAATTCACAAAGTGTATCTGGCTGCTTTGTGCTTGCAGATGTACATAGATGGGGGGATCTATATCACTGGGCTTTTCTGAAAAATTGTACACACTGCCTTACTTGTATTTCTGTTTGAGGAGGCTTTCTGTCTTCTGAGCTTTATTGGTTTGCTTTAGCTTTATCTTGGAATGAGAGTCTCAGCACTTCTCATAGGGCTTCTAGTTTTACTTTTTCACAGACTAGCAACAGACTTTAACTTGCAGACGCACCAGTATTCTATCTTCAGTGTTAACCAAAGTGTAGATATACTTCATCAAAACTAAATGTATTTACAATTGTATAGTATCTGTTCAGTATGAGAACAGATCAGAAACTCAGAAATTTCGGCCGTGAGTTTGGCCTAGTGGTGGAGTGCTTGCCTAGCATGCACGAAGACCCGGGTTTGATTCCTCGGTACCACATACATAGAAAAAAGCTAGAAGTGGTGCTGTAGTTCAAGAGGTAGAGCTCTAGCTTTGAGAAAAGTCCAATCCAAGGACAGTGCTCAAGCCCTGAGTTCAAGCCCCAGGACTGGCCAAAAATAAAACAAAACAAAAAAACATGCTATGGGACTAATTTCCACCCAAATTCCAAGCAGCACACATCTGAAGAAGAACCTGGGATGTGTGATGATGGGCCATCCCAAGACAGGGATACTTGGCATTGTTACTCAGGTGGCATCTATTTATCTTGGTTGCATCTTTGATGAAGCACCCTCTTGTATGATTCTGTTGGTCCTGTGTTCCATGTGACAGGTGCACGAGCAGGTGTCTGATTCTTTTTGACCCTTTATGGCTGCAGCGTGGCTTCAGGGAAGGAAGCCAAGGAGAAAGGCGATACCTGTTAATGCTGCCTGCAGTTTCTATGCTATCTTCCTGTGTCAGATCTCAAGAAGACTTTTCAATCCAGTATTATTGTTCACACGTTCTTATCCCTCTGTGTTCGTTCGTTCTTTCTTTCTTTCTTTCTTTCTTTCTTTCTTTCTTTCTTTCTTTCTTTCTTTCTTTCCTCCCTCCCTCCCTCCCTCCCTCTCTCTCTCTCTCTCTCTCTCTCTCTCTTTCTTTCTTTCTTTCTTTCTTTCTTGCCACTGGGACAGATTCAGAGCCATGCCTGTAGTGGAGCCACAGAACCACAGAGCACTTTATGATCATCTATTCTAGGGTGTTTTTGGCAGTAAATCCCTTGCTTATTTCTTAGGCATCTGGTGTCACATAATGAGGAAAATTGCTTGCTCTAAGCTAAAGCCTTCATGCTTCTTAGCCCTGTGCCTTCATAGATAGAGGTAATTCTTTTTTCTTCTTCTGTTCTGGAATACTGGGGTTGGAATTCAGGGCTTCATATTCAAGCTTATTGTCTATTGACAGTAATACAAAACATTCTCATGTCAGTTTTAAAATCCAATATGGATTGTGTTCTGTAAGTTAGAGTACAGGCCTTTCTTTCACTGCTGTGTCCTAACTACTTACAGCACTTTGTGTCTCACATTGGCCTTCAATTAGTAGCTTGCCAGTGGATATGGTTTATAAATAATAATAGTGAACATTGATAAACACTGAGTAAGATAGCTATAGTTTCAACCTGAAGTATGTACCAATGAGTAGTGGTGTAAGTAAAGCATGATGTCTGTATTATCAGGGAAATGAAATAGGGAAATGACTGTCATAGTAATAGACAAAAGCTTAAGGATAGTGCAGATTCAGCATATTATTCTTTAATAATTGGATCCAGGTATGGTGTTAAGGCTTGAACTCAGCCTAGGTGGTGAAGTTTTCTACTCAAAGGTAGCCTTCTACCACTTGAATCTAAGCTCCACTTCTGGCTTTTATGGTAGTTAATTGGAGATAAAACTCGCATATCTTCTTGCCTGGGCGGGCTTTGCACTGTCATCCTTAGATCTGAGCCTCCTGATTAGCCAGGATTACAGTGCAGTCTACAAGTGGCTGGCCTAATATATCAAGTAAGATTTATTTAGGGGGCTGGCATGTTTTTGTTTTTAACAAAGAAATAATAGGACAACATGAAGAGCCAACATTGCCTGTCCCAGGCACTGTTTCAGGAACTTTATAATATTATTGGAATTCATTCTGCCGCAAATTAGAAGACATAACTGTTGGTATCTCACTTGTAAATGGAGGAGACAGGAGTTCTGAGAGGCAGCCCAGGTTGTGATGGTTGCCGTGAAAGTTCTGGTCCATACCTCTGTTCTCAGCCCATGGTCTATGGTGGGAATCTGCAGGGGGGGGTTGTGAGTGTGGGGGCTAAATTCCTTCCCAAACCTCTGCAACCCTCATAACCACACATCCATGAAGGGTATTCACATGCTATGTAGAGCAGGGTGGAAGAAATCTTAACTCTGATCTTCTGGGATGATCAAAAGTCATCTTCCAAAGCAGCCATGACATTCTGGCTTGGCATTGGGGTTAACACCTTTGATACTTGCTTGACAATGAGAGGACCTGTGGCGAGCCAAAGCTCTGCTCTTGTTTTGTCTTTTGACATAAGTTCCCCACCACTGTGTTGCTGGCTCAGTATTTCCCTGTGGTGGGATATCCCAATCACTGTGATCAGTAGTCTGCTGACTTGGTTATCTGTGAGGGATGAGCAAACCAATAAGAAAGCATGCATATCTGGAATTTTGAACCGTCTACATTGTGTGGATTTTTAAATTATGATTTGATTCAAGGTAATACACAAATTGAAATTAGGATTTTTTTTGGGGGGGTGGGAGTGGGAGTTCTGGGATTATGTAACTTCTTCCTTCTACTTAAACTAAGATAATGCCACACGATAATCTTGTTGCTGGTGATATGGTGGCCTTGTTCTACTTTCTGAGCTAAGTATTAACAAATGACTGTAATCAAATGGGCTGTTTTAATGAGGAACACATTGAAATGCCTGTGGGATTTCATAACAACAACCAAAAATACCGTAAACAAGAGTGTCAAAGGAAGGTCAAGCTTAGTTGTGTCTTTGGGGGCTTTGACTCGGTCACACAGCTGGTCATGGCTTTCAAGGTCTTTCTCCTCCTCTCCTCTTCCCTTCTGCATGTGTGGCAGCTGGGTGACGTGATGGTGGATATCGCAAGCAACATCATGTTGGCTGATGAGCGCGTGCTGTGGTTGGCACAGAGGGAAGCAAAAGCCTGCAGCAGAATTGTTCAGTGCCTGCAGAGGATTGCCACGCACCGGCTGGCCAGTGGAGCTCATGTGTACTCCACAGTAAGTATGGGGGGTTCCTGTGCTTCTAAGAGAAAGAGTCCGTGGGGGCAGCTCCAACCCAAAGGGCCAGGACTGTTTTCATTATAAGGTAGATTTTCTGTTTCTGCTGGCATGTACAAAATGCCCTTCACTGAAACATTTGGAAAGTTCATTTTGCCATTAACTGGAAAATAGCTTTTGTTCTGTGATCGAAATGGCGGTCACCATATGATGCTTTGAAAGTATTTCGAGGGCAGAAATGACAGCACTGTTGTCTCGCTGTACTGGCCCTCGCCAGGGTTGTATCGGAGGTAATGTTCCATTCTGGGTCTGAGGGCGTTTAGGGAAAAGAATTCAGATATATACTCCAATATTCACAAACCCACAGGCATAGTAGGCACTCAGCTAAGTAGCATTAGAGTTAATTTATGCTACATGGAACTGTTTTTCTCTATGTTTTGCTTACTTTTTATTCTAGATAAATGTTAATATGGCAATAATATGTTCTAATAGTTCTGATCTGGCCCATATTTTCCCTTTTATTTTCTTTCCCTTCCCCTACTCCAGTCCTAGGGGCTTGAACCCAGGGCCAAGGCTCTGTCTTTGGGCTTGCTCAAGGCTAGTGCTCTCCCTCTTCAGCCACATCACCACTTCTGGCTTTTTCTGTGTAAATGGTACCAAGGAACCAAACCCAAGGATTCTGCATGATAAGCAAGCACTCTACCACGAGGCCGCACTCCTGGCCATCCGTTTTCTTAATATTGTAGGGCCTTGCATAGTATTGAGCATTGTCCAGTTAATTATACTCATGGTTTCACATGTTTCCTATTCATACAATTCATGATATTCATTTCCCAGTATACCATCCATTTAATTGTATTTAGTATTAACAACTTAAATAAAAAATGAAATATAAGATACTGGCTTTGTAGTTCAGAGTAGTTTTGCTTTCATTCTTGACTTACCTGGGATCTATGCTCATTTGTTCCATCCTCTTGTCCCTCTCCACCAGCCACTGACAGAGGGAACCCATCCTCTTGTCTTGCTTATTACTATATTGGAGGAATTACCCACCCTCCTGTGAGCCTCACTGGTTCTTTTGTGGTCCTCAGGTTATAAGAAAAAAGGAGGTGGGTGTCTGTATACTATGTCAACATTCAGCCAGGTCCCAGGAGTTACAATCTGCTCCTATAGATTTCCCCCCACTCACCTCTGGGGTGTGTTCCAAGCCCCCAGCAGAGGCCTGACACCACAGATAGTGCCTTTTTCTATATGTGCTTAGCTTGATGTGTACCCATCAGGTTCAGATTCTAAATTGGTTACAGAGAAATATAATAAGATAGAACAATGACAACTCCGTGACACAAGTGTCTGCTGTGTTGACAGTGGGTAACTAAATCTGGGGAAGAGAGAAACACATAAGGGATGGCTGTAAGAAGGGTATATGTGTACTTGTGGCCCAGGAAAACATGAGGAATAACAGGCTTCTTCTGTGATTTTACCTGTTCATTACGATCATTGCTGATCATCAGAACTGAATTGTTTTGTTGTTGTTTTGCAGCTTGAACTCAGGGTCTTGAGCTCTGACTTGTTCCATCATGGCTGATTCTACCACTTGAGCCATGCCCCCAGTCTGTTTTCTTTTTCTACTGGTTAATTGGAGATGCAATCTCTCAGGCTTTTCTGCCCAAGCTGGCTTTGAACCTCTATCCTCTTAGTCTTCCTAAGTACCTGCGATTACAGAGAGGAGACACTGGAGCCTGACATTTTGTTTTTGTGGTTTTGTTTTTAAATATATGTTTTAACACTAATTGTGTTATTTGTGAGGCAAAAGCTGATGCAAATGTTGTGTATGCTTCACATGTAGAAACCAATAATTTTCTACTATTCACATGATGTTTGACAAATCCTACCCTCTTGCATTTCTAAATTTTTATTCTAGCTTCCAAATAGGGTTTTAAATGTACTGCACCCAAATTCACAGGCCAGGAAAAAATTTGAAAAAGGAAGAATGTCCATATAATTCTAGAAATACTGGCTTGCCTTTAGCACAGGGCTACAAAGATCCTTTAAAAAAAATAAATAAACAAAACAATGGAAGGCTTTTTTTAATCCTTAGAATTTACAGTAATTCCTGTTCTTTCTGTATTTGAAAGGGAAGCTTGTCACCTGCCACTTCTTGTACCCTGTCTGGTGTGTCTTTGACAAATTGGACACACTAACAGCCCTCCAGTGTGTGCGCCTGGCGGCCTTTACTATTGACAGGTCATATATTCTGGCAGGTGTCCTGTGTTCATCTCACTGTGAATTCCTCTAAGCCTCTGGGGCAGGCATGTGGCATCTCTTCTAGGCAGCTTAAATGATCTAAATTACTATTTTAATCTGTTAATTTCCTGCTATTTGGATTAGCCTCTCCCCTCCCTTCCCTTCCCTTTATGAAGCGAAGCTTTGGAGCAAGTCTGTGCAATGTTTTTATTCTTTGAACCTGCTGCACAGAGTTAGTCTGATTTCACCGTGAAACAAGAAAATGACTGTGGCTATGTTTTCATTGTGTATCCTAAGTCCTCACACTTCTCCTCCACATTCCCTGGACTCTAGGACTAAGAGGTCCACTGATTTGACCAACTCATTTTCTCAATAAGAGACTGACATTTCTAGGGCAGGGAATTTGGCCTAGTGGTAAGAGTGCTTGCCTAGCATGCCCAAAGATCTGGGGTCGATTCCTCGGGACCACATACATAGAAAAAAGCTGGAAGTGGTGCTGTGGCTCAAGTGGTAGGGTTCTAGCCTTGAGAAAGCCCAAGGACAGTACTCCAGCCCTGAGTTCAGTCCCCACGACTGACAAAAAAAAAAAAAAAAGACATTTCTAATTTGTAGATTCCTGAAAGATAATTTCACAGGACTTTTTTTACACTTAGAAAAACCTTGTATCTGTTCTGCATCATTGGGTACTGAAACTAGGGCCTGACATATCCTAGGCAGACATTTTACCACTCTACAGCCTCACAATACTTTTAATGGACTTGAAGTTTAGACCTGACTTTTCAGCTTTTTTGACTTGTCCTTTTCTTCCTCATTGACCATCTTTCCATTCTTAGGATGTGTTTTTGTTTTCTTATTCTCTTACTTTTGAAGTCTTTTTCAGTTGTCTGCATACTTTGTTAAAAACTCCAGCTTCCTGCATTGGTTCACAGCACATGGTTGATGTTTGAAAACTCTTGGGCAGGAAATGCTTTTTCCCTGGATTCAAAATCTCTTCCTAACTCCCCTTTGCTTGACTTTTGCAGTATTCACCCAATATTGCTCTGGAAGCCTATGTCATCAAGGCAGCTGGATTCACGGGGATGACATGCACCGTGTTCCAGAAAGTGGCCGCCTCTGACCGCACAGGGCTGGCAGACTACGGGAGGCGAGATCCCGACGGAAACCTAGACAAGCAGCTGAGCTTTAAGTGCAACGTTTCCAACACGTTTCTGAGTCTGGCACTGAAGGTATGCTACATTTTCTAGTCTGGAGTTATGAGAACACTCAGATCTTTGGCTGGGCAAAAGTACCTTATTGAGGAGTGGGAGAAGTGAAAGGGATGGGGATAGTTGATTTAAAGATAATTTATTCCTTGAAGAACCATATAATAACTCTCATGGCCCTTGACATTTTTGCTCTTGGGCTCCCTTTTTCCACAGGAAAAAAAATACAAAATGACTTTTTATACCATGTAATGATTTTAAAAAATCAGAAATTTATTAATAGTACATACTGAGACATTTTCTTTCACGTAAATGTTGCGTTAAAAACAAAGAATCCTAGCTTTAAGACATTAAAACAATTTCATGGGCCTCTAGAGCTATTATGGACCCTTGGCAACATGCCTGCTGTTCTGCTGTTGTTAACAGAGAAATCAGGCCTGAGGCTGAGCATTGAATCAGGCAGGCAGTATATCAGGGCATTTGGCAAAGAAGTGCAAATATATGACACACACACACACACACACACACACACACACACACACAGAAGGCATAATAAAGTTCAGGTATAAATGTGTTTCATTAAACCACGTGAAGTACTGTGCAAACCCCAATATGTGAATGAACACACAGCTTTTCATTAAGCCTGTGTGGCATTGGCTATTGTGTTCTCTGAGGATTACAGCTACACAGTTTTTGTTTTCAACTTGTCTTTGAATGGCATTACCAACAGTATTCCAGTCTTCTTAATGGCTGCACAATAATAATTGATCCAAGTGTCTGTGAGGTGTTAATGCCCCATAGTATCAAATGAACAAATAGATCATTGTATTTCGTCACGTTTAACCTTGGTACTCTCCCATCAAGAGAGCTAATTTGCTAAATTTAGAAATACTGCAGCTTGCTAAGATAATCTAAACTATCATCACGGTGTCTGATGATAACTGGCAGGACAGTTGACAGCATTACCTGCTATTCATAGCCCTGTGTGCAGACTTGATTCACGCAGCCTCCCACTTGTAGTCCTGCACTTCTGCCCTCATTCTGTTGTCTATGCAATTCTATACTACAAAGGCCATAGAGATAGCAACTTGCTGAAGCCCCAGAAAGAAATCTGTGTCTTTTTGAGGTATACCAAAAAATGGTGAACCTTCTGGCTTAGATGATCATGGCTGCTAGGGACTAAACATGATGAAACCCAGCTGGATACCAGCGACTCACACCTGTAATCCTACCTACTCTGGAGGCTGAGATCTGAGAATCATGGTTCCAAGCCATCCCAGATAGAAAAGTCCCATTTAGACTCTGTTCTTCAATTAACCGCTCAAAAACCAGAAGTGGCATTGTGGCTCAAAGTCGTTAAGCACTAGCCTTGAGCACAAAGAGACTCAGGACAGCACCCAGCCCCTGAGTTCAAGCCCCACAACTGAGGAAATGTAGGATTTCAATTTTTTATCTATTTGTACCTACCCCTCTATGCAAGGAGTTTTTACTGGCTGTAATCAAAAGCATTAAATGAGTATTCACAGATTTGCCTATTTCACACTATTCTTTTATGATCATTGCATGGCCAGAGAGCAAGATTACATTACATTGTCATCTAAGTCTCATTGAGGACATGATTAAAGCAGTTTATAAAGAAGGACACAAAATTAGCAGAAGATTTTAATGTCGACAATGTAAAATGTACTTAAGATTTTTATCACTTTTAACAGAACTTCATATTTTAAACTTTATGTTAGGGCAGGTTTTATTCCTTCTGTGCTACTCTTTATTAAATTTTTGAATATGCCATTTTGACAACACCCAAGAATTGATTGCAATAGTTTCAAATAGGGGTTGTGCTAACATATGAAGTTAGATCCATAAAAGTATATCTTTAGTCATGTGTCAGTAGGTCATGTCTATTATCCTAGCTATTCAGAAGACTGAGATCTGATGATAACAGATCTGACGATAAACCAGCCCTGGGCATGAAAGTTTATAAGATTCTTACCTCCAGTTAACTGCCAGAAAGGCCAGAAGTGGTGCTGTGGTTCAAGTGGCAGAGCACCAGGCTTGAATGAAGTATCTTAGGCAGGCTTCCTACATGTCTTTGGAATGAATCTATGTCTACCTGAATGCTGTACACATATGGCTGAAACTCTCACTCTGGGTATAGATACTCTGTGACTAACAGTGGGAGACATCCCCCAAAATTCACTGTAAATTAGAAATACCCTAAGTTAAAATTTCTGAATATTTCTGAATATTTACTACTGAGCATAATAACCAATCAGCATGAATGGACCTCTGCATTGTTGACATTGTTTAACTTAGCTGATGAAGTGCCAGGACTGTTTGATCTCTACACACAAATAACTAGCCTAATTCAATGATGAATGGATGGTGGATCGATGGACAAGTAGGAAGTAGGTAGGTAAGTAGACAGACACACACACACACAAATAGATGATTGATGGACAGATAGATAGACATGCATAAATATATTGTTTAAAAGATAGTGGTTTTGATTCAGTCTGACTTTTTCCTTCTTTTATATTTAAATTTTATTGTATGAGTGATGTATAGAGGGGTATCGACTCTTTCTTAATTTAGTGTATAGACTGTAACAATTTGAGAGCTGCGCAAACTTTAATGTGTTAGTGATAAGATTGCAGGAAGTCTTCTTCCATAAGGTAAATATGTGAAAATTGAGGTAAAGCACTTCTGTTTGAATTAATACCCATTATACCACTTTCTTTGTTAGCCTCATGTCATTGTAAACAGCAAACTCTACTTGAGTTTAGCAGATTTATAGAGCTGCCTGGTAAGATTCCTTTCCCGTGTGTTCATACCTGTGCAGTTTCAATATGAACCTACTACTAAAACAGTAGCAGAGGAGTCAGTGCAAGATGAAGTTCCAGCTCATTGTTGAAAAGTCAGTACCTTCATGGGATTGTCTGTTTTCCTGTCACCCACATAAGCATCCTCCATCTCCCACAAAATCACTACCACAAACCTATAACCTTTTGTGCTTTCAGAGCCTTGGTGCATCTGGTCCTCGCCACTGTTTGTTCCACAGGGATTCCACAGGATTGACAGTGTTCATTGGCTACGAAATGACAAACCAGGCCCTGAGCTCTGCTTACCTCCTATCTCCTGTTGTTTTCCTCAGGGTACACAGTTCCCCACTGTAAATACTCCCAAAGAATCTTTTTGACTGTACTGGGGTTTGATCTTAGGCCTTTGTGCTTTGCTATGGCAGTGGGCATGCAACTCTCATTCCACCACATTCCAGGGAATTCATTTATTGCTATTTTGGGATTTACAAAGACTTTTTTAAAACTTATTTTCTCCCCCCCTCTCTCCTTTCTCTCCTCTCTCTCCTCTTTGTCCTCTCTCTCATCTCTCTCCCTCTCTCTCCCTCACACCCTCCCTCCCTCCCCCCCAATCTGTCGCTTTGGGCTTGAACTTTGTGCCCAGGCACTGTTGCTCAGCTTTCTGTGTTTAAGGCTAGCAGTCTATACTTGAGCCATGTATTTAGTTCTCTCTTCAAAGAAGGTGGAAAGTGGTGACATGGACCAAGATTCATTATTCAAGACTCAAATTAATTGGCATGTTGAAAGGAAACTCTTAAAGATAGTTTAAAAAAATAAAGTAATGAAACATGGAATAAATAAAAATAATAAAATAGTTATTTCTTAAGAGTCTATGTCATATTCAATATATAAAACTGAGGTAATTAAGCCACTTTTCTTTTTAGAAAAAAAAATTTAGTGTGACTTAAAAAATCAGTTTAACATGACTAATACTTTGCAAGAGAGTTATACTTTATTTTCATGAAATTTGGCCTAAAATTACTTGATGAGTTTTTTATAGTAATTAATTTAAGTAACACTGGATTAGAATTTTGAGTGTTAGTGGATTTTTTCCCCTTCTTCATGTGCCTCATTATGTACTTAAGAGAAATTTTATACTTCATAGAAATTTATTAGGTTAGTGAATGGATTTGTAATAAACTTTGTTTATTTGTGAGAGTAGCAGATAACTTTTACTGCTTTTTCTTAAGCTAAATAATGTCTGCCAGATACTTTCACTGCATCCTTAACATAAAGATAACACTTAAACTTCCAAAAACCATTCATTCAGCAGATATTTATAGATACCTTGTAAATTTGTTGTAAGCACAGCAGTTAAGTAATTCTAAAGTCATTCATTAGGTTTAATAGAACACATTTTAAAGTAAATATGTCGTGCTGACTCGGTTAATTTTATAAACAGTGAAGCGTTTTTAGCAAGTATGGTGCCAGGAAGTAGTAACTTAGGGGGTCTACAAGAAGGAGGTATTCTCCAGGCCAAAGTCCTCCTAGACCAGGGAGTGGAGCATGCAGACCAGGGAATAGAGCACACAGAGTGGCTGGAGTGGGTGCTGAGTGTTTTGTGAATCTATGAGCAAGGATGATGCACGACCCGTGCTCTGTAGACACATTTCATTGTCCACAAAAGCTAAGACTTCATAAAGTCTTTCCTAGAGTCCTTCTTTTCATTTGGTTCTTCTTTTTTCCCTTTCTAGTTGCAGAACCTGTTTATAATAGACAGTAGAACAATGAATAGTGGTGGACTGCAGTCAGGTACCCTGGTCTGTGCTGCTTGTAAGGTAGCATGACTAGGAAAGGAGAACCCAGAATTGAGAAGCTTACACGGCCTCTATGAACTGTCCACACATTGTTGCTTTCTATATTTGCCCTTGCTTACTGTCCTTTGTCATTGTAAAATCCATAGGCCCTTGTTTTATTTGATGATGTCTATCTCAGCTACAGACCCCGTCATGGGGAAATTAACTGTGTACTTTGAAATAATTACCTTGCTTACTTCCTTTAATCTCTTAGAAATAGAGTTTGCACTTCTCTTGTTATTGTTTTTTGTTTGCTTTGTTTTTGATGCCATTCCTAGGGCTTAGACTCATGGCCTAGTTGCTTTTGTGGTAAAAGCTAGTACCACAACTCTACTTTTGGCTTTTTGGTGTTTCATTAGAAATAAGAGTTTCACAGACTTTGAACCAGGATCCTCAGATCTTAGCCTCCTGAATAACTAAGATTACAGGCATGAACCACTGGCACTCAGCGTGTCTCTGTACTCTTGGATTATCTTCATGTTGTTCAGCATTACTTAATCTGTCCTCTAACTTAATGAGTTGTTTGTATGCCTGTTTTTTACATGCCTTTTTAGAAAATGTTTTCAATACAATTAAAGAGGTAATAATGCAACATATTATTGATAAATAATAACTAATAAATGATAGGATTTCACAACTATGTAATTTTCTCTTTTCTACATCCTGATTATGGTAACTTTTGTTGTTTTTTTTTAATGATAATCTCTGATGATTTAAAATCCTCCTCCCTCCCCCCTTTTTGTGTGTTTATCTTCAGAATACCGTCATGGAGGCCTCTATTCAGCTGCCGCCTTCCCTCTTCTCACCAAAGCAGAAGAGAGAAGTCAGGCCAGCCGATGACTCCTTCTTTAAGCTTCAGCTCATCGCATTTCGCAACGGCAAGCTTTTTCCTGCCACTGGAAATTCCACAAACTTGGCAGATGACGGGAAGCGGCGCTCAGTGGTCACCCCTGTGATTCTCACCAAAATAGGTTTGTAGGGAGCCTCTCACTCAGAGAACTCGGGACGGCCTACTACTCCTTAAATGCTCGTATTCCTTCCTTCTCGTTTTAATGAACCACCAGCCACTAAAGATCTTGCTGAGTACCCACCAGTGTCTATGTTGACATTTATTGTTTACGAACTGTGTTTCTGAAATGCCGCTCTTTCCCATTTCCTCCAGATGGTGTGAGCGTCGATACCCACCACATCCCTGTTAATGTGACTCTGCGTCGAATCGCACATGGAGCAGATGCCGTGGCAGCCCAGTGGGACTTTGACTTGCTGAATGGACAGGGAGGCTGGAAGTCAGATGGGTGCCGTATCCTCTATTCTGATGAAAACATCACCACGATTCAGTGCTACTCCCTCAGTAACTACGCCGTCTTAATGGTATGGAATTGTTAACTGTGTGCATGAGCACTAAGGATTGTGATTGATATATATATATGTATATATATATAATCTCCATGTGCATAATTAAGCTCAAGATGAAGAATTTAAATTTTAACTCCATGTTAATTGTTCCCTTTAATTATGTAAGAGATGGTGTTTGGTGTATTTCTAGATTTAAACGGAAACTGAATTACTTCCAAGTGCAACCTATATGGTATAGAGTTAGCAAGGGAATTTTCAGTAAGCTTGGTGAATCAGTTCAGCTTGATGCTGACCTCCTTAAAATAGGACATGATCTTAGGTTCATGTAAGTCCAGCTCTGTCCACACGGTGTGAGTTAGAAATGTACTGAGTGCATATAACCTGTGAAATATGAGACGTTTCAGTGTATTGCCCTACATGCATATTATATATAGGAACAACTTCACTTTATCTGTGAGAGGTTCTTAGCAGAAGACCTTCTAGTTTGCTGTCTGGAATCTTTTCCTACCTATGACACATCATCCTTATTGATTTCTTTTGAAGCTAATGGTGATAATTTTGAGTTTTATGACTGTGACAGTGTTGACATAAAACATGTCTTTAAGTTTCAATGTCCATCCATCTGGTAGCATTTTTATATATTTATTTTATTTACGATACCTATTAATCGCTTTCGAAAATAAATTGCTAATAATATAAAGGAAGTATAGGTTTTATAATATCAAATGAGATAACATAAAACAATTTTTGATTCTGAGTAGTGGATGATGAACTTAACTATAGTACTTGAATTTTTTGAGGGGGGGGCTGATTATTGATGTTTAATGCTTGGTAGTTGCTCTGATACTTGAGCCAAGCCCTCAGCCATGTTTGCTATCCTTTTCAAGTAGTGTTCGAACATTTATCCAGAACCAACCTCAGCTGGTGATCTTCCCACCAGGAGCCATCGGAGGTGTACATCACAACACAACGAACATCTGGCTGGTTGCCTGAGATTATACTCTCAAAACATAATTCTCCCAATCTTTGCTTTCCAAGTACCTGGCATTTCAGGTAAAAAAACAAAAAAAAAAAATCCAAAAACAAAGAGCAACAACAAAAAGCAAGGATATATAATGTCCTAGTAACTCCATATGAATACATTCTAGTGGTAGTGAAATGGATAAAATCTCAAAAGAATTAAAAACAAAAAAAAAATCAATGAGTTAGACACCAGTTGCTCACACCTGTAATCGTAGCTACTCAGGAGACTGGGATCTGAGGTTTTACAGTTTGAAGTCAGCCCAGCCAGGAAAGTCTGTGTGAGACTTTATTTCCAATTAACTACCAGAAAGCCAAAAGTAGGGTTTAGCTCAAAGTGATGGAATGCTATCCTTGAGTGAGAAAGCTCAGGGACAGAACCCATTTCCTGAGTTCAAGCCCCATGTATGAGACCTTCCTCCCCAAATAAAAAACCAAAAAAGAATGATTAAGAGCAATCACTGAATTATATGCCAGTGGTTTTTCTACTACTTTGTTTGAAAGCATCCAGGACTGAAAAATCCACAAGACTCAAATATTTGGTTTTTTTCTTTTAGTAGTGTTTCAGAGGTTTTGTGTGTTTTAAATAATTTCTTCTCTTTTCTCTTTGTTATCAAATGTTGTAATTTATCTGTCTGGTATTTAATTCCTGATAACTGTCCTCCTATCTTCTATTTCATCCAGTTCACCTGTGAGGCTTTCAGTATTTTTATTTGATTTACTGAACCTTTCATTTCTAGAATTTCAATTTAATTATCAGGATTTTATATCTTTTCACTTTCCTTTCCCATTCTGGATTGATTCAGCTGTTTATTTTATTTGTGTACTTACACTATCACTCTGTTTTTTTGCTCATGACTGAGTCACTGGTATCCAAATTGGTGATCATTCTTATAATCAGTTTTAAAAATTGTTTTGAGATTTTATTCATTTCACTATGATCAGAGTTTATTTGGGTGGGATTACTGTCTTGGAAGCATCATGTTCCCTTATTTTGTTTTGTTTTTGGTTTTTTTTGGATCACGGGGCTTGAACTCACCTGGGCACTGTCCCTGAGCTCTTTAGCTCAAGGCTACCACCCCAGCCCTGGGCCTTGGGCACTGTCCCTGAGCTCTTCAGCTCAAGGCTACTGCCCTAACCTTGAGCCAAGCCCCACCTCCCATTTTCTAGAGGTTAATTGGAGATAAGAGTCTCATATCCTTTTGTTCCCTGGGCTGGCTTTGAACCAGATCTCAGCCTCCTGAATAGCTAGGATTACAGGCGTGAGCCACCCTCTTTCTTCTGCTTCTGCATTAGGATTGCTATATTCAAGGTCCAGATCCTCCTCTGGAAGGTTTTTGTCTCCTGTAGTCTTTGAACTGAAGCTTTATCGGTGTTCAGGCAGGACTGGGAAGTAGCAGAGCTGATATTCAGCTTCTCCATGTGGATTACAGCTCAGTAACTAGCCAAGCGTTTGTCCATGGCCTTGAGTACCTGGTACAATCACAGCACTACTTAAGACAGACAGTCTGGCCAGAGTCTCTTGTACTTACTGATGTTCATGTTAGTACTATAAGTGTGACCATGACAACCATTAAAGGTCAGTTTTCTACTCCTGTGCTGCTTTTACTTTGTAAACTCATTTCTTCATGTACTGGGAGCCATTGGTGTCCAGAAAAAGTTTCGCCACCTGTGCTAGGCCCATAGTCTTTTAAGGACAGCAAGCATCCAAACAAGGGATGACCACCGCCCCCCCTCCACCCAAAAGTGTTGAGGGTGTAGGGAAGAAACAAAGTGATGGGTTGTGAATCCTAGATGGAATTTTGAGGGACTTGGGTACTCTGCGTGCTGGTATGTTGAATAGATTATTTACAAAGATGTAGATTAGCTATTTGATGACATCACATTTTATACAACTGCAAACAATGTGCATGTATCCTATGCGGCCCAGTTGATGATAAATGAATTCTTATAGACATTAGACCCTTAAATTGTCCTAAGGGTTTTATTCTTTTATCTGTACTGTTATTCTAAATGTTTTATTCTTTTATCTGTAATGTTAGTGTTGATAGTTTACAATTCTCTTCATGTCTCACTTTTGTGAGTTCATATTTTATGATTTAGTTGCCTTTACTTTAAAGCAAGAAACATTAAAATACGAAGCATTTTTCTTTCTTAGTTTATATGTGTTTTCTCGTTGAATTTTTGGATAGAGAATAATCTGAAACCGATATGTTGTAAGAGAAACCACAGAGTAGCAATGCTAAGATGTCTATAAAAGCTAACCAGAAAAAAAGTTGAGCAAAAGTAAATGAAACAAAAAAATGGCATTTTATAAGCTTCAGTGTGATACTGTACTAAACTTTTATTCTTAATCTAATACCAGTTTAAACATCATTTCTGAACTTCTTAGCTGTGTGTCTAAACTTAAAATTAGTATAATCCTTTTCTAGAAGGAATAAGCTATTCTTTTATCTTTCAGATGTTTTAATCTTTTAAAAATGTAATACATAATTTTCTGAAGGTAAAATACAGTGGTTTAAGTTTTTTTTTCCTATTTATTTTCAAAGAACACCCTGTTTTCCCTGATGTAATTGTGCCACCTAGAGGCAGAAGAACGAATTGTATTAGGAATTGTTGACTAAGAATAAAGTTGGTAGAAGAGATTTTTGGAGCTGCTTTTTTTTTTTTTTTTTTTTTTTAAATCAAAGTTAATGAAATTACACTTAAGTTTAAAGATACAGCTAAGTTGTATGTTTGCCTGGTGTGTTGGAGATCCTGGGTTCCTCTCTTAGCACTACAAAAATAAAAATAAGTCCACTTTTCAGTAAAATTGTTTTTTTCCTTTATATATATATTTATTATAATTAGTAGAGGCATTACAGTTATATTCGCCAGATAGAAGAAGCATTATTTCACACACATTAATACCTCTTCTCATGTTTTTGTCCCCATTTCCCTCCCTTCCCCCAATCTTGTTTTCCCCCCTTCCTTTTCCTATTTCACTTAAATAGTAAAGTTATGTTTACAGCAGAATTATCTATTTTATTGAAACTCAGCATCATCCTCTAAACTCTTCATAATAAAATCATATATCTCTTCTTGAGTACTATCTTAATACATTGTTTATATGTGCAAATCTAATTGTCTCTCTTGGGAAATAATCGGTATACCTTTTCCTGATGTGGTTTTAGATTGATTGCTATGAAGATAAACAGTCATGTGCCTCATTCTCTTTCCTCATTCCCTTTACCAAGAAATAAACCTAGCGCACATTTATTTATTCTCCTTTGTCTAGTGATGATTTTATGTTTGCTCAGGGTTGGTGTGCTAACTGAAGGTACACTTCATTCACACAATGACTGCATGCCCAGCCATGTTGAACTTTTACATAGCATATTCTCTCGGATCAAATGTTTTAAATTATTTCTGCACATTCACATACACTATTAACTTGAACTCTCACCCTGCATCATCACAGATTGTGCGAATTGAAACAAAGTAACTACATATCTCATTTTCTCCCATCATACACAAAGTTTGCATGTTGAATTCATTGTTGTCAGCCACATTTTTCCATGTGTCAAATATTTTATTTTTACTTTTTAGATGTAAAAATAAATTTTAACTAGGTGATAATTGTGTGTATATGCATGAATATATATGGATGTGTGCATAAAATTATTATACTTTCATTGGCTGACACTGACACTTGAACTCATTATATTTGCTGTATTACATGAGCCACACCCTCTACCCTTTATGCTTTTGATTTCGTTATTTTTCAGGGAAGATCTTGTTCTTTCTGTCCTGGACTGGCCCAGACAATGATCCTCCCACCTGTATCTCTATTTCTTCTTATTATTATTTATTTTTTTTATTGTCGGGATTGCACTTACATCCGTCAGGTAGTAGGTGCGTTACTCTGTATCTCTAGTTCTTAAGTAGCTAGGATTGCAGGTGTGTAGTACCACATTGGCCTGATGATATATTATTGAAGAGTCTGATTGTAATGGAAGTGGTAGTTAGTTGTAATTGACCCTTATACATCAGGCACTGTGGTACCTATGGTACCACTGACTGATTTGGTCCTCAAACCCTCCTTAGGAGCCGCCACCACCACCCTCTAGTGGTGAATAGAGAAAGGAGGTATGAAGAGTCAAGTGACATTACTGAGAGGGTAGTTGGTTTTGCATTGGGGTTTGAATTGGGCCAATCTCGTTCTCTGTGTTCTTAACTACTCTGCTCAGTTTCCTTTCTCAAATTTCATAGCAATATCAATATAAAAGAGCTTCCTTTTCCTTTTTGTTTCTTTTCCTTTCAGTGTTATATTATGTTTCCACCATAGTTTCCCTCTATATTTCTCTGTTGTATTTGTTCTCAGTAGTAGGCTACATTTTTATGATGTGACACACATATGAGGTCAACACCAAAATCAAGGTTTATTCCAACACTTAGGAAGTAGTACTTATGTTTCTTTCTAGTCATTTCCCACCTCAAGAAGTGCCCACACTTCTGTTGTGTGAGGACAGAGGAAAGCTTCCTGTTCTTAACTTTATATAAGTGAAATGTAGAATGTGTACTCTCTGTGCCTAGTTTCTTTTTTGATTACATCTGAGATTTATCTTTTGTTTTTTTTCATGTAGAGCAGTATGCCTTTTCATTGTTGTGAAGCAATCCATTGGTTGCAATCATCTAAATCTGCACATGTAGTATTGTAAGTGGACATTTGCTTACCAAGGAAAGTTCTACACATATCTGCATGTGTGTTTTGGATGGGCATGGGTGCTCAGGAAGGTAGCAAGCTGGATTATAGTCCAGCCGTGTTTTCAGCTTCAAGAGCTAGTATCAGAGTTGATAAAGTGGTCATCACTGGTCTGCAATCTCCCCCACAGTGGTGGTGCCAGTTGCTCCAGGTTCTGGCTCATCCTCAAGGTTTTTGTGATAGGTATTCGTGTGATAGAATTTGGACTTGTTATCAGGGTGCTAGTGTTCATTCAGTGGTAACTAAATTCAGTTGTTGGCACCTCAGTATCTTACTGATAATCTGTGAAGCTCGAAATGGATCTTGTCTATTTTTTATTGGGTTTGTTGTATAGAGACTCTTGATAGAAAGTTCTGAGCATGAGTTGCGCGAGATGCACTGTGAGTGTCAGCTTGATCCATGCCTTTCCCTTTTCATTCTTGAGCCTTTTTGTAAACAGAGTAGCTTAGTGTTTTTGAAATCTGATTTCTTAAACTTAAGGGTTCTTTTTTAGTAGGCAGTGTTTTTCATGTTCTGTTGAAGAAATCTTGTTTTGGATAAGCTCATGAGAATCTGCTTCCTTCTCAGTTTCAAGGCTTTCCATTTTCTTTTGCTTTTTACCTTTAGGTCCACAAGTCAGAAGACAAGTAGGGGCTTCAAGATCTTTAAATTATTCTTTGATTCTCACCTTTTTTCTAAAACACTTTGGATTTCAGCTCTGTTTTTTGAACTGGATTTTATTGGTAAGCATGGATTGCATCCCTTATTCTGAGTCCAGTGAATTAAGGTAATTGTTGATCTTAGTTATTCTTGTTATTGGTATAGTGCTGGTAAATAATTTCAAACTTCCATGGGCTTTGTATTTACAATACTTGGGGCTGCAAGTGCCTCTCCTTCCTCTGTCAAGATTAGGCTTCGAAACCTCTTCTCTTCTTTATTTGGACCCTTAATATGACAGATCACCCTGTGACATTTCCCACACTTGGGAGTTTTCATTTTCTTGGCATAGGTGTAGTTAACCTCTGTGGAGCACAATGCTTTTGACCTCCTGCTTTATTTATTTTCCTTAGTTTGGAGCCATCTAGACACATGATGACCAAGGTCAGCATTGGCCATAGGCTGTGGTGGAGAGTGTGTCTGGGGTCAGGACTTTGCCTGTGTTACTGATGGCCACGCTGCTCATATAAACAAGAGGGCTACCTTCCTACTTACAGTGACTCTTTCAGTATAGCTTTTGTGCAATGTGTTTAGTAATTTTTTTTCATATATTTTTATTGTAATCAATAGAAGGGTTACATGATATTTGCTAGATAGATGGTGCATTAATTCCCATACATTGATACCCTTTCACATGTCTTGGTCCCCGTTCCCTCCCCCCAACTCCCACCCCTCATCTTATTTTCCCCCATTCCCTATCCAATTTCAAATAACCAAATACAAATACATCCAATATATCAGGTAACAAAGTGAGATGCTGTAACAATATGAGATAACCAAGGGACAGCAAAAGAGATGAGAGATAACATAGTACCTGAAGAAGAACAAGACTATATTTTCAGGGATCATTTCTATAGTATGTGTTTAGTAGTTTTTAATATCAAAGGCAGAATCTGTATTTGCTTGCCACTGTAATTGGGAATAATTTGATTTAAATTTCTGCTTTATCTCTCATTGTAGATATTGGACATGTTCACTGTACTAAAATCCTAATCTTCTCAATTGTCTAAAGTATTCCTCCATTTTCTTGTGTTGCTCAATGTACTCAGTTGCTGGGTTTTCCTTTCTTTATTTTTTAAGTGAAAAGTTCAAATGGATTTATACTTTTTTGAAAGGTTAATATGTACCTGTATAAAAGCTGCAATTTGCCTCTTATGTGTCTCTTTGCTGGGTGTTCTAGTTGTGTCTTCGGTTGGCGTTCTGGGTGTGTCTTCAGCTGGTGTTCTGGGTGTGTCTTCAGCTGGAGTTCTGGGTGTGTCTTCAGCTGGGACAACCCAGGGAGTGGCATCTCCTGTGACTGTGGCCAAATAATCGCTTTCTCATTCTGTATTACGTGGGCATGACTTTTGAAAAGGTCTGTTTTTGTTTTTTTCCAAACTTGAACCTTATACTCTGCCTCGGATGGTAGAAGTTACATTTTCATGTTCTTTCTGCCTCTCAGTACTGTGAGATGACTTACAGAGAGGCACTGGTCCCCAATCCCTCCGTCTTTTCCAGAATCTGAGGCCGGCAGTGCACAAAGGTAGTCTGAATGCTAAGTCCCAGATATTGAAAGTTCATCCTCACTCATTAACTCAACACTTCCACCACAGCTTTTTATAGAAACCCAGGAGAAACATGTCTGCACTCGTTTTCATCTTCCTGACGTTTTAAAAACTCCTACTAATATTCTGGACTTTTTAGCAGAATGCGCATGTCCTGATGCACAGAGGATATAAACTGTTGTTTGTGATAGCTTTCCTTTAGCCTTGCCCTTTTGTGCACTGAGTTTATACACCAGATTCCTCTGAGGTCTGCAAATGTGTCCTACTGGTCCCTATGGATCTATGTCCAGCACAGTTTCCTGCCTGCTGGGAACCACAGTCATATCTGTCAGGTAAACAGATGAGTTACAGATTGGAGTTTATTGTGGGGCTATCAAGTTGTAATTCAACACCAGCTTCCTGTAACAGTGATCTTGTGTTCAGAATTTGTCATGAATTGTTCATTATTTGTCTTGATTGTCATTAATTGTCCTGTTGCAGTCTTTGTCTATTTACACTTTCAAATTACTTCTTCTGATTGTACCCTGGAAACATTGGCTCATTCCCTCTGTATCCTAAGCCACTTTCCATATCCTTGATTTGGCCAATTTTTCCCTACCTTTGCTCTGGCTTTTGTTTATTTGTTCTGTAGTTTTGTGATTAAAGCCCTAAATCATAACCGTTTGAGGGGTCAGTGCAGAAAGAAAAGCCAGAGAAGGGATTTGATGAGTCAGCAGCTTTGACATCTGTGACCTGTAGCCCAGGTGAGATGGCCCAGGCTCTGTAAGGAAGGAAAGAGTTAAGGTTTCGGCCTGCTGTTGTCCTTTCAGCCAGGCAATGTCTGTAGTGTATTTAGAAATATAGACTCAGCAGCCATGCACAGCATGTCTCACTTAGTTTTCCAAGCTGTAAAATGGGGATAATAATATACCTACTTGGGTGAAGTGTTGGGCACAGTCATTGCCCAGATGATGACTTACTTGTGAGTGACTTACTTGTTGATTGTTTTAAAACTCTTCCTTACTCCCATAACTGCGCCACTCATTTTGCCAGCAAATTTTTGCTGACATCATTTGTCTTTATCTCTCCTGTGGCTTTGTGTTCTGTCAGGACAGGAGATATCTTAGCATTATGTCTCCAAGGACTTTTTGTGGTGTTTGTTCCATTTGTGTTAGTGGAACTTGGAGCTGACTTCTGATAGCCTCTGTCCTCGGGGTTGGTTGGCACTCAGACCCTGCTCTTGCCTGTGTTTTCTCAGCCAGGTTGTCATCATGGAGGGTGGAGCCTGTTGTTGTCCTTGGGAATCAAAACTCCCATGTGTGTGAAATATCACTCTCCCTTACCCTCATGACAGAACAGCATTAGGTGCTCCTAGTCTCAGTTGTGTGTAACTGCATACAGTTAACACAGTAGAAAATCAGAATCATACGTAGTGTGAAGACAAGATATTAGTCGTTGAGAAAAGTGCAGAGATGGAGAACCAGAGTTCTTGATGAACAAGTATGATTCAATCACTTGAAATCCCTGTGGTCTATGAAGGGTGCTGAGAATGAGTCTCTCTTCCCTCAGGATTTGACAGGATCTGAACTGTACACCCCAGCAGCCAGTCTCCTACACCCTGTGATTTACACTACTGCAGTCATTCTCCTCTTGTGCCTCTTGGCTGTCATTGTGAGCTACATATACCATCACAGGTAAGACGGGATAAGATACAGCTCTGTGGATTGTGCCTTGCATGACTCATTTCACACTAATGCTGATGATAGGTTGGATGCTGTGATACCCTATCCAAGATGGGATGAATATCGTAGAAAATACACAAGTTGTGTTTCATGCCAGCATAGTCAGGAGTAGTCAATATAAGAGATGGGAGCTTTTTCTGTAGGATACAGATTGCTGGGCTTGTATCTGGAAAAGAACACAGGCAAGTGAGCAGAAGAACTAGAAGCCATGAGAAAAGGGACAGTATTATTCCCTTAAGAAGGTGTCTAGTGGAATGGCTTAGTACTTAAGTTTTGTGGCTGTTTGCCTGTTGTAATACTCTAGCATTGCTCAGAGAGTTTTTGGCATTTAATCAAGAGATAATATGGTGTTTTGTTTGTTTAATTGGATGCAAAGCTATAGAAATGTTCATTTTATCATCAGAAATAATGAAGGACTTGCTAAGCACAAACACACTCTGCAAAAGATTTTGCTAGAACCTGTTTTCCTCTTTAAGCTAGCCAGCGGTGGCATTTCTTGACATTTGTTAAAAAACAAAAAGCAGTTTTGACATGAAAAGAAAAGAAACACTTGAACATTTCACTGGGAAAGGCCAAGCAGAAATATACTGGGCATCCAGGCCATGTTTTCCTGTTTGGTCTAGAATAACACCCATAGCCACCTAAGTGCCCTGGCAGTAGATCCAGCCCTGAGACATGGTAAGTGATGTAAGTTTAGTTGCTTCTTACTGCGGAGAATTTGCTTAGCTTTGGCTCTAGGCAATGGTTCCATAAATGGCTTATCTTTTGAATACCTAAAATTAAATATGAAGAAACTATATTAAGTTAAATGATTTCTCAAGTTGGGTGTGTGTGATAGTAAGTATGTGATCAAATATTGAATTTAATTTAAAGTTGACCTTTCATGCATAGGGAGTGAACTTGTAAATAGACGTCACAGTGTCCTACGTCAGCTGTACCAGACTGATTATTTTCCTTAACATTTCTCCTCTCTCAACCAAGTGTGATCCGGATCAGCCTCAAGAGCTGGCATATGCTTGTGAACCTGTGCCTCCATGTTTTCCTGACCTGTGTGGTCTTTGTGGGAGGAATAACCCAAACCAGAAATGCCAGCGTCTGCCAAGCAGTAAGTCCTGGAGAAAATGTGAAAGTAGTGCTGATACTGGAGCATGTCTTCCTTTTACTCTCTGCTGAGTTAGAACTAACCCTAAGTGCTTTCCCTCTGAGCGGAGACCAGCATACTTCACACACTGAATTTTACCATTTCACCACCCAACACCTCACGGAGCATCTTTGGCAGCTGATATTCCCCATGTCTGTCACAGAGCCTGAGAGCTCATTTAAATACTTTAAAAAATCATAACTTGAATCAAAAGTGTCATTTTCTACAGGACTTGGAGATTGACTTCATCTGTTGATGAAAACAGTAGACATTAGTTTTTTTTAATAACACTTTAAATGTAATGATTTAAACATGTAAAATTAAATTATAAATAGAATTAAATATTGAACTCTTGTTTTCAAATGTTACTACATTCGTACTTTTTTTTTAATAACATGTACAGCCTATTCCTTGTATAAGTATAAAGAATGGAAATGCTTCCATTTAAGATTAAAATTAGAACATTTGTACCATTTTAATGCCCATCTCCCCTTTCTGTGTTATTTCTTCCGTGCATGACAGCAAGAAGCAGAGTGTAATAACTTACGTTGGGACCACCTGGGTTTGGGTCTCAGCCGCACTATTTACTGGCTGTGCTTTTATGGTCCATATGTTTTAACTTCTTTTTTGTTCAAATTATAGCAAAGAAATCATAGTCTGCCTTTGGCAGAATTTCCAGATACAGTTCAGTAATGTTAATTATAAAGCCCAACTACATACAGTGTGTATCTGTGAAACCATCTATTTTAACTTTGTACCTGTTGAACAACAGTTGCTTTTTCTTCTCCTTTTAGCCCCAGTAGCTTATCATAATTCTACCCTTTGCCTCTATGCCCTAAGTAGAAATATACATTTATCTTTCTGTGATTAACTTACTTCCCTTCAAAGGGAGTGTGAGTGTGTGTGCACATACCACAACTGTGCCCAGCTTAAACAGCATGCTTTTAACAACAAGAAAAACAGATAGGATCCAGGTGAGGTGGCTCAGGGATACCGTGTATTTCTGTTTTCTATATTGCTGTATTCTTGGGAAGTCAGATAATGGGATGGAAGGCACTTGACAACTGGACAGAAGTCATAGCCTCTTTCTTTTCAGTTTCTCCTCTGTTCTACATGACTGGTTCCTATTTACTATTACTGTTTCAGAAATCCTGCCTCTCACCTACCACTCCTAAAACATTATATTGCTAAAAAATAATCTCATGGTGCCCATAAAAACTTTATAAGTAAGCCAGGCGTGGTGGCTCATGCCTGTAATCCTAGCTACTCAGGAAGATGAGATCTTAGGATCATGCTTCAAAGGCAGCTTGGACACTGAAGTCCATGAGACTTTTATCTTCAGTTAATAACCAGAAAACCCAAAATTGGCAAAGTGGCAATTTGGCTCAAGGAGTAGGTTGGTAGCCTTGAGCTGATGAGCTCAGGAACAATTCCCAGGCCCAGATTTCAAGTCCCATGACTGACTGAAAAACAAAACAAAACAAAACAAAAAACCTTACAAGTAACTATTGTCTCTGGACTCTCTGAGGAAGAGTTGTATGATTTACCGATGTGTATTGTATCATCCAGGGACTCTTAGTAGGTACTCAGCCAATACATATTTATGAACAAAAAGAAGTCTGTCTGCTGACTATACAGGCCATTGTGAGTTTGACTGTATTTGTGTTAACTAAAGATATTCACTGAGGTCTTGAAGCACTAACCCTTACAAAGAACTTTAGTAGCAAAGCCCTTTAGCTTAACGTACTTGTAGGGGTTAGTATGAAACTTATTAGTACATAAATACATATATTTAAATTATATAAGGTAAGGCACAGAAAATTCTCTTAGTCTAGATCATTGGAACTGTTTCACGGCAGAGACATGACTCATAGTGGGTCTGTGTAACTGAGCCCTTGCACCCAGCACTGTCAAGGATGGAGACCTGGGAGACCAGTTGCTGACCATACGACCTCTTAGATGAATCTGAGTATGGAACACAGAGCTAATACCACTGGCCAAATAGGAGTATAGCTGCTACAAAGATAAAGTCAAAGCATACCCAGAAACGTAGACATTCGCTGGTGGAGACTGTTGTTTAAATTTTTCTCTGCTCATATCTAAGTATATTCTTTACCACAGTATTTTTTAATAATAGTTGTGTATGCTACCCTGTAGGTTACTTCCAGTTGAAAAAGCTCTCCCTGTTTATGAGAGTTTATAGTTGAGTAGCGGATACAAGAAAATGTAGGTCTTTAGTGTCATTCTACCTATTGTATAGCTGTGAAAATTGTTAAGAGTCTTTCTACAGTATTAATGCATTGCATTTATTAATGGTTTACATGCCCTGTGGATTCGATTACTTGTTTCCAAACCACTCACAAAATTTCTGTGTAGGCTGCTGGTGACTTGGAAGGAAACAGAATGGCGAGAATATATTTAGCGTGCAGACCGAGGTAGGATGGAAGGCCCAACAGGGAATTCCACATCCCAGAGAAGGCTGTCTCTACTGAGATCTCAGTTCCCACACTTGTGTGTGATTTTTGTTTGTTCGTTTTTTTCATTTTAAGTGATTTTTTTTCTTTTATGTAACTCTGTTGTCAGATGTCAATGAGACTCCTAAAATTTCCCATTTAGCCACAGCCATTTAAATGAATTTTTAATATCCTTAAGTGATTAGTTTTCTGGGAATTTAGAAATGCCACAGAAAATATTTCACAGCCTTAATGATTGAGTTTCCCTCCTTAGAAAACGCTACACCATACCTTTGGTGTGGAAAGTAGTTTAGTCCAGTGTTCTAGCTCATTTTTTTTGACCTTCGTTCAAAAATATTCCTGCAGTAGTAGAACCAGTCCTTTTGAGTCAAAATCAGTGATTTGCTGTAAATATGTTGCTTTCTATGCACTGAATTCATTTTTGCTATTTTTACTTACTTTCAACATCTGGTGTGGCTGCAAAGAGCTCAGTGGGTTCTTTTGTGCCTCTTGTTCCACTTCTGTCTATATTTTTTTTTCCTTTTCCATGTGGCCTCACAGAATTTACCAGGGCCCAAGGAGCCTCTTCTGTCCTAAGGAAGAAGATAACTTGTGACTTGGCTATTTTGGCCAGTGGAATCCACTCTCCTCATACCTCCAGAGTTGTAACGAGCTTTACCCTGGACCCTGACTGCCTTGAGTTTTTACTCTATATGATAAGAATGAGGCTTTGCTGTGAGCAGGAGTCTGCTGCCCCTTACACTCCAGACAATGGGGTGCATACTGTTTTTGTTTCTCTTGACGTTGGAAAGCCATCCATTTAGAATGACATTTTTTTCTTGGACATTTTTATTAGTAGAATTTTATCTGCATCTGTTAGAACAAAAAGAAAGGATAAAAAAGTACCAAGTCTTTTCATCAGAGAGTCCTAGATCTTGTCCAGGATGCTTCATGATACATGGTACTTCTTTTCATCTTTTTTTTTGTCAGTTCTGGGGCTTGAACTCAGGGCCTAGGCACTGTCCTTGAGCTTTTTCAAGGCTAGCATTCTGCCACCTGAGCCATAGACTCACTTCTGCCTTTTTCTCTGTGTACAGCATCCACAAGACTTTCTGCGTGTCGGGCAAGCACTCTTATCACTACACTATACTCCCAACTTCCTTTTCTTTAGATAAGAAGTTTTAAGCATCTCATCTCCTCTCACATCGTCATCTAGAATTTCATCCTCGAGTAGACTTGCTTCAAACACAGGACATAATATTATTTCACTCTTACCAGTGTATGACAGCCCTGAATTAGAGCTTGGATGACATACTCTAAAACTTACTTTTCATACATGAGTAATTACCTTTACTCTCTGTGTGCCTGCTTATATGCTGCATCTTTGAAAAAGCCATGTTAGACCTCATGTCACCCAGTACCCAGCCGGTATATACCCTGTTGTGTATTAGGGGTCATCTTGAGTACATGTGGGTTTCCTAGACTGTTAGAGGAAGGTGACCTCTTTTTTTTTTTTTTGCCAGTCCTGGGCTTGAGCTCAGGGCTTGAGCACTGTTCTTGGACTTTCTCAAGGCTAGAGCTCTACCACTTGAGCCTCAGCACCACTTCTGGCTTTTTGCTATGTATGTGGGGTACCGAGGAATCAAACCCGCGTCTTTATGCATGCTAGGCAAGCACTTTAACCACTAGGCCAAACTCCCGGCCCCTGGAAGGTGACCTCTTAAGCATGCTTAGTGTGGTTAGCAGCTGAAGGACTCAAGCATCAAAGGACACCTTTATACTGCTTTTTAATCAAACATGTGATAGCTTCATCTTCTTTTAGATAATGTATGTTTTTCAATCTTCCCTGTAGGTTGGGATAATCCTTCATTATTCGACCCTTGCCACAGTATTATGGGTGGGAGTAACCGCTCGAAATATTTATAAACAAGTCACTAAGAAAGCTAAAAGATGCCAGGATCCTGACGAGCCGCCCCCTCCACCAAGACCCATGCTCAGGTATCTGGTTGTTGTTGAATTTTCTTAAATGAGTATCCAATGATTTGTTTGCTTTAATTGAATCATGATCACAAGATACAACAAAACGTATAGGCATAAAATAATGAATCTATGAACTTTACTGTCCTCCTTGTGAATATAGGTTATTTTCCTCTCCCCCGCACCCCAAACACACGCCTCACATTCATGCCAAAGCAGGTCTGACACTGCCTTATCCTTGGCAGATTTCATATGCAAGCACTGGCTGTGGCTTAGAAGGCTCTGAAATGGTAACTTTTTATTGCCTTGAGGTCATGCGTGTGTCATGGATTTTAATCTCACCAGAACATCAATTTAATTCTTATGAAAGATAAAACACATCTGGAGTGATGTCCTTCTAGCCCATTGCAATAAAAAGATGTCCAAGTGAATCATCATGCTGGGATGAGTAGAACTCTTATCTGTGATCCCTGAGTTTCTATGCTCACTGAGTTTTGGGGATATCTGGTGAGTGCCTGGCAATGGACTGAAATTGAGAGCTCCCCACATACCCTGTCCTTGAGGCTTTTGCAGGAGCAGAACTGGCTGTGGACCTGGGAGAATGTGGTGTGGAAACCTTGAAAATATAAAGATTCCTTGACTCTGCAAAGAAAGGAACTGTTCATTAGCTAGGGATGGTGGACTGTGCACTGAACTTCTGATATGAACCTTGCTTTGCAATCTATTAGGTGACCTGTGGGTTATGCATACACTTTGGCTGGACTCTAGGCTCCAGACCTCTGGGCATCACATTAAAATGTGAGCAGCCTCTGAAGATGTGTAACTAGGAGTATAGATGAACACAACTATTGTTTTAGATTGGCTATATTAGTATGGAGCCTATGTTGGCATGTTTGACTGGATAACAAGGAAATCTGCTGAGGTCATTACTGTGATCCTTATGAGAACTGCCGCCGGAGAGTGTCAGAGACATGAGAAATGTTCAGGGGCCATGAAAATCTTTCTTCTGGATTCATGACAAACAGGGTAGAAGAATGAGTGAGAGTGAGGAAGTTGAAGGTGGCTGCACACAGCCTGCTCCAGATCACTGGGCTCCATGGAGATGGTATTTTCACCCCATGAGAAAGTAGGGGAAACTAAAAACAGTGGAGGAACATGGAAAGAGGGAGAGACAAGAGGTAGAGGGTGATGAGCTCACCAGCGCTTTCCAGTGGGAAACATTTGGTTTTAGAGCTCCAGTGCTTCCACGTGCTGTGTTGGAGCAGTAGGAATGGTTGGTAAAGAAAAAGTAGAACCTGGGCTACATCCCTGTCTTCATAGGTAGGCCATGGAAGAACTTCTGGGAGACATAACACCTGACAGTGTAGATGTTCTCTGGAAGGCAGCGGGTGGCCCAGCTGCTGGTTCATGGCAGAGTCTTTGCTCTTTTCCTTTCACTTAGGAGTGGAGCCGTTTCTGAGGAATGGGTAGATGCAGAAGTCAGATTCTAGCTCTATGATGACTAACTAGCCAGGGCTGTTTCCCTGATTTTGTTTTGTTTTGCTTTGTTTTTACAGAGAGCTCAGATAGTCTTCTAGGCACAAAGTTTTTCTTTTTACATTGGGCCTGGTGGCTCACTTGTCTGTAATCCTAGCTACTCAGGAGGCTGAGATCTGAGGATCAAGGTTCAAAGCCAGCCCAGGCACAAAAGGACCTTGGAGTCTTATCTCCAGTTAACCTCTAGAAAATGGGAAGTGGGGCTTGGCTCAAGGGTAGGGTGGTAGCCTTGAGTTGAGGAGCTCAAGGACAATACCCAGGCCCAGAGGGGTAGGTAGGGTGGTAGCCTTGAGCTGAAGAGCTCAGGCTGAGTTCAAACCCCATGACCCACAAAGGAAAAACAGTTTTTCTTCTTTAAGTGCAGCTACCACCCTATCTCCCTGCATTCTTATCACTACACTGTGTCCCTCTTGGTTGTCCCTAACTGCTGCATGGGCGAGAAATCGGGGCATTCTGAACTCTGATAGCTGGCCTCCCCAAATCTTTGTTACTCTCTGTTGACTTGAGGGGATCCTGGAGGCCCACGATGCGCCAAGTTAATCACTAATAAATACATAAGTATACAGTTTTCTATTTGAACTTTAGTCCAACAAGATCTTAATTGTAGCAGCCGTAAAGTTCCTCCTAAAACACCTCTTCCTCCTAAAACAACAAAAAAACAAAGCTAAAAAAACCCTGACTGTTCCTCTGCCTGTCCACAGGGTGGCAGGAGTTGACCAGCTTTCCCCAGCTTGCAAACTTAAAAAAAAAAAAAAATGTATATACGTTAAGCTATTGTGATCCTCTGCTTAGACCATAAAAATGATGCTAATTGAACTGAACTCCAAGATATGAAAAACAGGAGGGTTTTTGTTTGGTTGGTTTATTATTTTGTGTGTGTATTTTTTTTAATGTACTTTGTTGAGGTTATTTCTTTTTTTCCTTCATTTCCCCCCTTTTGGTTTATCCCCTGTTATCACTGTTTTTTGATTTGGTACCCTATGTCTTGTATATATGTTTGTGATTTGGGGAATCATAAAATGGTGAGAAAGGAAAAAGGGTAAACCAGAAACCAGTTCAAGTTCAACATCAATACTCACAAGACACAAAGTTGGAAGGGAGGGGAGCTGTGAAGGGGGGGAGATTTGGAGGGGGAGGGAGGAAGTAACAATGCTAGGCAATAAATGTCCTCATTCCCTTACTTATGTAACTGTAACCCCTCTGTACATTATCCTTAATATATATATATATATATATATATATATATATATATTGATGCTGGATTTTTTAAGAACAATTTTTTTCCTCACAGTCTTTTTTTTTCTTTTTAAATAAAGCAACCTCAAAGTCTCAATGTATTATTGATGTAAATGTTTTAAAAAGTTGATTTTCAAGGAGTGACTTCAGAAGTGTGGTGGCACTGCAAACTGTGCCTGTAAGAAAGGAAACAGGCTAATGAGCATGTATCCCTGTTATTTTTCTTCACAGGTTCTACCTGATTGGTGGTGGGATTCCCATCATTGTTTGCGGTATAACCGCCGCAGCAAACATCAGGAATTACGGCAGTCGCCCAAGCGCACCCTAGTGAGTATTTTGCATTCTCTGTAGACCTGACCCCCTCTCTCCTCTCGTGAGCATCTCTGGATACCAGGGTTTAGCATAGCCTCCTAGGTGGTGTTGAAATGCCTGACCTCTAAGCCGGCTTGCTGTGTTCTTTCCTAGTTGTTGGATGGCATGGGAACCCTCCCTGGGAGCCTTCTATGGACCTGCCAGTTTCATCACTTTTGTAAACTGTATGTACTTTCTAAGCATATTTATTCAGTTGAAAAGACACCCTGAGCGCAAATATGAGCTGAAGGAGCCCACGGAAGAGCAGCAGAGGTTGGCAGCCAATGAAAATGGTGAAATGAACCACCAGGATTCCATGTCTCTGTCTCTAATATCCACATCCGCCTTGGAAAACGAGCACCCTTTTCACTCTCAACTCCTGGGGGCCAGCCTCACGTTGCTCTTGTACGTCGCCCTGTGGATGTTCGGGGCCTTGGCTGTTTCTTTGTATTACCCTTTGGACCTGGTCTTCAGCTTCTTCTTTGGAGCCACGTGTTTGAGCTTCAGTGCCTTCATCATGGTTCACCACTGTGTCAGTAGGGAGGACGTCAGACTCGCGTGGATGGTGACTTGTTGCCCTGGACGGAGCTCCTACTCGGTGCAGGTCAATGTGCAGCCCCCCAATTCTAGTGGGACGAATGGCGAGGCACCCAAGTGCACCAACAGTAGTGCAGAGTCTTCCTGCACCAACAAAAGTGCCTCAAGCTTCAAAAATTCCTCCCAGGGCTGCAAGCTGACCAATCTTCAGGCTGCTGCTGTGCAGTGCCATGCCAACTCCTTGCCTTTGAACTCCACGCCTCAGCTCGATAATAGTCTAACTGAACACTCAATGGATAATGACATTAAAATGCATGTGGCGCCTGTGGATGTACAATTTCGAACCAATGGGCATTCAGGTCGCCATCATAAAAACCGAAGTAAAGGCCACCGGGCAAGCAGACTCACGGTCCTCAGAGAATATGCCTACGACGTCCCCACTAGCGTGGAAGGAAGTGTGCAGAATGGCTTTCCAAGGAGCCGGCCAGGCAATAACGAAGGCCATTCGAGAAGTCGGAGAGCTTATTTAGCCTATAGGGAAAGACAGTACAACCCACCCCAGCAAGACAGCAGCGATGCTTGTAGCACGCTGCCCAAAAGTAGCCGGAATTTTGAAAAGCCTGTTTCAACCAGCAGCAAAAAGGATACATTAAGGAAGTCAACCATGGTTGAACTTGAAAGTCAGCAGAAGTCTTACGGCCTCAACTTGGCCATTCAAAATGGACCAGTGAAAAGCGGTGGGCAGGAAGGACCTCCTGACAGCACTGGCAATGTTAGGACTGGGTTATGGAAACATGAAACTACTGTGTAGTGTTGCTGGGCATATCCTTGGCAGAAGTTGCTACAAACTGTGATTGGCACATTCCTTTAAGCTACGGACATTCAAAAACCAAACTGTTTACAGCCACCTTAGGGATTCAAAACAATTTTGAATTTTTGATTTTACTTATTTTATATCCCTAATGTTTTCTTTTTTCTTTTTTTGCAAGGAAAGTGGAAGAATCCCTGAAAGAATTATTTTTACATGTCAAAGTAGCAACAGGACATTTTGGGAACCTGAACTATAATTTCCTAGAATCTGTAATAATATCTACTTAGCATTTCAAGCTTGTATTTAATAAAATAATAAGGTGTTTTTCTTTGTGTCATGTTTATTTTCATATTTTATCCATGTAAAAGCATTTCACTATTTTCATATTTTCTGCAGTAGGCTATTTAAATGAGAATTATCCATCAGCCTCTTATTGGGTCCATGAGTTAACTGTACCAATTACGACATTAGAATCAATGTGATTCTTGATTTGGCATATTTTATAAATGTATCTTTGAATCTGCAAGTTTTAAAAATCATTTCAGAATACTATTTTTCAATGGAAATGCCTTAAAAACTTGTCAGAAGCTACATAATTTTGTCACATCCCTTTGATGCTATTAACACAGCTTCCCACATGTCTCTGGCTTTGGGGTTGTTTATATCTGAGTATGTGTTTGGGTTTTTTTTGTTTTTGTTTTTGTTTTTTTTGCCAGTCCTGGGCTTGAGCTCAGGGTCTGAGCACTGTCCTTGGGCTTTCTCAAGGCTAGAGCTCTACCACCTGAGCCTCAGCACCACTTCTAGCTTTTTTCTATATGTGGTACCGAGGAATCGAACCCAGGTCTTCATGCATGCTAGGCAAGCACTTTAACCACTAGGCCAAACTCCCGGCCATGAGTATGTGTTTCTTACTGAGTATTTTGGCTCTTGCAGGTATGTTACTCAGGACTGTAAGTGCACAATTACCACATAAAGTTCATGTTCACTCATTCGAAATGAGTGTGGATGTTGGCTTTTGTTTGTGCTTACACAGAACACATTTCTTAGGTGGATGCTGAAGTCCTGACCTTTACATTCCACGCTGGTGTCAAAGTGGCACCAGTCCACTTTGCATCTGAAGTTGCCACCAATACTGCAGTCCCTTCTCTTTTTGTCCTCCAACTCCCTGGATTCCCAGTTCCTGCACGGATGCAAGACAGTGTTTCAAAATACTCACAGCTTAGGTCTATTTTCAGCCAAGTCAAAAGGTTTAAATCAAATCAGACGGCAAAGTACATATTTCACAAAGTGCTAAGGGAGGCAAGCAGCTTAACTTGATAAACCTCAAATTCTGAGATTAACTGCTTCCTTACAGAGCAATTTTCAGCGACACCACAGAGCTACCATTGTCATGGCCTCATTCACTTTTCATTAGGCGCCTGCATTATTAACAAGTTATTTTGCTTTACAAGAATAATACTGGTACTTCTATTTAAACCCTGTTTAAAGATATTACTGACATTCCTTTTTGGGCAGAAGCAAGGCAGCTAACCAAAAGATTTGCTGTTCGTACTTTTTTTTTTTTTTTTTTTGGCAGTCCTGGGCCTGAGCACTGTCCTTGGACTTTCTCAAGGCTAGCACTCTACCACTTGAGCCTCAGCACCACTTCAAGCTTTTTTGCTATGTATGTGGTACCGAGGTGGTACCTGTTTGTACTTTTTAATATACAATCATATTAAAAGGCACATGGTGGGCCGGGAGTTTTGCCTAGTGGTAGAGTGTTTGCCTAGTATGTATGAAGACCCAGGATCGATTCCTCGGTACCACATACATAGAAAAAAGCTGGAAGTGGTGCTGAGGCTCTAGTGGTAGAGCTCTAGCCTTGAGAAAGTCCAAGGACAATGCTCAGGCCCTGAGCCCAAGCACCGGACTGGCAAAAAAAAAAAAAATGCACATGGTGTCTTTAGATTTACAGGGTCTTCTGATGTATTGATGTATTTATTGTGGGCAAGACACTTGAGAATGACAAAGATTAACTGGTAAGAAGTAGAGTGAGCCAGGCACTCATTGGTACCTCACACCTGTAATCTAAACTACTCAGGAAGCTAAGATCTGGAGGGTCACAGTTGAGAGCCAATTGAGAGCCCACCTGGGCATGAACTTTGGTAAGACTCCATCTCAAAAAGAAAAAAAAATCAGAAAAAAACCATGCTGGAAGTGTAGCTCAAGGAGTAGAGAGAATGCTAGCCAAGTCAGAAGAAGCAAGCAAGCTAAGCGAGTTATAGACCTTGATTTAAAATCTGGTACTAGCAAAGAAAGAGTATGGGGCGGGGAGAAAATAGGGGAACAAAAGGAAGGAAAGGAAGAAGAATGAACATGAAGTGAACAAGGGAAAGGAAAAAATGTACAGTCAGATACAGTGACTAATGGCTACCATTTCAGCCACTCTGGAACATTTGCAATTTGAAATCAGCTTAGGGAAAAAGTTAGATCTCAGATGGATGTGGTAGTATGAATCTGTCATCCTGCTAAAAAAAGGTAGGAAGATCATAGTTTAAGGACTGCCCCAGGTCAAAAAACAAGACTCTGAAAAATAAACTAAAGTGGGATGGGTCGGAGGTGTAGCACAAGTGGTAAAGCAACTTGTCTAGCAAGCACAAGGCCATGAGTCTAAATCCCAGTACTACCTCTCCAAATGAAATAAACCAATTTTGTCTCTGTACTACTTTTTTTGAAGTGCATTTCATGTTGTGTAATTTCACAATGTTGAGCCTATTTACCCTCTTGGTCAGCTGTACTCACAGAGAGAACTTGCTACTTTTCTTTTTGCCACCTCTCCAAAGGAAGTGAGACCTTCCCTTTCCTTAAGTAGTAAATCCTGTATAACTTCCTATGTAGAGCAGAAAGAACAGGAGTTAGGGTAGGAAAGGACCTGGAAAGAACTCAACAAGGACTTGAAGAAAATGAAGACTTCTCTAAAAATATCCAGAGTGGTTGTGTTCTAGAAAGTGATGAGCAAGCACTTCGTGCATTCTTCAGAATGTGATAGAATTAAAATTTGATGTTAACACACAGGATGTAAATAATACATTGTCTCTTTCTACCTTTGCCATTTATGATTTATGATGTTTTGGGCTAAGAGTTTATTTTTCATGAAATTGTTAACTGTTAAAAGATATCTCTGTTTTCTTTGGGATGTCTCTTTTTTTCCCCCTCATTTAAAAATTTTGACAACTTTGACAACAAATTTGAGCTGTTTGATGGCCATTATACCATGTCCAGGATTAGAGCTGTGTTTACTGATATGTTTACTTAATTCTCATCCTGTGTAGTTTCATTGTGGCATGTAATAGAACATACTTGTGGGGACATACAGTTTCTTATGCTGTTTCATAAAAGGTTTTTTAATCATCCCATGTAATATGTATGCCAAGCATGTTATGTATGTTATGTGTGTATTATTTATATACAAACATGTATGTATATATATATTACTTGATGTTACGCTAACCTACATTTTAGTTCAAATTTTGTTTTGTGTTTGAGTACTTTTGTGGTGCTTTCTGTTTGTGTAAACATATGTATTAATATTTGAAGTAATTAATGTAACTGATCTCTGAATCTTGAAGATTTAGATATCCTGAATATTCATATAACTATTATGCATGTTCATTGTATTTCTACAAATAAGAGACATAGAAGGCAACATACATGCTAGTACCCTTGAAGAGTATGAAGAAAATGCGAAAGAAAATGCCTCACTTCCTGTGGAGAGGTGGATGAAAGGATGTGAGCACTGCTGACTAGCAGAGCAAATGGTATGAAGAAACAACATTAAAGTAGACCCATGCTTCAGGTATTGATTTTAGAATGCCCAAAATGAATTTATTTGGTAACAATCATAAAAGATAAGGAAGTAAATTAACTGAAGGCATATGTTACTTTACTTTAAATAATTGTGGAAAAATATATACCATAGTAATCCCAAGAAAACCTTTTTTAAATTTTTTGAAGTTATCTCTATGGTACCCAAACATTTGTGTTGTTTTCCTTTTGTGAGGCAGAATATTACTAAGAATCCTATTCCAAAAGGGAGAAGCAGGGATGAGAAGGGTGACAAGAATACAGTAAGTCTAAAGCCTAATGAGGCAAATCCTATTACACTTTAAGAACTGAAAATAATCCTCCTTAGTTTGACGTTTTGCCCTCCAAATGAGAGTGGCAACACTCACTATTAACCTTAGTGAGTCAGTAATAAAAATCATCACTCCCTCCTGTGATACATGTTCTTCATATTGTCCTCTCCTCCTTTAGAGAAGCTTCATTAAAATAATTATTGGGTACTTTAACATTTTTAGGAAACCAATTCTGGCATTATTGATTTTCTCTCTGGTCTATTTTCTAATGTACTGAGTTTATATTGGGATTTTGTTACACAAGTTTCATAAAGTAGATTTTGAACCATTTTTGTCTTCTGAAAATTGCATTCACAGTTTCATTTTTTCCCAATGACTATTTCTGTAATAATGTAGAACAAAAGATGCATCGATTCATCTACAACCTGTAAGGTATGTATGAATCACCTTGACGATGGTCTGAGCATGTCTCCTGCTCCTAGAGATGTGGGAAAATTTAGTAGTTGCCATTGTGAAGTATGAGTGGGAGGTGTTTTACCCTTCTGTTTAGTTACATGTGGGGCCTTTGGGAGGTAAAATAGTTCAGTTAGGTCATCAGAATAGAATCTACATGACTGAATCCTAAAGGAAGAGGAAAGAATATCAGGAGATAGACGGACAGGGATAGAAAGGCACATATGTGGTACATGCACACGTGTGTGTGTGTGTGTGTGTGTGTGTGTGTGTGTGTGTACAAGAATAACCTTCACTGTGACTACTAGCTGCAGTTCCCCAGCTTCAGACCTCCAAAATAAAACTTCTTTATAAGCTATCCACTTTGTGATACTATGTTAGCACCAAACACAGATATTTACCTGTTTTCCTATGGAGACAATAAGTCATTACTTTTATTTTTCCCTAAAGCACAGTGAGAAACTATTTTTTTAAAACTGTTTTTACCTTTTTGCCAGATTGCCTTAACTACTTAAATTGCACAACTCTCTGTTTATATAGTTTTCTCCTTCCTCTTCTAAGCCATTAGAAATTTCCCAAGTGAATTCAATGTGCGGAAGATTCTTGACTGGGCTCCCATTTGAAAATGCATTGTCTCGTGTACATGGACCTCCACTTAGATAAATGCTAAAAAGTATGTAATTGCCGAACAATGGCTTTCAAGACACAATTTATATGCTCTCCTCACACCGAACCCTCCCCAAAACAGGTTAGCTTTATGAACAGGTGGTGAATCCTTTAAACCCCAGACTTGCTATAATCAATGAAAGGAAAATATTAAAGAGGAAATGGCATGGCAGATAAAATACAGTTCTTTTAGGGCCGGGAGTTTGGCCTAGTGGTAGAGTACTTGCCTAGTATGCACAAAGACCCGGGTTTAATTCCTCAGTACCACATACGTAGCCAAAAAAAAGCCAGAAGTGGTGCTGTGGCTCAAGTGGTAGAGCCCTAGCCTTGAGAAAATCCAGGGACAGTGCTCAGGCCCCGAGCCCAAGCCCAGGACTGGCAAAAAACAAAACAAACCAAAAAAATACAGTTCTTTTACTTTAATCTTCCTAACATTAAATGCAAATCATGCTTGATAAGCAATGTTTATTTCAAATTTCCTTCATTTTACTGAATAAAGGTTTAATCTGGCAAGCTCACACTATGGTAGGTGATTGTTAATTTTTTTAAACTAAAAACCTTATTTGTTAATATATCCACAGGAACAGAATAGAAAATGCCCAGAGTTACAGGGATTTGTAAGCAAGATGACCAAATAAAGCTTAGGGTCTCAGGGGAGCCACCTCACCAGGAAGAAATACCTTCACATTAGGACTTGAGAACTGTGAAGTTTATCCATCCTCATTTGCATTCTTGATCTCCTAGTTTATGACTGTACAGATTAACTTCACTGCCACGTCCTTCTGTGGTTGTCCCCAACCAGAAATGGCCACATAAGTGTCCTTGTTAGGTGGCACTTCAGGGGCAAGGAGGCAAATTCACAGTCTCCAGGAATTCCAGGTGTTCGCATGATTCTGTCTCATCCTTCTTGATCCCTGTTATGTACGTGGCTGCACCAAGAGTAGCCATCAATCTCAGATCACTCTGTGCCATTTTTACCAGTCTTGGTCTGTGGTCTACCTATGTAGGTAGGATTAGAAGTTTGACCTGACACATCCAGATTCTGCATTGAGATCAAATATATCTAATTCCTGAGTAGCTAGGGTTACAGGAATACCCAACCAGGCTTCATGTTCTAATTCCAATGTTGGTAAAAGAAATACTGCAGATCTGACAGATGCTTAATTCTTTTTGTGAACAAAAAGAATTATTCTCATTATTTCTCATTGTTTGAGAGAATGTATCTAAGAATAATTTAGATATAGCTTATTGACTTACATTTTTATGTATTTTGAATGATGTCAACTATTAGACTATTAGAGATGTATTTTAGAATGAAGAAATACTTCATATATTTCTTCATATAGTATATCTGTTTTATATCCGAATTTAATATTATGCCAGGTGAAGTTTGCTCTCTAAGTAAAATTATCCCTTTTCCTATGAGCAGGAGATTGAATGAATTATAATCCTTAATTCAAGAAAAACAGTATAGCCAAGAGTGAAAAGCTATTCAGAAGCAAAAATCTTCCCCTAAAAATATACTTGTGTTCTGTAGAATGTCATTTATTTAACATTCACCTTTGAATATAAAAATTATTTTCGAGTCATCAAATCCATTCTGTCATAGCATAGAGGACATGCTTTAAGAATTTAGCAATTCATGAAAATCCATTTATAATGTCATATTTTCTACTTTAGTTGCATGCAGGATGTTAGAGTAGAATTCATCCTGCTTCCAAGTCAACCAAAACACCAATTCAGTGGCTGCCAGGATACTGAAAAGGTAAGAGACACATAGAAGTGTCTACATGAAATGCAGAGGAACTCATCTCTTTCCATTTTAGCCCTGTTAAACTGATTGTTAAGTATCCAGTCTCCAGCAGTATGAATGCTTACCCTGAGGAATGAAACACAAATGCACATGTGTCGGTGACCCATCTCAGAAGGGCTGCTATTTCAACAGAGGCCAACAGGATAGCATGTGGGGAAAGAGGTGGTCTCCCATAGACAAGTACTGGACAACACTTGAAGTTGATAAAGAAGTACTGACTTTTCTTAACGCTGTGTGCATAGTATAGCTTTTTTTTTTTTTTTTTTTTTTTTTTTTTTTTTTTTTGCTACCAGTTTGAATTGCTTCTACTTGTTTAGCCATGGTACTTCTCAGACTTTTTACTCTTGCTATCAGTACACTTACCAGGCAATACAGCCTGTATACACTAGATGGCTAGAACTCCATCCAGCACACCAGACCCTGGAAGCTCAGAGAATTATTTCACTTACTTTCCTCCACTGAGCATCTGTTAGTCTGGCAGATCCTTATGACATTCCAGAGCTTTTCCCTTATATGCCCCCTCAGCTCTGCTGATCTCCAGCAAATTCCAGTTGCATGCATTTTCCTGAACTCCAGTCTTTCTGTCATGAACCCTGTAATGCTTTTAAAATGGGCTTTGCTTCATTCTCCCAGCATAATCTGTAAATCCCAGGAGGCAGATTTGATTGTCTGTGTTGACTGTTTTATCTTTTGGAGTTATAACCCTTTGATGTACTTTTTTTTAATGTTCAGAACAAACAGTTGTTTCCTATGCAGTCCACTTTTTAATTCCTTATGAGGAATGGACACATCATTGACTTACATCTGAATGTGAAGTTCTAGTTCAGTAGATTTTCAAACAACTTCTAACTTAGGTAGATTATTAACTCACTATGGAAGTAACCAAGATACAAAAAACTTTATTCAAAATGCAGTTCCTATTTGTAAAATGGATCATTAAAAATAAATTTTTGTAAATTAGAGGAGCTAAGAAATTTATATAACTGGAGGTAAAAAACAGAGGTGCTCTGGGCTATTTAGAGTGTTTTCCAGTTAACAAAACTAAACCATGTAATTAAGTACCATTAGGTTGGTCAAGGAAGAATTATTGTGAAAGAACTGTGTGATCCTGCTATTCCCTTCTAAATTTGGCAGAACATTTTTATTGTCCACATGCCTCACAATAATGCCATTTTCATTATTTTTCTGAACACATTATCTCTGCATACTGAGGAGTCATTTGTGGTTGATATGACTTTCAGGAACTTTATTTTCCTGGATCAGTTTATCTGATTTGAAATTACATAAACTTCTCTCTCTCTCTCTTTTTGTAGCTTTATGTAGCACCCTCAGGGGAGCAGTAACTTGAAATTATTCATTTAGAAAAGCCAAAGATTTATGGTAGAGATTTTTGTTTGTTTTTCAACTTCATTACAGAAATTCTATTTTCATAGATATTGGGTCCCAAATAAGTAGATAACTAATTTTAGAAAGGATGAGGAAATATAAAAATACAAACAAAAAGAGAAGTAAGTATATGAGATTTTGTTTCCCCTCAGAATCATTTCTGACACCTTAAACTGAGGAGTTTTCCTTTTGAAATTGGCCATATCAAAACCCACTGCCGGACCAGGAAGGTAGCCTAGTGGTAGAGTGCTTGCCCAGTATTCATGAAGCCCTGGGTTTGATTCTTCAGTACCACAAGTGGTACTGTGCTGTGGCTCAAGTGGTGGAGCTCTAGCCTTGAGAAAGCCCAAGGACAGTGCTCAGGCCCTGAGCTCAAGCCCCAGGACAGGAAAAAAAAAATACTGCCTCTACTGTTGCCACCCATAGTCACAGAGAGTCACAGTCACACATGGCCATAGTTGTCCAGGGCGGTTATGATTAGAATCAGAGAAATGTAGCTAAGGGTTGCATTACTGTTGTCCAGTTGTTCATTAACCAGCCTGATGCAGAGAGGCCTGTCTTTGGGCAGTTTGAAATGAAATCATTTTTATAGGACACTCAGATAATTTTAAAGTACACTGACATAAGTACTGCCAGCTTGGACCGAAAAGAATAGTCTGTTTGAACATCATTAGAAAAAGAAGAGACTCTTCTGATCTGTAGTCAGATGCATGATCCAGTGCACCACTGGCCCTTATGGTTATAGAAATGAGGTTTATCTTTGTGATGGTTATTCTTAATGTACTATGTGAAGTTATTTCTTTTCACTATTTTTTTCCACTTACACTTAACCTCATGTGGTTACTGTAGCTGAGTTTATTACCTGGTATATTGTATATACACTTATTTCTTTATTTGAACTAGGGAACAGAAGGGGGGAAATAAGATAATTGGGAGGGGTGGGGGAATGAGAGGGGGACAAAAATGTGAGAAGGTGTATCATGGTTTGAGAAGTAATGTACCCATTACCTGATGAATGTAACTGTAACTCCTCTATACATTATCCCAACAATAAAATTCAATTTATAAAAAAATATGACGAACAATAAAAAGGAAAGATGGTCTAGTGATAGAGTGCTTGCCTAGCATGCACAAAGCCCTGGGTTTGATTCCTTGGTACCACATACACAGAAAAAAGCTGGAGAAAGCAGTATGGTGATTCCTCAAAAGACTAAACATAGAGCTCCCCTATGACCCAGCAAATCCACTCCTTGGTTTTTACCCAGTCATCCAGAAACAAGGACATACTAAATCCACTAGCACAACGATGTTCATTGCAGCACTATTTACCATAGCAAAGATAGGGAACCAACCCAGATGCCCCTCAGTTGATGATTAAATCAACAAGATGTGATATTCATACATAATAGAATTCTATGCTGCCATCAGAAAGAACAACATCACTCCATTTGTAAGGAAATGGAAAGACTTGGAAAAATCATATTAAGTGAAGTAAGCCAGACTCAAAGGATCAAAGGCTCAATGGTTTCCTTCATTTGTTATAATTAGTATAAACCTGGGACTCTCCTAGCAGAGGTTTACAATTGGGCAAAATCTAGATACATAAGACCACATGAGGCTAAATGAAAGGACCTCCAGGAGATGGAAAGAAGAACCATATAATGTGTGATTGTTGTTCTTAATGTACTATGTTATTTCTCATCTCTTTTGTTATCCCTTGGTTATCTCGTTGTTACAGTATCTTACCTTGTTATCTGGTATATTGTATATATGTTTATTTGCTTATTTGAATTAAGATAGGGAAGGAAGGAAAACAAGATGGGGGGAGGAAAATTGAGACAAAAACATGAGAAGGGGTATCAACATTTGTGAAATAATGCACATTCTATCTGACGAATACAATGTAACCCTTCTATTCATTACAATAAAAAATTTTAAAAGGTTAAAGAAAAGGAAAAAAAATCAGGAAATGGTGCTATGGCATAAGCAGTAGAGTGCTAGCCTTGAGAAAGCTCAAGAAGAGTGCTCTGATTTCAAACCCTAATACTGGGAGGGGGAGAGGCAGAAAGAGAGACAGAGAGGAAGAGAGAAAGAAGGAGGGAGAGGGAGAAAACAGAGAGAGGGAGGAAGGGAAGAGAAGGAAGAAAAGGAAGAAAAGGAAGGAAGGAAGGAAGAAAGGAAGAAAGGAAGGAAGGAAGGAAGGAAGGAAGGAAGGAAGGAAGGAAGGAAGGAAGGAAGACAGGCAGGCAAAGAAGCTATGTCAGGAGAAAAAGTGTAGGCATGAACATAGGACATTTTTTGCCAGTTCTGGGAATTGAATTTGGGGACTGAGCACTGTCCATGAGCTTTCTCAAGGCTAGAGTTCTACCACTTGAGCCACAGCATCACTTCTGGCTTTTTCTACATATGTGGTACGGAGGGATCAAACCTGGGTCTTTGTGCATGCTAGACAAGCACTCTACCACTAGCCAAACTCCTGGCCCAACATTTATTGATTGATTGAGAGAGAAAGATACTGCAGAGCAGGAATAAGACAGCTTCAAGGTCGTACCCTTCAGGGAAAATGGGGTCCCAAATATGGAATATTTTCTGCTCCTGGACAAGCTGCAGTTTGTTGGGTTTTAGAACTGCCATGGATAAAGTTACTAGGTGATTATGTGGCACCATGCGCTGCCTTGAGGATGATGAGCATTGAAGCCAGAGCCTACTTGGGCAGGGAGAGGCTGGTCTTGAGCTGAACCAGTCAGATAAGGCATGTTGGCAGGAGAACTGTGTGTAGGCAACATAAACTGTTGTGTGGACTGACGTAGGGTAAAAGTGAAATGGATGAAGACATTATAAGAAAGCAACTAGCAGCAAACAACTCTATAAATCATGATCTAGGGGCTCCAAGAGAAATGGGGAAGTAAACAATCCTAACACTTACGGGCAGTTGTAAAGGAATTCTAAAGGAATTTAAAAAATTTAGGAAGACTCAGAGTTGGGAAAAGTGATTACTTCTGAAAAATGTCGGGGCCGGGAGTTTGGTCTAGTGGTAGAATGCTTGCCTAGCATACACAAAGACCCGGGTTCAATTCTCCAATACCACATACATAGAAAAAAAGCCAAAAGTGGTGCTGAGGCTCAAGTGGTAGAGCTCTAACTCTGAGGAAGTCCAAGGACAGGGCTAAGGCCCTGAGCTCAAGCCCAGGACTGGCAAAAAACCCAAAAATGTCTACCACTGTCCATACTTGGGAAATCAGGCAGAATCCATGGCTTCTTGATGTACTGGGAAAAAAAGACAGTGATGTTTAGATTTGTACCACTGATGGTTTCCATTGATAGAGATGAAGAGAACAGACCTACATGTCCAACTCCTGGGTATCGGCCTCCCTCCTCCCCCAGAAAGTATAGCATGCAATCAAGAAGGGAACTACTAGCAGTATGGGATGTAAGAGACCACATATATACTCGAGCTTCTTATTTTCCACAGCTCCATTCTGAGGATTTGAGTAGAGGTAGGAAAGAAGGCCTACACTCCTTGACACCCAAGAGGTGGTAAGAAACTGTGGTTCATTTTTGTTTGCACTGATCTGTGCCCAGTACACAAATCAGAAAAGTGGAAAAGATCATGGGAAAGATTTTTTTGAATAAATTGTTCATGTCACAAATGAGATCATTTGTGAGCACCTAGAAGAGAGAATGAGCTGAAGGTGGGAATGCTAACCTGGTAAAGTTTAATATAGATGAATGAATAATTGTGACTTTGGTGATAGGAAATTGGCATTGCAAAATAGATGAGAATGAGGCTTGGCTCGATAGAAATCTCCAAAGACAGAAGATTCCAGATCAGAAAACTCAGGGGTTTTACTTGGCAGCTTGCTATGAATTTATTGTGATATGACACAAAAGAGTAAATGGGCTATTAGGTAAAATTATTAGGATGTATGCATCCAGCCCCACAGGCGTGATAGGCTTTGACTAATCCATGATCACAGGCCCCCTGGAGCCCTATTAGGACACATAGCTTAGGATGAGGGAGCAAAAGACTCATCAGAGAAGAAAAATAAGAGTTTCTTAGCCTGAAGGAGAAATAAGAGTGATTATTATTAACACTGGCACTAAGTAAAGTTGTTTTATTAGCTAATGTGTTCAGTGGATTACATGAACAATAATATTAAATCCTGATAACGACCGTATTGAATAATTACATTATTAACATTTTTATTGTAAGTGGGTGTCCTTTCTCACCTGTGACTTCATTTTTCACAACTAAGATCAGCACTGTACAGTGAGATGCTTTCAGAGAGATTGTATTCATGTAACTTAAAAAAATCATAATTTAAAAAGTTAGTTGGGTGGCCAGGAGTTTGGCCTAGTGGTAGAGTGCTAGCCTAGCATGCACAAAGGCCCAGGTTCAATTCCTCGATACCACTTGCACAGAAAAAAACTAGAAATGGTGCTGAGGCTCAAGTGGTAGAGCTCTAACCTTGAGGAAGTCCAAGGACAGGGCTCAGGCCCTGAGCTCAAGCCCAGGACTGGCAAAAAAAAAAAAAAAAGTTAGTTGAGGTCACAAAAAGGGTATCACAGAAATGGAGGGAAGTGAACAAATGCATTCATGGACCAGTGTACACTGTGAGGAAAATGAACTGTGCAACTTGTGGGCAGGCAGGCATGGGAGGGGGAAACTGAGGGAATGTGAAGAAAGGGATGACATTGTCCAAAAAACATTATACTCATGGGGCCAGGAGCATGGCTTAGTGGTAGAGTGCTTGCCTAGCATGCACGAAGCCTGGGTTTTATTCTTTGGTACCATGTACACAGGAAAAGCCAGAAGTGGTGATGTGGCTCAAGTGGCCTGAGTTGAGGCCCCAGGACTGATCCAAAAAAAAAAAAAAAGAATTCTACTCATTACCTTAACAATTGATGATAATAGTATATTGAAAATCATTTTATTTACATCTTTATTAGCAGCAATTATGCAAGAGTTTCATTTTGACATACATGTGCATATATGGATACCTTCATCATACTCCTGCCATAACTCTTCATGCCCCTGACTCCTTTCCAAACCAGTCTCAACCAGTTTCATTGCTTTGACCATGTTTTGAAGATAATCACTTCACTTTTTCCATTTGTTTACCCCTTTCCACTAGTGACCCCACCCAATAAAAGCCTATTTTACATGCTTGTTATTCATCTTTTAAATGCATGCTAATTGTTCAAAGGGTGTTCCACAGTGGTGTTTCACAAATTATGTATGTATGTGTGTATATATATATATATATATATATATATATATATATATAGTATTTTTTTTTGTCCTGGGCTTGAGCTTATGGCCTGAGCACTGTCCTTGGACTTTCTCATGGCTAGAGCTCTATCACTTGAGCCTCAGCACCACTTCCAGTTTTTTTTCTATGTATGTGGTATTGAGGAATCGAACCCGGGTCTTTGTGCATGCTAGGCAAGCACTCTACCATGAGGCCAAACTCCTGGCCCCGTTTTATATATATAGTATTTGAAGTAGAATTCTGCCCCCTTATTTTCCCTCTTGCTTCCCCATCCATAGTAACTCTATATTAAGTAGTGTGAATTTTTTCTGATATTTTTTCACTCACAAATTCAATGTATTTATTGTTCATCTTCTAACATTCTTTTTCTCAACTCAAGCATTCCCATGATTACATATATGTGTGTGCATCTATATTTCATTGTGCTTCTGTACCTGTGCTTATTTCACTTAATATGATGATCTCAAATTATATCCATTACCCTGCAAATAACATCATTGCATAACTTCATTATTTATGGCTGAATAATGCCTCATCATGTATATGTACAGTCTTTTCTTGATCCACTTGTCCGGTATAGGACATCTGAGATGTTTCCATAGTTTGGCTCTTGTGACTAGTGCTATAATGAATATGAATGTGTCTCTGTTGGGTCTAGGTTTAGCATTCCTAAGGATCTATGCCCAATGGTGTTATTGCTGGATTGTACAGTACTTCCAGTTTCAGTTCTTTGAGGAACATCTATGCTGATGTCCATAGGGTTACCCTCATTTGTAGTCTCATCAACAGTGTATTAGGGTTCCTTTCCTCCACATCCTCATCTTCATTTATTTTTTGTTTGTGTTCTTCATGATGGCCATTCTGACTGGATTGAGATGGTATTTCAATGTAATATTCCTTTTTCTTTTTGGCTAGAGCTGTTAAATATTTCTTCTTTTGAGAAGTTATCTGTTCAATTCAATAGCCTGTTTATTCATTTGATTGTTGATTTTCAGGGAGTTTATTTTTGAGATTCCTGAATATAATTTTATTAATACTTTGCCAGGCTCAAAAATGGCATATCTTCCTTCCATTCTATGAGTTGTATCTCTAGTTTACAGCCTATTTCCTTTGCTATGCAAAAGCTTTTTAGTTTAATGCAATATCATTTGTCAATACTTGCTCTGATTTGCTGAGCTATTGGAGTTCTAGTCAGAAAGTTACTATTTATGCCAATATATCTCATATTTTCACTATGCTCTCTGTAATAGTTTCAGTACAGAGGGAGAAATTGCGATCTGATTTCAGACCTCTCTGTGCTGAATATCCAGTTTTCCTGGCACTATTTTTTTAATATATATATTTGGTCAATAGTTAGATGGCTCTATAGCTGAGTAGATTTATTTCTGCATCTTCTCTTCCCTTGAACTTCATGTCTATTCATGTGCTAGTATCATGTAGGTTTTGTGTGTGTGTGTGTGTGTGTGTGTGTGTGTGTGTGTGTGTGTGTTACTGTGACTCTAATATAATTTGAAGTCTGGTATTGTTTTGGTAATCCAGGGTCTTTTGTCCTTTTATACAAATTTTAGTATTGAGTTTTCTGTCTCTGCGAAGAATGATTTTGTGCTTTTCATGGCAATGGTATTAAATATTTTGATAGTATAGTCATTTCCATGATACTCATTCTGGCAAGGCAAGAGCATGGGAGTGGGGTGTCTTTCCATCTTCTGGTATCGTTAATTTCCTTTTTCAAGGTCCAATAGTGAGTGATCATGGTAGAGGTTGTTCCCCTCCTCAGTAAAGTTTATTCTTGCATATTTTACTTTTTGAGGTTAGTTTAACTGGAATTGTCATCTGATTTGTTCTCAGCAAGTTTGTTGGCATATAGAGAATCTGCAGATTTTCAGATGCTATCAGATGTAGAAGCATTTGGGTACAAGATTTCTGATTCATGCCATCTGAAAAAACAGGGAGCATTTGACTTCTTTCTTCTCTATTTGAGTCCCTCTTGCTTTGTTGTTGTGCCTACGAATATTCCTGTACTATATGTAGCAAGTATAGGGAGAATGAGCATTCTTGTTTTAGACCTGATTAGGGAAAAATGGTTTCATTTTTTCCCCATTTAATGTGATGCTGATTCTAGATTCATCATGTATAGCCTTTGTTTATGTTGGGATATATTCTTTCTTTTCTTAGTTTCTTCAGACCTCTCATTTCCTGAATCTCAGTTTTATTCTTTTCATCTTACATTGCTATGGTACTATTGTTATATAAACATGGTTTGTCTTCACCAAAGCTCACATTGAGGTTTGTTCCCCAGTGCAGTAGTGTTGGGAAGTGGCATGTTTAATGGGGGATTGAGTCATTAAGAAATGTTCCTGCTTTTCTCACGGAGTGACTTAGGAGATTAGATCTTTTATATCCATGAGGAGGTTGTTATGAGATAACCTGGCCTTCCTTCTGTCCCTCAAGCATCCCTTCTCTTCAGCACATACCCACTTCCCTTCTGCTTCCTGCCATGAGTTGACATATCGGGAAGTCTCCAAATCTGTGATCCAAGTAAAATTCTTTATAAATCACTAGACCCCATGAGTTTTATTATAACTATGAAACAAAAAGTCTAAAAGCAATTCATTTGTCAGAGCTAATGAAGAAATGTCCTATTGAACTTTGAATTTTTGTTGGAGATTAATTGCATTTTTTATTTTGCTTTTGGTTTAAACATGTTGGAGTGATTCTTTGATTTGAAAATAACCATCAAAATTACAAGGGAACACCAAGCACAGTGGTTTTAGCCCATAACCCTAGCAAGTCAGGAGATATAGACTGAGGATTGTAGTTCAAAATCAGGCAAACAGAAGTTCACAAGACCTTCATCTCAACCAATGACTGGGCAGCAGCATGTGCCTATCTTTATCACAGCTACAGCAGAAGCTCAGTGGCGTGTACCTGTCATGCCCAGGTTTGTAGCCCAGGGCAAAATGAGGTATATGGAAATAAAAAAAATACTAAGACAACTGCTTTTTTGAAAAATCAGCAGAGCTACAATAAATAACTATAATGAGTTTTGTTAACACATAATGAACAGATGCTCTTCTGCTCCGCTATTTTTTTCTTGTTAAAAGAGTAGCCTCAAAGACAAATTCAAGATTCATTTTGACTTCTTTGTATTTAGGACATCAAGTTTCTCGATATAGATTGTAATGTACTAAAACATAGAATTCTTTCTGACTGGATACTGACTGTTCCTTGATATACTTCTGAGTTGCAGATAATTAGCCTTGAATGCTTTGGAGTTTCCCTATGTGGATTGTAATTACCTAAGGTGCAAATTACTGCATTTGCATCAGTTACCTGAAATGCCTTCAAGACAAGAAATGTTTGTTATAGAATCCCAAGAGAACTACTCTTCCTTTCCCTTTGTCTTTTTCTTGTGATTGTAGTGACCTAACATAGGCTATGCTCTACCACTGAGCTGTATATACAATTACCCTTGATCCTTTGACACTATATATTTTATAAACTAAAACTTTTTAGTAGCCACAAAGAATCCCCTTTCATGGTCCCAACACAAAGAAAATGCATTTCTGAAGTGATATGTAAAATTACGTTTATTATCCATTGTGTGTGTGTGTGTGTGTGTGTGTGTGTGTGTGTGTGTGTGTGATGAAATGCCACACTCTAGCTCAGAAATACATACAGTTACTATGTGTCAAAAATATATATGGTATGGAAACTGCAGCTCATATGGTACAGTGCAAGTGTTGAACAAAAATAAAACTAATGTACCATGATCAAGCCCTGAGGTAAAGCCCTAATACCAGCACAAAAAGAAAACAAAAAGTGTCGATGTGTTTGTATTTCAAACAAATTTTAAATTCCATGCAATGAGACATATAAATTATATAAAGAAAAATACTCTAGTCATATATTTTCCTTCTTTTTCCTGGGAATTTACATTATCCTTACAAAACGTAATCGAAGAAAATGATCAACCTTCTCTCCAGGTCTTAGCACATTGAAAACTTATCCTGTATGATTTTATATGGCCATCTGAGATATCAAACTGAAAAACACGAAAAAATACGTTCTTTTTGTAACCCTTAAAGTATGCAACAAGATTTCAGTCAGCCCAATGTGTGTCCCTCAAGAACCAACATGGAAGCATTTAGCAAATGGGGTGGCCCACAAAGGAAGGCAGAATGACTGGAAGATTAGCATATATTTGGGTACCAAATTGTGGGACACACACTAAAAACAGGAAGACCTTCTGGCCATTGCTCAAAACTGTTTCAGCCATCCTGAGTTGGCAGCCTCTCTTTCTGGGGAAAGACAAGGCTGTCTCTGCTATCCTGTGTCATAACAAAGATGCTAGCTGTCTCTGGCCTGTCACCCTGGACCCAGTCCCCATATTTACCATGTGAGTGGACAATCACACTTAGATTCCATACAGTTAGAGATGATTTATCACAAAAGGATGAATACCCAAAGCTGTGGATATATAATTGATGAAGACTTTATGAACAATTACAGGTTATTCTAAAATATTAAATTCTGCCAGGTTATCAAATGACGGAATTGATATTAACCCCTATGAGATGAAATGGAAATCAGATCCCAGTAAGTCACATAGAGAAAAAGAAGTTGATTCATATAGTAATAGGATAAAAGTATCATCCCTAACCTCATCTGGGCAAAAGTTTTATTAAACTTGAGTGAAGATAGAATAGAAATGAACAGTTTATATCATTTTCTTCAATTACTGTTTATAGTACTTTATTCTGGATTCCTGGTTCAGTCCTTTTCAATAAATTCTTGCATTAGTTTTGAAATCTCAAGATATAGGATATTCTAGTAGTGTTTTCACCGCTCAGCCCCACACTTACCACATACCCTTTCAGCTGGTTTTCACAGTGGAAAAATACAGGTAAGTGGCCAGCAGACTATGTGCTTACCAGAGAAAAGCAAGTTAGCAAGGAACAGTCATACATTACCTCGACTGCATTTGTCTGACTTATGTTTGTCAACGTGAGGTGAGCTGACCATCTGCACTAGAAATCCTACTGGAGCCTGCTTAAAATAACGATTCTGGCATCCTTCCCAGACCCAACAAAATCAAAACTCTGGGGGTGTCTGGAAATTTACAGGTTAAAGACATAACTAGCAGCTTTGAATGAGCAAATGAGAGATTGAGAGCTGTGGTTTTAAATGCTGACATTAAAGAAGGAATAACTCTATATAGAAATTCTATGGAAAACAGATGTATAATTACCAGTTTGTAGTTTCCTCACAGGGGAAAAAAGTGGATCTCCATATCCCTAGATGATTTTCTCTGGGAGGTTTGACTTGGATATTGGTGAATATTTATAGTGAGCTCATAAAGGTAGCTATAATTATCTATCTGAGAACTCATATGACATAACCACACTATGTGATTACAGATGAGATCCAAATTATTCAAGCGTTGTATAAAGCACTTATTTAAAAACTTAATTGATATCATCCAACTGAGACAAATCTATTTTGTGAATTCCCACATTTCTCCATAGATCTAACAACCACCTACATGCATTCACAGCAAGTTATATGTGGTTTTGAAAGTCATAAATGTAAATCAGACTAATTATCATAACTAGTTGCTGTCAACCCACTCAGAGTCTAGCAGAAAATATTCTCAATATGATTCTGTTCACTAGATGTCTATGAATATTCTTTTTGTAGCTGGTCCAATGAGCCAAAGAATCTCATTTTAAAATTTCTGACTTCAATAATCTTTCTCTATAAGATGCTAATGCAAAAATACTATTTGATTTTGGAATAGTACCTATAATTGTTGTGATTTTACTTATAACAAGTAATAATTCAGTAAAACTGGCAATACAATTTTGTCCTTAAGAAATGGTAGAGCACCGGGTGTTTTGGCTCATACCTAGCTACTTATGAGGCTGAGATCTGAGGATCAAGGCTCAAAGCCAGCCAGGGAGGGCACTAAAGACCTTGAGACTCTTACTTCCAATTAATCACTAGAAAATGGGAAGTGGGACTGTGGCACAAGGGGTAGGGTGGTAGCCTTGAGCTGAAGAGCTCAGGGACAGTGCCCAGGCGCAGAGCTCAAGCCCATGACCCACCCCCCCAAAAATGGCAGAGCATGCCTAATTCTAGAACAGAACAACTTAAGCTCTGAGTTCAAGTTCCATCAGTGTGTAGCCTTGGGCAAAATATTAAACCACTCTGAGCTAGTATCTCATTTGTAAAATAGCAAAAATAATTTTGTATTTTTTTCTGGTCTGTTATAATAATTACCCATATATTATGTGTATTAAGGCTGAGGCCAGTAAACTCTCAGAAATTAGTTTTCTTCATTATGCATCTATTGGATAGTATAGCAAGAGTATAACTCAGATGACTGATCAAAAAGTAAATACTGACTTCTCAGACACCAGTAGTGAACACCTGTAATCCTAGCTATTCAGAAATTTGAGATCTAAGGATTGTAGCTCAAAGCCAGCTTGGGTAAGAAAGTCCAAGAGATTTTTTTTTATCTCCAATAAACCACCAGAAATCCAGAAATCCATGGCTCAAGTGGTAGAATATCAATCTTGAGAGAAAAAGCCAAACAACCAAGGGCCCTGAGTTCAAGTTCTGGTATGGCATCAAACAAAACAAAACAGAATTTAAAACAGTGGATTTTTGGGGTCTGTGTTCTAAATTTTTCCCCTTTAAAAAATAAAACATAAGATTGAGTTCATGGGTCTGGGAAATGGGAAGGGGAAATGCAGAGTAGTGAGTGGAGGGAAAGATCACACTATGGATGCCTTGATAGAAGAGGGGAATGAAAAGCCTTCTATGCATGGTGACCACTGATAAGCAAGCCTTCCATGAGTATATCTGCTAACTCACTGCCCAGGGATGTGAAGACTGCTCTCCAAAGGTCCAGAATCTAGGCTGCTGTGCCTGTTCTGACATTTGGAGTAGGCCTGGGAGCTTGAAGAAAGAACCTAAACCTTTTAGACCAAGTTGTTTCCATCCAGGTTGATAATTATCCTAAGATAGGTAATGATGGCAAGCAATTGTTGCTGCATTTCAAACATGCACATCTACCCATAGTATGGAAAAATGCTGTATTGCAAAAAGTCCAAGGGTATGTATAATTTCCATATTCTCAAATTACAGGAATTACACAACCGCCTTGTTAATTATAATCAGTTTTGAGGAAAGTTCAAAGAAAACCAGCTTCTTCTCCAACAGTTCTCCAGCATTTTAAATCACTGTCTCAAAAATGAGTCATTTCCCCTTATTGCTTAACAAAAATAGAGTTCTAGAAAATCTCTATTACTTTCTTATGACATAAATCTCCTCATCCTCTCACCACCAATTACCATGTCTCCTAATTGTGTTTGTACTCTGAGTGATGATTCTACTACAGCTATTTTATATTGTCACTGTTTCTTTTCTCCCAGACAATAGCACATTATATGTCAGAGACACTTTAATCTGGGTCAGGAGATCTGGACTTCCGTACTCCCTCACCAGGCATTGGAAAGAGGTCACACATTAACATGATATAAATTTCCATATGTTCAATTTTAAAAAAAGACTTCAGTAGATTGAAAGACCTCAAAAATTTCTATGGAGTTAAATAGAAAGCCCACAGAAAGGGAATAGATCTTCCCTTGCCATACAACAGAAGTCTCACGAAATTAAATCCCTCAAAAACAAATCCATAAAGAAATAACCATCCCATTAAAAGATGGGCTAAAAACTTAGACTTCTCTGCAGAGGAAATAAGAATGGCCAACAGACACATGAAGAAATGCTTAACATCTCTGACCATAAAAGAAATGCAAATCAGGGCCCGGGAGTTTGGCCTAGCGGTTAAAGTGCTTGCCTAGCATGCACAAGGACCCGGGTTCGATTCCTCGGTATCCCACATACACAACCAAGCCGGAAGTGGCAGAGACGAGACACAACCAAGCTGGAAGTGCCAGAGACGAGACTGCAACAAGCGACAGAGAGCGAAAGCAAGCAAGCAGAGCCCAACCGAGTGGTGGCCGGAGCGAGCGGGTCGGAGCGAGTGGGGCGGAGCGAGCGGGGCCGGAGCGAGCAGGGCCGGAGCGAGCGGAGCTAGAAAAAAGAGAAGGGGGCCAAAAAAAAAAAAAAAAAAAAAGAATGAATGTCTAAAAAAAAAAAAAAAGAAATGCAAATCAAAACAACTTTGAGATTCCACCTCACTTCAATTAGAATGGCCATTATCCGAAATCTAATAACAACAGATGCTGATGGGAATGTGGCCAGAAGGGAATACTACTACACTGTTTGTGGGAATGTAAACTTGTTCAACTACTCTGGAAAGCAGTATGGAAGTTCCTCAAAAGACTAAACATAGAGCTCCCCTATGACCCCCACTCCTGGGCATTTACCCAAATGTCCAGAAACAAGGCCATACTAAAGCTACCAGCACAACCATGTTTATTGCAGCATTACTTATCATAGCTAAGATGTGGAAGAAACCCAGATGCCCCTCAGTAGATGAATGGATCAAAAAGATGTGGTATATACACACAATGAAATTCCATGCTGTCATCAGAAAGAATACAGGCTCCATGATTTCCCTCATTTGTAATAATTATCACATATCTAGGATTTTCCTATTAGAGGAGCAAAATAGCTCAAAAGCTACATGCATATAACCATATAGGAAGAAGTCAGGCAAAATGAACTCCAGGGTAGGGAAGCAAGAGGTATACCTTTGTGATTGTTGATCTTATATACTATGTTATTTCTTTTCCCTTTTTCTTCCCTTATGATTTATCTCATGTTGTTACTGGATCTGACTTTGGTATCTAATATATTTTATATACATTTATTTGATTAGTTGAAATAGTGAAGGGAAGGGGAATGTAACCGTAACCCCTCTATACATCAACCTGACAATTAAAAACAACAAAAATTTTTCTATAGTTTATCAGTAATTGAAACAAAAGCCTAATAAAGCCTATGAAAATGCAAAAACAATATAAAAAATAAGAGTAAGTCTAAGGATAGTACAGATATATTTGCTATGTACTTCTTCATCTATGTAAGCAATACCTTATAGCATTATGATGACTAACTGATCATTATATTAACATACTGAATAAACACATTGGCATAGTTGAAACACAGGGCATCTTCTCAATATTAATGAACACATTTAGTTAATCAACCTATCCAAAAAGGCTTAGTTTTTTTATCCAATGTCTCTATTCATGTAATGATTTTTTTTTTATAGATTGGCCGTAATAGAGAGACACTGCTTTCAACAGCTCTGGAGTCACAAGAACTCATTCCAAATCTTGACTCTATTGGCTAACAAGTGCTTTGTTACCATTTTGAGCAAATGGCTAAGAACTTTGAGTTCATATTTGCATATTCATCAGAAGAGAATATACATTATAGTAGTTTTAAAGGTGATGTACATAACTGACATTTCATGGCACCCCAGCTAATACAATAATAGTGAAAATGATCATGACAATATTCAAGGCAGGGTAATAACTTTTGGGAATGAAATAGTATGCTTGACAGGAAACCAAAATGGCCACTGTCTTTAAGAACTTAATATCTTTGAAAGCAGAATATAAGCCAACATTTAACAAGGAAAAGATAAGCAATACAAGAAAGCAAACTTATAGTTGATGTTTAATAAAATACATAAAAAATAAGCATCCACCTAGGGATTCTGGGTGCTAGTTCTTGACATCACAGCACTCCATGAACCACTCTCTTTTGATCTGCTCTTCATATCCTGCTTAGTTTCAAAACACATCTGGATTACATATGATATTCATAGGTAGTCCTCTGTATCCTGAAAAGTCACCACTGTCCAATTCTGATTTATCACTTGATGACAAAAAAATCAGTTTACACTAAATGAAAGGAACTTTAAAAAAATGGAACCAAGAGCTTTAAAAAAAAAAAATAAGCATCCCAAACAGTAATCTGTCCTCCCCTAATATAGACTCCACTCTGACACTGGAGTTTTTTTTCTAAGATATAGCTCTAAAAGTGATGCTCCAGATAGCTAACGATTCTTTTAACTATGTAAAAATGTCCAGCCTCCTACTTTTAACTTATGGTCTACATGAATCCGTTTCCCAGTCTGCTATGGTACATACATTTTCCATTTTGCCCAGCACATAATTCTATCAGAAGTACCCAGAATTCTGTCATTCTTTTATACTTTTGGGTCATTGCTCCCTTGAATAATTCCACTCATAGCGTATTTTTTATCTATAATTTTTACTGTTGAAATGTCTCCATATTTAGATATCTGCTTCAGGAGTTCTGCTGTTTTTGTTTTCTTTATTTTATCTTGTTAGTTTGTCTTTGGGAGGGTGAGAGAGGGCACCAAAAAGGATGGAACAAAGGATGAACACTAAACACTATGGGGAAAAGGAAGTATACATCTTTTGGGTAGAGATGGAAGGGAAAAACTGGGACAAAGTGAAGAAAGGGAAGACATGGTTCAAAAAGAACTGGACTCATTAACTGACTGTAGCTGTAACCACTCAGTATAACCTCTATAATAACGATGAAATATACATTTTAAAATAAAGTCAAGCCATAATAAACTTAAAAAAAACGAAATCAGATTATATGTATCCAAATAAAGATATATTTCTTGTGTAAAAGAAAAAGAGTCACTTTCTATCTGGAGGCTGTTGACTCATACCTATATTTCTAGCTACTCAGGAAGTAGAGCTCTGAGGACTGAGGTTCAAAACCAGCCCTTTACATTATATAACTTCTTAATAGATGTAATTGTACCTGTAATAAGTTTGGAATTAACTATATAAAAGAGTTTCCTGTTCAGTGTACTCACATTTAAAAGCATAGTTTGTGTGTTGGTTACATGAAAATTCGGAATTCCTTTTAAAATTCTGTTATTGAACTTCTGGGAGTTTAGAATTCTATGTTCTTTAGTTGTATTCCCAGTATAGTAAATGTGCTTTAGTAAAGTGAGTACATCTTGCATTCACGTGGTGAAGATACTTATGTCTTTCATAACATTACGAATAGAACATTAATGTTTCCTTTCTTCCTTAGCTGAGCATTCTATTCTTCCAGTGGGCCTACTGATAATCATTGCAAATTTAGCACATGGGAAACAGTTGATGTTTATATCAATAGATGCCTTTGTGGGTTTTGTGCCTTCTAATCTTGCCTTCTACTTTACTTCAGGAATTATTCTGCCTCCGGGCTGGTGATGATGATCAGCAATTACAAATGGCCAAGCCATTACTAACTATTGTATTATTTTAAGTAGAGCTCAATAGGCCTCATGATGTGCTAGCAACCAGCATTTTTTTCCTTCTTCCCTCTTTGATTGTGAATAGTGACATAAACCCATCTGCATCAATGCCTTTCCTTTAGAATACTGGCCAAAGAAAATTGAGCTTTCTAACCTCAAAATATTACCTGAAGAAAAATTGTACTTTCATTTTGTTGTTGTTGTTGTTGTTGTTGTTGTTGTTGTATACTTCCATTCCTAACCCATTGAAAGACATACTATCAACTACTTCCTGTGTCTTAGAGGTTATACTCTGATGACTGTTTGGACTAAACTTAGAACTGAACAGATAGTCTTTTGATATCAACTGATCCTCTAGTATGAAAGGCTAGAGTGTGGTAATCCCACAAGACTATTTTTTTAAGTTAAAATATTGTCTTTATTAGGGGTAGTATATTTTAATAATTTAAATAACAAGGGACTCTCCTTTAGAGTTGAAGTGTAGTCTTATATTCTTTCTTTCTTTCTTACTTTACTTTTTTCTTTCTTTTTCTCTTTTATCAGTCATGGGGTTTGAACTTTGGGCCTGGGCACAGCCCCTGAGCTCTTTAACTCTACTGCTTTGAGCCCCAGTACCACTTGCAGTTTTTTGTTGGTCAATTGGGAATAAAGAGTCTCATAGTCTTTCTTGCCTGGGCTGAATTTGAACTGCATACTCAGATCTCAGCCTCCTGAGTAGGTAGGATTCCAGGCTGCACCACCAGTGAATGGCTTTGTAGTCCTGTTTTCAAAATGGAATTACATTGACTTCACTGGCCACAAGACTATTTTTAAGACAAAGAGGCAGATCAGTAACTAATAATGACTAAAAAAAATGCTGAGGTTAAAAATCTGTCACTTACATTCTAGGGTCCATTGGCTGGTAGGAAAGAGGGATTTATGCTAAAAAGTCAAAGATATATTAAATGAAGGAATGGACTGCAAGGTGAAGAATGAACCTGAAACAAGGTGGGAAAATTTTAAACATTTAAGGAATTCTGAGTAAGCAAGTTCTGCCTCATGGTGATTTGGTAGTTGGTTCCTGTGAAAAATTACACAATGCAACAAAATAATACTGTATTAAAATCCTTTTATATAATAGTTGAGTGAGTCATTATTATGGAAAGGTGCTTATAATTGAAAGGCATTGCATTAGTCTGTGGGATTACAAATAGTACTAGTGATACTAGTCACCATTGTGATAATAACAGTAATAAGAATAGTTCATAATTACATGGAACTCATTTTTAGGGTGTACATAATGAGCCAGATACTATCCTAGGCCTTTATAGTTATTAACTCCTTATGACATCTCCGTGAGGTGTTTCCATATGATTTCTGTTGTATAAAGGATAAATCAGAAGTACCCACAGGTAAATTACTTTATGCAAGGTTGCCCAGCAAGTAGCTAGGACTGAGATCTCAGGCAATTCATCTTCAGGATCTATATAATAAATTTGCTTCCAATAACTTACTCCTAAGTCAAGAACCAGAAAATGTATGTACACATAGAAATGACCATGGAAGTCACCTGATCTTAGCGGGTCTTCTGTTCTTCCAACAAAATATCAGATAGCAGGTAATTTGTAAAGAACTGAAGTTCATTTCACTCATAGTTTGGGAGACTGGGAAGTTTCAGTACCACTATTATGAACTCTTACATTTTCCAGGTCAAACACTAAAAACAGTGCTATTCCTGAAACACACTTAAGATTTCTTGAGTTCTTACATTGTCCTAAGAGTCATGCATGGTTTCCATGATCCTCAGTTCATATTTCAATAAAAGAGAGATAAAGAGTTGTGTAATTTATCCTTCAGAAAATGTTTTGGCTTGTCCCCTAGGTGTTCCAATTGTGACTGAAAAATTTAAATTTCTAATTTTATAGACATTTCTCAATTTATGAGCCAGTTTTACTTCAACCACTATTTTGTGACTCTCCTGTTTGGAAATAGGAATATCTGCTCATATAAAAGAAAAGTGATAAATGGTTTATAGTGTTCCTGAGCACCTGGCCCACCTAAAGCAGGACTTTGAAAAGCCTGACATTTATCCTTGGCACTTTCCCTATAGTAGAGGCAGGCTGTGTTTCATATGCCTTGCACACCTACATATAAACACACACCCACTCACAGAAAAATCATAGAGATAGTGAGGAGGAAGAATAGTCACAGAAAAAGAAATAGGCATATATTATTTTCCGGAATCTGCAGACCCGAATCCTGTTTTTGTAAGGCAAGAAAATGGAGAAGCCACATTTTGAGAGGTCAAAAAGGCCAGAGTCTGCGAATGGACTCTTGTCACAAATATGTGCAAACTCAGGAATACACTTAGCATTGTCAGAAAACTGAACCACAAGAGCCAGAGGAAAGAAAAAGCAGAACAACAATACCAACAAACCAGGTCAGCTACAATGGAAAGCTGAAGTGGGACACCATGGTGACTGGAGAAGAGCCAGGAACCACGAGACAGGCCATGAACACAGAGACATGTGGCATGGTATAATGGTTTCTGAACTGGTCCAGGCCTAAATAAAGTCAGGGGGGGTTGGGAGTTTGGCCTAGTGGTAGTGTGTGCTTGCCTGATTCCTCAGTACCAAACACATAGAAAAAAAAGCCAGAAGTGGTGCTGTGGCTCAAGTGGTAGAGCTCTAGCCTTGAGAAAACCCAAAGACAGTGCTCAGGCCTTGAGTTCAAGTCCAGGACTGGCAAAAATAAATAAATAAATAAATAAATAAATAAATAAACAAAGAAAGGAAGAAAGAAAGAAAAAACGAAAGAAAGAAAGAACGAAAGTCAGGGGGCAGGGGTCACAAGGAACTTGAGAGTTGATGACCCAAGGCTGGCAGGTCTAGTGACCTTTTCTTCAAGTCCCCACCCCTGCTTCTAGGAATTTAACCATTTCCATCACCCAGGAGATGACTTTCCTGACTCCACCATGAAGACAAGATGGTGCCAAATGAACCCAACACACTAACGTCCACCACCTGGCCAAGATGGCACCAGTTAGATTCTGCATCCCTACTTCACTGTCTGGACACCAAAATGACTTTCCCAAGTTATTCAGGAGAGGCAATCAGCATCCTTATAAATGGGGTTCAATTACCTAACCTCGCAGCAGCATTGCAGAGGGCACCATGATGATGCTAACTTCCCAGTGTCTCTTCTGCTCACTTGTGATGTTCACCAGTGCTCTGAAAATAGGAGATGCAACCAGTTATCCTCTACCTCCCTGTTCCTTATGAAAGGAAAATAACAAGAAGAATTCAAGGAAACAAAGAGTTGGTTCTTTGCAAAGAGAAATAGGCCCTTGGCCAAACTAACCAAAAGAATGAGGGAAATTAACCAAATGAACAGAATTAAAACGGAAAAACAAGAATATTGCAACAACAAACAATAATAAAACCCAGAGAATCAACAGGGAGTACTTTGAAACTTAGGTTCTTATAAACTGGCAAAATCGTAGAGGTGGATACATTTCTATGTGCCTTTGACCTACCAGAATGGAACTTAAAAATAGTGGAGCAGTAACAAAGATTTCCCCAACAATGTAGGACTGGATGATTTTACTGCCAAAGCCAACTTCACAATTAAATAAGATTTAGCATATAGCACAACAATGTTCATTGCAGCACTATTCACCATAGCAAAGATATGGAACCAACCTAGATGTCCCTCAGTTGAAGAGTGGATCAACAAGTTGTGGTATTTGTACACAATGGGATTCTATGCTGCTGTCAGAAAGAATGACATTGCCCCATTTGTTAGGAAATGGAAAGACTTAGAAAAAATCATATTTAGTGAAGTAAGCCAGACTCAAAGGAACTTAGGCTCAATGGTTTCCCTCATTTGTCATAATCAGTAGAAACCTTGGGCTCTATTAGCAGAGATCTGCAATAGAGCAAAATCCTGATACATAAGGCCATATAGTATGAAACTAATTGAAAGGACCTCCAGGATATTGAAACAAAAGCCATATAACAAACGATTGTTGTCCTTAATGTACTATGTTGTCTCTCATCTCCTTTGCTGTCACTTGGTCATCTCATATTGTTACAGTATCTCACTTTGTTATCTGATATATCGAATTTAGTTGTACTTGGTTATTTGAAATTTGATAGGGAAGGGGGGAAAACCAAGATGGGTGGGGGGGGGCGGGGGGTAGGGTAATGGGCACCAAGACATGTGAAAGGGTATCAATGTATGTGAATTAATGCACCTTCTATCTGGCAAATATCATGTAACCCTTTTACTAATTACAATAAAAAAATTAAAAAAAAAGATTTAGCATAGTATTCCTCAAATCATTCCATAAACTAGAAAGGAAAGGAATACTATGAAGCTTATTCTATGAAGCTAGTTATAGATCGATTTCCTTGATGAAAGTAAATGCAAATGCTCTCAACAAAATACTTTCAAACTGAATTCAATAATGCATTCACAAGATGATACAATTTGGACACTAGTGGCTCATGACTGTAATCCTAGCTTCTCAGGAAGCAGTGATTGGAGGATTGTGGTCAGAAGCCAATCTGGAAAAAAAAAGAAGTGTGCTAGATTTTATCTCCACTCTCCCAGAATGTCTGCCTGGCAAATACAAAATACTGAGGTCAAACCCTATAACTCTCCTCCCCTAAACACCTCATGATCACATTGGTTTCACTCCATGGGCATAAGATCTGTTGATATATTGAAATCAGTAAGTGCAACACAGTACAGCAAGAGAGTGATTAACAGTCTATTGGAAATCTCAAATGATTCATAAAAAGTATTTACAAAATTTTATTTTCTTTAAGTATTATAAAGGCTGTACATGAGACAATATCATATGAAAAGGAAGAGAAGAGGAAAAAGAATGGGAATTCTTTGAGGAGATTCCCTATATTATACAAATAAAAGAAAATCTTTTTTAAATTATAAGAACCTTTTCTTTTCAAACAAGTGTAGTGAAATGGTGGAAAGAAGAAAGGGAAAAATTACTTAGCTTAAATTATGAAATTACAGAAGGCATGATATGAGTATGATGCTAAAACAACATGCACATTCTTAGCTGTGGCAGATTGTAACCTGAAAATAAATACAAAGAGAAAACAACATTTTACAGTAAGCTTCATATACTTGAATTAGTTCCATCGTTTTGTAAGTTTCAGTATATGGCATGTGTTGTGGCTAGATAGGTAGGCAGTTTAAAAAATGAACTTCTAATGATTTAATGAATGAAATTTAAATATTCTTTGGTAAGATCCTGAAGAGGAGAAAAACTACAGAAAAATTAACTAAACCAGGAAAAATACACAAGATTTTTTTTCTGCTGGAGTTGAAGAAATCCAAGTTATTACTGGCCTATCTTTGAAAATATAGGCATTAGAGAACTATCAATAAGCCTGTCACCCACACTGACTTTCCTGCCCGTGGTTTAAGATTCTAACAAATGCCATGTTGACAAAGAACTCTCTCTGGTCTAAAGCATTCAAAAGCTGTTCCAAAGGCATCCTGTTCCAAAGTGAGAGCTCACTGGCGCACTAGTGTTCATCGAGAGGTCTTTAAGGGGATTGTGGTCCAGTTATTCTGAAAAATATTCAGTTAATTGAATGTATTAGCACAGGATTTTTCAGTGTTTCAAATTATTATATATGAAATAAATTACATCAGGTAGTGTGTTTTATATTATCTTACCATAAATCTTTTTGCTCATGAAGTATATAGTAAACCTTCTAAGACACTGGAGTTCTTACAGAAAATTTTGGAAATAGGGAATAGAAAAAAAAACAACAAATGGCAAGTTCTGGTATTTAGAAATCTCTCTCAAAGAAATAGTTTTCCCTTTCTGTTCCTTAGTATGCATTTCCTTGTTTGTTTTTGAGACAGGAGCTTACTATATGAGACTGTTTCAAAAAAACAAACTGGCTTTGAGCTGGAGATCTTCCAGTCTCAGTCACCCAACTACTTTTTTTAAATTATTGGCATAAATTAACAATACAAAGAGGCTTAGCTGTAATATTTGCAAAATGCTTATAAAGTACTTGGGGCAAATTCTCCATATGTATATATCACTTATTCTTAACTACTCTCCATCCTCCCATCTCCTTTGAAACATTTTTTGGTCATTTTCACCATGCAGTTTTCATGCATGTATTTAATGTATTTTGATAATATTTGCTCCATTATGCTCTTCTTTACCCCTCCCCACACCAGCTGGAGCCCCTCAAATACTCCTTCTTTTACATTCATGTCATTCATACACACATATACATTACATGTACATGCATAGATAGATATATTATAGATATATATTACAGGTGCATGTATATGTAGATGTATATACATATTAAATAGATGTTTAATACATATTACATCTATATATACATATACAAATGTATGACAAGATTCTATGAGTTCAAACCTGTAATAGTCTGACTTATCTCACATATCCATTTTTTGTATACCTCCTAATTTCATTCACTTTTATAGCTGAATAAGACTCCATTATATATATTTATTATATTTTCTTTAGACAGTCATTGAACCAGGCACCGAGCCTGGTTCTATATCTTGGCTATTGTAAATAGTGTGCAATTTGCTCTCTTGTATGTTGATTGACAGTCCTTTAAATTTGTGCTTGAATCTAATTTTATTTCCTGAGAAGTCTCCATACTGATTCCCACAGTGCTTGGACTAATTTATATTCTCACTAATGGTAGTAGGATTCTGTTTCCTCACGTGCTCATTAGCATTTGTGGCTGTTGCTGTTCTTCATGTTGGCCATTCTCACTGGAGTGACATGGTTTTGAGTGGTTGCCTTTCTTTTGTAGCTAAGGATGTTGAATATTTCTTCATACATTTTGTAGTCGCCCATACTTCCTAGTATGTTTGTTTTATTTCTTGGTCAGTTATGGGGAATCAATTTGGAGCCTGAGCACTGACCCTGAGCTCCTCCTTTGCCCAAGACTAGCACTCTACCACTTTAAGTCACAGCACCGCTTCCAGTTTACTGGTGGTTAATTGGCTTGATGGGTCTCAGAGAGTTTTCTGCTCAGGTTGGCTTTCAACTGTGATCCTTAGATCCTGGCCTCCTGAGTGGCTAGGATTAAAGATGAGAGCCACTGACATCTAACTTCTAGTATGTTTTATCAGCAAATTTTATTTAAATGTTCTAAAGTTAGTATGTTATTTAACTTTTTAAGATTTCTTGAAAATGTCTGTCAAATACCAGGCATCATGCTTTGTGGTGAGGGCTTAACGATAAATTAGATCAGTGTGTGTCCTAACAGAGTTTAAAATACAGTAGGAAATAGAGACCTTGTATATAATCATGTAAATTAGTATATGATTATAATTATGATATAGTTATTGTGATAGAGCTCTAGTTGATGCTTAGTGGCCATTATTCTCTCATTATTGTAAGCTGGGAAAAAAGCCACAAGGAATGATGACTCTACTTCTTAGTCTTTATTCGAGCTAGGTGTGAGCAAGTGACGAAATCTGGCTCATAAAATATGAATAAAAGAGTTTGCTGTTCTTACTGCATAATTTTTCTGACACACAAAATTGTTTAAAAATAGTCTATTTAAAAAAAAGAAGGAAAAAAATGTCACAACTCAACTTCCACTGCTTAAGAGAATGGCTGTGGTAGTGGACCATTTTGGACTTTGTGTAGAAAGGACCATAGACCAGTACTGATCGAAAAGCAAGTAGAATGTCATCCTGCCTCTAAGGACTTTTTGCACAGTTGAAACACTGTTCTCATTTGGATTTTATATGAGACAAAAATAAAGCACTACCTTGTTTAAGATCTATGAGACTCTGATAGTCAAACTATCAGAGTTCCAGACTTTGAATTAGATTCCTGGCCTTCTCTGAACCTAAAAATGTGATATTGGGTCAGCCAGTATTTGCAGTGAACAGCAGACACAGGTTAGAAAGCCAGTGACTCTTGTTTGGCTATGATGAATTGGGGTCAGTATTATTTATGATAGCTTTTTAAGCTGTGTAGGTGGGAACAGGTAGGCTCAGATTCTAAATGCTATAGATATGTACATTTTTCTCAGAGTAATACAGTAACACAATTTTACTATTTTTGTTCCAGGGTTGAGGCATGAACACAGGATTTAGGTGCTGGACCTTAGCTTTGTCACTAAAGCCTGGCCCTATACCATGTGGTGGTTAATTGGAGATAAGGGAATCATGCACTTTCCTGCCTAGGCTGGCTTTGAACTCTGATCCTTGTGTCTCAGCCTTCTGAGGAGCTAGGATTATGAGCTACTGGTGCTTGTCTTAGCATGTGGTATATTCAAGTTGCGATGGACCCTCTTTAAGGAACAGCTTCTCCAGCAATTAAGCTCAGTTGATATTTCCTTTTAGGGAATGAAACTCCTAACTTCCTGAACAGATAGATTAGTTGACTTCAGCTATATTTCTCAACAGCACCCAACCTGTAGAGGTTTACTTGGTATGGTCAGTATCAGTGAAGAGAAAAACAGCTTATGCTTTGGAGCCACATTTATTATATACATCAAGGAATGAAATGCATACTCTCGGGAGTACTTATGCTCAGTTGATTTTCCCTCTTGGGTTAAATCTAGTTCTTTCTCCCTAGAACTAATGCAACCTTTAGCAGACAAAGTAGTGGAGCTGTTCTTTTATTCTGACTCTTGTCTCTGATGGTACCAGCGCATGCATCACTCACCTCAGTCTAGATGTGTGTGCTATGCTTCACTATGGGATCCATCTGCACACATCCAGAATGTATTTGAAACAAGGATAGATGGTGTGTTTGGATCCACATGTGTTTGTATTATGGCCTGCTTTTATTAGAAAAAAAAAGTTTTGTGTAAGGTTCTTCCCCATCATTTTTGAACTGCAATTTCCTTGCCTAAAGTATATAAATCTACTTTAAAATATGATGATAGGAATGTATTAAATACAACAATGTAGGTGTCATAGGGAATACATTTACTAGAAGATCCTCTAAGGACTAGGATCATTGCTTGTGTTTTCATCTTCTTCTCTAACCCACCCTGCCTAAGACATATTGGGCAGAACCTGATAATCAAGAAACATAGATTCCACAGCCTGCCTTGGCTCCATTTTCCAGCTCTGAGCCACCAAATCCTATGATCACCTTGGCTCTTGTATATCTATAGTTTTCTGTCTGTCTGCTGGCACAATGCTAACAGGGAGTGAATTTCAGTGCTCTGTGTTCTCAACTGCGATCAAGAGAATTATTTTTCTTTGTGCTTTCTGGCTTTGGTTGTGTGGGTGGAGGTTTATAGAAGACTCCGGCATTGGAAAGGAAGGGAAATGAATCAAAGCTGTGTGATCTATCAAAGCTTCTGGGACTGTTAATGAAAGACATACCAATGTTTTATGCTTGTATGGTATTGCTTTTTAGACCTGTTGATGGAGCCACCTGGGATTTTTGTGGTTTAAGCATTCCATTTTTCTGCAAAGTGTGAGCTATCAAAAGCAGAAACAGCAACAAAAATCAGTGCTACATTGAATGAACACCCTTCTGAAACAACTGGTGCTGTATCTTCCCGAAAATACAATCCTTATGGTCAGTTCGTGTGAGAAGTAATCGATCACTTGCTAGGGTCTTTAAAAATCAACTATTCTCTCTCCCAAGATACTAAATTTAAATGCCACCTGAATTTTAGTACTTCATTCCAAAGTACTCTGCTCATATATAATTTGTATAGCCCAAATGAAGTTGTTAGGTAAAATATTCTATCTAGTTAAGTTCCATTTATGAAATAAGTATGTATGAAAATCCTTCTATGAAAGTAAACTAAACAACCAGATAGGCTCAAAAGATTTCCACTTCATTAGCAACTTGTTTGTGGTTTCTTTTCCCTAAACAGAAGTTTATTTTAGTTGTGACATATCTAGATCACAACCATAGTTTTTTTATTGTATACTGTATCTCTTCTTCTATACAAATCCCATAGTTAATAAATAAAAGTAGAAGAGTACACTCAATTATACAACATTTATATGTGAGTGTGAATGAATATACTTGAAACATTTTACTTTGATTTTTGTGTTTGTTAAATAAATGTATTTTGAGGACCTGCAATGTGGCCTAGTGGTAGATTGCTTATCTAGCATTTGTGAAGCCCTAGGTTCAATTCTTCAGTACCTCATACACAGAAAACCCAGAACTGTTGCTGTGGCTAAAGTGGTAGAACACTAGCCATGAAAAAGTTCAAGGACAGTCCCCAGGTCCTGTGTTCAAGCCCCAGGACTGGCAAAAAAAATTAAAATATATTGAACACTTATTATGTGTCAGATATTTTGGTTGTATCTGGGATTTAAAACAATGACTAATACAACTCTTGCACCTTACAAAAACTTCTTTCTGTAAATTAAATCATGCCACTTTACTGTTCAGTGCTCTTTACTAGCTTCCTCATATACTACACATTAAACTGGACACTGGTGAAAGCCTATGAGGTCCAACAAGATCTGTTGCAAGTCTTTATCACCCCCTTTCTTCATCTCTTTCCCTTTACCATTCACGTCTCCTATGCAATAGCTCAGGATGTCCAAATCATTCCACATCTTATTTTGCTATGTTAGAGAAATGCAACTAGGTGGATGTCAGTCTTGTTTCTGTCCTTAAGCATGCCTGACAAGCTCTCATCTCCAACTTTCTGAATGCAACTTTGCCTACCACACCTTGGGGTGTCGAAGGAGAGATCCTTCTCTTGGAAGCTTCAGCTTGGAAGTTACCTCCACAGCCCTCTCCGTTCATTCCTTTTCCTTTTTTATTGTACTTTACAATATCTGAAATTATCTTGTTCCATTATTTATATGATTTTCCCATTCCTGCCTTACATTTGAACACACACACACACACACACACACACACACACACACACACACAGAGCTTCATGAAATTGAGGCCCACTTCTGTCTTGTTCATTGTTATCTATCTAACACTTAGCCCTGGATATTTTTTAAGCAAATGAATATTTGAATGATTTCTGCAGGGAGATGACAAAGAGCTAGGGAAGAGGTTGCCAGACCAAGAAGTAAGCGAGAATTTGCCCCTACATTGTCTGGTGTGATAGATTACAAACTAGTAAGAAGCAATTAGTAATAACATGGCTAATATTGCAATGAAAATGACTTCTGTAAATGTAGGCATTGCATGACTTTGAAATATGCTCCAATCGAGGAAGCCAGTCTAAAGCTAGGCACTAATACTAGGAATGTGCTTTGATCGCTTTAAAGTTTTGAGTGACAGGCAGAACTGTTTTCTATAATCACAAGTTATGGTAGAGATAACATCTTTTCCATCTATATTTTTGCTTTACGGTAGTTTAAAAGTCAAATTGAATTTACAATTAAAAATGGTTTTGTGGGATTTTTGACAGTTAGGTCATGAAGGTTTATTGGCAGAGTAAATGCATTAATACATAAAAAACATACTCTTGGGACCGGGGGTTTGGCCTAGTGGTGGAGCACTTGCCTAGCATGCACGAAGACCGGGGTTCGATTCCTCGGTACCACATATATAGAAAATAAAAGCCGGAAGTGGTGCTGAGGCTCAAGTGGTAGAGCTCTAGCTTTGAGAAAGTCCAAGGACAATGCTCACGCCCTGAGCTCAAGCCCAGGACTGGCAAAAAGCAAAACAAAAAAACATACCCAATGACATAACCATGTCATTTGAAAGGGGCCCATAAATGAAATCTCACCTTACATAGGAATCTCTGAATTAAAAGTGACAAGAATCTACAAAAGCTACCTGCATTAATTTTGTGGATTATTACTGCTTCTCTTAATTGTATTCTTGAAGTTGTCTTAGAGCTACTGGACCTAAACCAGCTTTCACATCCTCAATAATGGAATGGAGAGTTTGCTATGTTTTCCATAACTATGAAAATTTGTCAGGTGATTATGGAATCTAGCATCATCCAAGGGAACAATACCACTTTTGAGATTTCAAAATTTGAATAGGCCATACTGCATTTATCTGTATATTTTGATTAATGCTAAAGCCTTTAATATTGATATAAAAATAAACAAAAAATGAAATTTTGTAATACAAAGAAGAGGTTGAACTCATCTTATTTTGCATTGACTATATAAAAATCAATAACCAGAATTGATTGTTTTGTTATTTTGGAATTCAGTAATCAAATTTGATAAGCTTAATTATTTTTCCTTCATATCCCATGACCCACAAATCCATTTTTAAAGCAGCAACATAAATTTTGTTGGCCTTTTCACCTCCAGGTATTAGGTATTTTCCTCTTTTTCATAAATTATACAACAAGAACTTTTGTGAAGGATTCCTTTCCTGTTATAAGTACTCATCATGGTGACATGGATCAGGTTTCTCAACTGACCACCATCCGGGGAAAAACAGATTGAATTACCCTAATATCACATTGGGGTTTTTCCTACAATACATGTACAGGGACTGAAACTCTCATTTTTTTTTTTTTTGGTGGATCATGGGGCTTGAATTGGGCCTGGGTGCTGTCCCAGAGCTCTTCAGCTCAAGGCTACCTCCCTACCCCTGGACCTGGGCGTTCCCTTACCCTGGAGCCAAGCCCCATTTCCCATTTTCTAGAGGTTAATTGGAGATGAGTCTCAGGTCCTTTTGTGCTCAGGCTGACTTTGGACCTTGATCCTCAGATCTCAGCCTCCTGAGTAGCTAAGATTACAAGTGAGAGCCACTGCGCCTGGTTTTGAAGCTCTCAGTCTTAAAATTAAAATCATTGAAAAAAACATTTGGGATTAGAAAAAAAAGATTTATTCACAAAATTAGCTTCAAAAGTCACTATCCTTTCAACCCAGGCCTCACATGAAACTCCATTGTATGATCAAATGAACATTTAGGAATGAGGAGAAACATGAACAAAATTTGTTCAACAACGAATTTCCCTCTCAATAGATTCTTTTAGAGTTTGTCAGTTTATGCAGAAGGAAGTATCCATTGTACTTATTTAGCATATTACAGGAACTTGCATGTTGTCTGATCTTGGCCATATCTCTGTGAGGTCAAAATTACCATGACCCTTAACGCTCCTCTCATACAAATGAACAGAACAAAGCACAATGAAGTCAGGTCAGGAGCCACACTTACAACTGCACAGCCAGTAAATGGCTGAGCCCAGGAAAATGCACTCCAGTAGCAAAAGCTTGACCACAGTACAATTGTGCTGTTGGTGACTCATCTCTATAACCAGCAGAATCTGTCTTCAGAACAGGTATCCATGGGCTGATTATATGTGATTGAGTGACTTTTGATGATTCAGGCATAGGGTTGATGTGACTACTTCTAATGGACAACAGCTGTATGTTATCCGCTGAAAAACAAAGACATTTAACCTTCAATAAGGTTTGGTTACCTCTTGTGGCCTATGTGATCATTTATTTTATTTGTGGTTTACCTGTCATTGCCCTACAATGGTAACATCTGGCTTTGCTTACTGAAAAGCACCATCTCATAACTGTCTTTCCCTAGAGCTGGCTGCATCTGCTTTGCTTTGAACTAGAATTTCCAAAGCAGCCCCCTTTCAACATGAAAAAAAAAATGGGTTCATGCATACAGGATTTTCCTATTAAAAATGGAAATGCATGGAGGTTATAATCATTTCCACCATGCTTATAGAAGCATGGCTTTGAATAACACATGTACTTAATCTGTTTAAATTGCCCCAAACAAACAGGGTTTAAACAGGTAAACGTAATTTCCTTTTCTGGTTTCTCTGAAGAGCTGCCACTTCTGACCACCCAGTCTCCATGTGCTTGTGCATGTGGGGTGTCTATCAGAGTGAGGGAAAGCCTGTGTGTCAAGGCTAGAGTGTGGGAATAGTGATATGGTCTTGACAGGAGGGAAATAGGCATGGAAGCACAGCGTTGTGGAAGGAACAAGGAAATTGCTGAAAGTGTCACAGTGGAAAAGAAGAGAGATGCTGAATAGGAACTAGGTGGCAGGAGGCAGATCTGGAAACATCTTGTGTAAAGAAGTCTTCTTGTGCCCTAAATTCAAGGGGATCTCTGGAAAGATGTTAACAGAGTAGATTTGAGGATGCACTCTGGAATCAGGAGAGTAGTTAGGTTGGAGAGAAGCAAGAGTGGCCAGAGAGTGGAGAAAGACTACTAGTACAACCATTGAATGAGGGAATATGGCCTTACACTGGGGCAATTGTAAGGAGTTGAGAAGGTAACAAGATGGAAGAGGTTTCCAGCAGTTTGAGTCCATGGCATTGTGACTGTTGTGGAGTTATGACTTACATACCAGGAGGATCAGAGAGAATTGGATTTGTTTGCTAACAATAGGAAACCAGGGATGATGAAATGTTGTGCAGAGAAGGGCCAATAAAAGGTAGCTGAGGATAGGAGCTCTTGGAGAATCAAGAGGACAGACAACAATGGTAGAGATGGTAGAAATGCTGATTCTGCAAGATGGGGAAGTAGAGAGGGTTAGGACTTAAGTCCTGCCTCAGTGGGTGAAGTGATACTGCTCATAAAGTTGAAAACCTTTTTATGATTTTCTGAGAAATATGAGATAAGGCTTCACCTGAGCTTAAGTGCCAAGGCATTGAAGTGAGAAGCTTGAGGACAGAGTTAAAGAATCGAATTGTTACTATGTTATCTCTCATCTCTTTTGCTGTCCCTTGGTTATCTCATATTGTTACAGTATTTCACTTTGTTATCTGATATATTGGATATATTTGTATTTGGTTATTTGAAATTGGATAGGGAAGGGGGGAAAACAGGATGAGGGGGAAGGATGGGGGGGAGGGAAATGGGGACCAAGACATGAGAAAGGACATCAATAGATGTGAAGTAATGCACCTTCTATCTGGCGAATATAATGTAACCCTTCTATTAATTGCAATAAAATATATGAAAAAAAGAATTGAACTGTTGCCTGCAGCAAACAGGTACATTACCTAGGAGGAAGCTGTGGAGTGGCCAGGCCTGTTAAGTGGCTTCAGTGATGTTTATGGTAGCTATAAATCAGTACTGGTACTATTCTTCAAAGTTTGTGACACATCATCTCCCTCTGTCATTATAACTATTCTGAAGACCACAGTAAGGGCAGAGACCATATCTCCTGAAACCTGGACAGTCTTCAGTATTGGGAAGAGAGCATGATTCATATTAGTTGCTCGGTATATTTTTGTTGACTTGAAATTGATGGAGCTATAGAGCAGTAGGCATGAAATACTATTAGGAAACAGAACATTTTGTTGGACTCATTTTTTTTCTAAGTGCAGTTCCTTAGAGAAAACTAAAAGTAGAGCAGTCAATATTTTAGAATGGCTCTCCCAGGAGTGACTGTTCTCTCTGTGAACAGGTGTCTCTGAAAAGACCAATTTGCTGTCAACAGTCCCTTTCCCCACCATAGACTTAGGGTTTAATGATTTAAGGCAAGACAGAGCACCTGGCATTGTTTACAGTGCTCTTTCTTCACAAAGTGACAATGTGAAAGAATCTGTGCCAGGAGTTCAGGGAGAAAAGCAAAAGGAATTGGAAAAAGCGAGTAAAAGAAAAAGGTAGGGGAGAGAGATAGTGGAGAGGAAAAGTAAGCTGAAGCCAGCTGCCAATTAAAAGTTTTTGATTGACACTTGAGTGTATGCTGTAAGGCAGGGAGCCGAACTGAAGTAAAATTAAGAAGCACCTAGCTTCTAAATTATAGCTCAGCTTCTTAGTGGTTTCATGACTTTCAACGTATAATCAATGACCAATTTTCTGAGACTCAAATTCTTTGTTTACAAAGGGAACTCATATTTCTTGCCCATATGATTTTTTAAAACATAAATATTATTAAGCCTTCGGCATTGTACAAGGGTACTTATTATTACTGACAAAGGCTTTATATGACAGCCTTGATCCAAAAAGAATGGAAATGGCATGCAAGGGATGTCTATAATTTTTACCTTATTGATTTTACCTTTATGGATACCCACCCCACTCCAGGATGTTTTCCTCTGCTTTTCTTCCATATTTTCAGAATTTTAACTCGAGTAAATCTCCATATAAAGATTGAAGCATAAGTCTAATTCAGAACTTACTGCCCACGGTGTCCATATTAGGGTTATGGTCATCCTTCCAGACTTAAAAAACTCGTACATACAGGCTCATTTGGGAGTGCAATTCAACAAATCCTGCCTACCTGGTTATCATGTACCAAGTTCTGTGCTAGATGTGGAAGATAGAGTGATGAGATACAAAGAGGAAGACAATCACAGTTGGTTCTGCTCAAATAGATGGTGAATGCTCATATTAAAGTATGGCATAGTCTTAGAAAAGGGGTTGCTTAATTATGGCAGTAAGGTTTCCGTAGGTTCCATGAGATTTGTCTCCAAACATTAGAGTTCTGAAAGCCTAGGTCCTCTATGTAGTCATGCTGAAGTAGTAGTGGAAAGTGAAGAGATCAAGAAATTTCCACATTTATTAATGGATTAATGCTTTCTGGAGTGGGCCAGATCTTTCAGGAGTGGTAAAGTTCCCACAATGCGGGTTTGTGTGGTGGGTTTTCTTAAAAGGCTGAGCCTGCTAAGTGCCAGTAGCTTCCACCTATTCTCCTAACTATTCAGGAGGTTGAGTTCTGAGGATAGTGGTTTGAAGCCAGTGAAGGCAAGAAAGTCCATAAAACTCTTATCTCCAATTAACAAAAAAAGTCAGAGGCAGACTTGTGGCTCAAGTTATAGAGTGCTAGACTTGAGTGAAAAAGCTCAAGGACAGTGCCCAGCTCCTGACTTCAAGCCCCAGGACTGGCACAAAAGATAAAGACAAAGAAAAAAGAAAAAAAGACTGAGCCTGAGCCCTCTCTGCTCTCTTTCTTTCTTCCTTGGTCACATGTGTTCTTTTTTTTTTTTGTATATGATCATTTCTCTTTCTGTTTATCCATCATGCTGGGCCACAGACACAAGAGCCATTGCAGAGTAGAGTCATGTTTGCATTTTCTAACCACAAAAAGGAGAAATCTTGTATATATCTACCAAGAATACCAAACTCTGAAAGTAAAAACTATACCTAAATGCTTTTATCTCCAACCTTGCAAATACTGTCTTTAACTCATGAAATCTGCTCCAGGCAATCCCATGTCAACAAAGTCCTGGAAAAAGCAACACAGAGAGATCCTCTCACAAATGTACAGTACATGTTGCAAAATGCAGCACAAGTGGAGCAAGAGCCAAAGCAAGAGATTATAATTTAGTTCTTTTAAATGCAGAATATGGCATGCAACTATAGTTTGATATAGAGAAGAGTAAACAGAATAAACAGTGGTGAAAAGCCACTCATACTTTCGGCTAATAGAATTTAATCTGTGTTACCAATCAAATGCTTTTCAAAAAATATGAAAAGAGAACTATTGTGTGTGTACATGTACATGTGAGAGAAAGAGAGAAAGAGAGTGTGTGTGTCTGTGTGGGTGCACACCCGCTGGTACTAGGTTTCAGGCTCACTGCCCTGCACATCCACTTAACCTTTTTTGGGGGGAGGAGGGGTGGGTCATGGGGCTTGAACTCTGGTCTGGGTGCTGACCCTGAGCTCTTTAGCTTGAAGAGCCACAGCCCCACTTCCCATTTCCTAGAGATTATTTGGTGATAAGAGTCTCACGCTTTGCTTTGCCCTGCCTGGCTTTGAACTGTGATCCTCAGATCTCTGCCTCTTTTGAGTAGCTAGGATAATAGGCATGAGCCACCATGCCTGGCTGCATCCACTTAACTTTTACACTCAAGGCTGGTGCTCTACCACTTGGGCCACACCTCCATTTCTTTCTTTTTGCTGGTGAACTGGAAATAAGAACCTTAGCTACTTTTCTTCTTGGCCTAGATTTGAAACCTGATCTTTCAGCCTCCTGAGTATCGAAGATTATAAGTGTGTACCTCTTGTTTGCCTGGCAAACAAATTTTGTGATTCTAAAATCAGATTCTCTAAAAGATGAACAGAGAGCTCAGTTCTTTGCACCGATAGCAATGCAATTGCTAACAGACCACACTGGCAGCCGGAGCTGAAAAACACTGAACGTTGAATAGCTTCTCCAAAAATTTATTGTCCCATTTATGTATTTGGAAATCTGAATTGTGAGCAGAGTGATCTATGTCTCAAGTATGGCCTTATATAAGATTTTTCATTTCAGAAGTTTATTAATATTCCTTAGGCAGTTTTCTCTTCATGAGAAAGGCAATGGTGGCATGGCATTTAATAAGTTGGCAATGACATTAAGCTCTATTGATTGGGGGTAGTATGGCTGCCTTTGGCATTGATAGTTTATTACTATAATTCACAGGTAGAAGGGTGCCCAGGCTCTCAGTTTCTATTGACTATGCTAGCTAGAAAATGTATTACATGTCATCAAATATATTGCAGGTCTTGGGGATAATTTACACAGGCATTTTTGTTTTTGTATATTACATTTTTATCTTGGCATGATGTCACTGTATAAATACACAAAACAATGCTCAATAGACATCAAATAAATGAATGAAGGAGCAAATACCTTGGATAATCAAAAAAAGCAAATGGTGAGTTAACGTTTACTGCTTGGAGATATCTAAGGCGTTTGGCCAGGAGAATCAGATTGAACAGCCTGAGATGAAATCTCGGTTAATGGTTGGGTACCTGTGTCACACACACACGTGGCCAGACCTGGGAGCCAGTGTGAATGAGCTGAGTGAGATTTCGTGAGCAAGCCTCAGCCACTAGAGAGACCAGAGGGATGAGACACAAGTGTTATGCCTTGGAGATGATTTGTCCCCAATTTCATGTGGTGGAACCTCGGATGTCAAGATAACATTATTGATAGGTTGGTAGCGGGATCTTTAAGAATTGTTTAGTGGTGAAGTGAATCAGCTTCAGAGAGACAAAGGATACATTTCTTTTTCTGGTAAATGGAAGTGAGATCCAAATTATAAATATATATGTAGACATATACAGAGTTGTATACATATACACACAAAGTATGATATACGCAGAGGAAAATTCCAGTGGTGTAGCTTTTTGGATTTTGATAAAATTAATACCAGGAAGCTAGACTTGTGATGTGTGTGAGGGAGGGTTTGAGGTCACAGAGAAGGAGTAGACAAACAGCAGGAAGGGTAGGTCAATGAAGTCATAATATTTCATGTATATATGTAAAAATGGAGCTAGGAAAATTGAGGGCATATCAGGGTAGAGAGAGATGGGTGAGAATAATGAGCAGGGTGACATGAGTCAAGACGTATGGTACTCAGAAACTGAGAACAGATTGCATTGAAATTGTTTGGAGCAACTTCTTAAAAAAATAGTAATAATAAAAGAAAAGAAATGGGGCCTGCTGGGATTGTGGAAAACCCTCATTATGAGTAGATTAAGATTATGAGATTTTTCTGAGAGACCAAATTTTCTTAAAACTGGGTTATGTGTCTCGGGAGTCAGTTCTCACAGGACTGGATTAGTTATCACCATGGTGAGTAATAAAGAAGGGGGCCAGCCCTGCTGTTGTCTCTTGCAAGAGTGCCCTCTAGGTTTGCCTGCTTTCTCTTCCTGCCTCTTTGTCATATTTTGACATAGCATATGACCCTCACCAGAGACCGTCCCGATTAATGTAGCTGCGTACAAGAAAATGATCCCATTTGCAGTAGTCCCCAAAAGAATAAAATACTTAGGAATTAACTTAACTAAAAGTGCAAAGGAATTATTTAATGAAAACTATAAAAGCCTAACAAAAGAAATTAAAGAGGATACCAGGAAATGGAAAGACATCCCATGCTCATGGGTAGGGAGAACCAATATAGTGAAAATGGCCATACTGCCAAAATTGATACACAAATTCAATGCAATCCCCATCAAAATCCCAAAGACATTCTTTACTGAAATAGAAGATATAATCCAAAGGTTCATATGCAACAAGAAAAGACCTAGAATAGCCAAAACAATTCTAAGCAAAAAGAACAATGCAGGTGGTGTTTTAATATCAGACTTCAAACTCTACTATAGAGCCATAATAATAAAAATAGCATGGTATTGGCACAAAAATAGATCAGAAGATCAATGGAACAGAATAGAAGACCCAGAAATAGAATCACATTCCTACAGTCAACTTGTATTTGACAAAGGAGCCAAAGATATACAGTGGAACAAACACAATCAATTCAATTATTGGTGCTGGCAAAACTGGGCAGCCACATGCAGAAAACTAAAAATTGATCCTAGCCTTTCAAGCCATGCACAAGCATTAATTCAAAATGGATTAAATACCTCAATGTCAGACCGGAAACCTTGAAACTGCTACACGATAGAGTTGGAGAGACACTGGAACTCATAGGCACAGACAAAAAATTCCTCAACAGATTCCCAACCGATTGGAGAGACTCGATAAATGGGACTATCTAAAAATAAAAAGTTTCTGCACAGATAAAAGCATAGCTATTAAAGTAGCAAATAAAAACAACCCTAAATACCACTTACACCAACAAGAATGGCCAAGATTTTGAACTCAGTGACAGATGCTGGCAGGGTTGCGGAGAAAAAGGAACCCTACTACACTGCTGGCGGGATTGTAAGTTAGTTCAGCCACTCTGGAAAGCAGTGTGGAGGTTTCTTAAAGAACTGAAAACTGACCTTCCCTGCGATCCCACCATACCACTCCTGGGCATCTATCCTGAACATCATAACTCAAGATATTATAAGGACACCTGCTCAGCTAAGTTCATCTCTGCACTATTCACAATAGCCAGGTGATGAAAACAATCCAGATGCCCTACTGCAGATGAATGGATACAGAAAATGTGGCATATATATACATTGGAATTTTACATAGCCAACGGACAAGATAAAATAATGGCATTTGCAGGGAAGTGGATGAATCTAGAGCAAATAATGTTGAGTGAGACAAGTCAAGACCAAAGGAACAAAAGGCATATGGTATCCTTAATATGTGGCTATTAGATCCAAACAGTACAAGAGAGAGGATTCAATATTTGCCTACCCAATGCTATGGACATGGGATTAGAGATATAAACACAACTACATAGACATAAAATCTATGACTCTATAGACATTATGTTTTATTACATAGATTAATATATATCTATGACATACAAACCCTCAACCTAATTTTAATTATGCTCTAAAATCTAAGTGCCAGTGATTGTACACAGAGATTCCCTTCTTGAATACTTACATCATTTGAAATATGATGTAAAAATCAATGTTAATAAATTCTTTAAAAAAAAACCCAAAGGCAAAGTAAGCCTTTCTTCTTTAGAAAGAAGAAATAGAAAACAGATTAAACTAATAAATTTAAATAAGAAACTAGATTTAGAAATGGGATCTGATGAGATAGATTTTGGAAGACACTTGACTACAGTTTGGGAATGTTCTGGGAAAATACTCACCATAGATGGATGCTTATGGTTGCTTCTACTCATCCATACCTACATGGGAATGTTTCATTGGTTGAAATCTACCAGGTCAAGAAATATATATGTATATATATCTATATCTATATCTATCTATCTATATATATATATTAGAATTGAGTTATTGGCTAAGGGCATGGATCAAATGTTAGAGAGCTTGCCTAGAAAGTTCTGAGTTCAAATTTTGATACTACCAAACATATATTGTTGAAGAATTGGTAATAAATACAACAATGATACCATTTGTTATGTGCAAGACACAGTGGCACATTTTGCCATGGCTGATCTTATTTAGATGTGTATTTTCATTACCCTCATTGGATAAAAATCATACCCAGACCTAGGTCAAGAGGTAGTGAAGTCAGGACTTTACCTTTGGATGTTCACTCCATGGCATGAGCTCTAAAAAGTAAAGTTCTTAATCTCTCTAAGTCCTGTATATCTTCACCTTGATGGGGAATGTTTTTCTGAAAAATTTCTGCTGCTCATACTTAATGTAATTTTCTAGAGTTACTGATAATCAATTCTGTGCCAAGGACTAAGTGGATAATGGCATTCTACCCTAAACAAAAGCAAACATCATCTACTTAATACAATTCTACTTTAAACTCACCATTTATGTCAAGATTTTCTGTATCTGGCATTTTTGTGCTGATATTTGCATTCATTCATTAAATACTGGAAATTTACAATGTGCTGGACATTGTTTTCGATGCTAGATCCAACTGGAAAGGATATTTGATCCTTTAATTCAGAAAATATAAAAAAAAACAAGAAGTAGAACATGTAGGCTGAATTTCAGGTTAATTGGAAGCTGGATATGAATATAGGTAAATGAAAAAAGGGGGGAGTTAGGATTAACAGAATGTCTTGGTTGGTAATAGACACTTAAATAGTAGAGTAGCAGACACAGTTTTCTCTGAGAAGGTAGTATCTGGGCAAAGGCTTGGAGGAGGTGACTGTGCAATGAGGATTATACTTTCTAGGGAGCTGAGTGGCCTTAGGTATCTGGTCTGGGAGAGTATATACATACCTGTGGGGCTTAAAAGTTCTTCAGCAAATGGGTCCTAGAACTTCCTCACCACACTTTTGAAAAAACAAAAAGTATATCCTATTATTTCTTCAATGATAGAGCAACTTTGCCTAAGGGTCATCATGAGAGTCATAAACTTGAAGGGGATCAGCCTGAGCTCTCAGAACAGTCCTCTCCAGAATGCTCTCTAATTTCAACTCTGGGGGGTTTACATCCATGAGCCTTACCTGAGGGACCACAGTCCAGGCTGGGGGGAGGGTGGGCAGTGCTCTAGCTTTCCTCTCTGCCACCTCCTCCCACCCTCAACTGTATATTGTCACCCAATATTTTGGCTTTCTTATCTCAGATATTAAGGACTAGGATAGTATTAGATCTTGGCACTAGGAAGTAAGGGTCTGTGGATAGAAATACATTAATTCAGAAGGATAATGTAATGAATTCGTAATCAGAAATCAATTTTGAATTTACTGCAATAAATAAAAATGACCAGATTATTTATTACTTAGTAAATGCAATATAGCAAGTTGAATATTTCAAAAGATGTTTTCCATGGAGAGAATACTTATTCACGGATGGTGGCATATCCCTTCTCAAATTGGAGTTTTTATGACTGTTCTCTGTCTTTTCTAATAGCTTTCCTCTCAAGCCTTCTCTGAAGACTCTGGACTTCCTCTGAGATTGGATGTTTGTTTGCTGAACCATGAGATTAGATAAAACTCAGAACTCATGAGTATTGTAATGGGATCACTGTATCACTGCCTTGTGTGGGTACTGGGGTTTGAACTTGGGACCTGGGCATTTTCCCTTAGCTTTTTCACTCAGTGCTGGCATTCAACCACAGCTCTTCTTGCAGCTATTTGGTGACTAATTAGAGAGAAAAGTCTCTTGAACTTCGCTGCCAGGCTAACTTTAATGCAATCCTTAGACCTCGACATTCTTAGTGGCTAGGATTACAGATGTGAATCACCAGCATCCAGCAGCATTTTGTTTTTTTTTTTGGTGGATCATGGGGATTGAATTCCGGGCCTGGGCGCTGTCCTGAGCTCTTTAGCTCAAGGCTACCACTTTACCCCTGGAGCCATGGCCCCACTTCATATTTTCTAGTGATTAATTGGAGAAAAGTCTTAAGGTCGTTAGTGCCCAGGCTGGCTTTGAACCTTAATTCTCAGAACTCAGCCTCCTGAGTAGCCAGGATTACAGGCATGAGCCACTGCCCCTGGGTATAGCAATTTTTTTTAACAGAAAGTTTTATAATAAACTTGGTGTTTTTGTTACCTAGTTGGTTTAGTTTCAGGCAGTTATCAACAGCCACAAAGCCTGTGAAGAATACTGACAAGGGCTGTGTTCAGAGCCCTGTCAACATTTAGTGTCAAGCAGATGAAAACTGATTTTCAATTATTCATAGAATCTTTTGTGAATAGAGAATTGTGTGTGTGTGTGTGTGTGTGTGTGTGTGTATTTTTAGTTTGGATTGCTAGTGGAATCTTACATTAGGGTAAGATTGGTTAAAATAGCAGATTCCTCTGCTATAGGAAAGGGAAGAGGGAAAAACAAGATGATTGGGAGGGGGAAGGGAAATGGGAACAAAAACATGAGAAGGGGTATCAATGTGTGAGAAGTAATGTACCTACTATCTAGTGAATATAACTGTAATCCTTCTATATATTACAATAAGAAAAGAAAAAAATGGTAAATTCCTGTTCTAGGTATGGGTGAAGAGACACAGAGCATGGTTTAGTGGGAAGAAGATTTTTTGGAAACTAGGAAAAACTGGGTACAAAACAGACCATACTTTAAGTCCATCTCTTCACATTTGTTTTGGGATTATAGGTAAATAGGTAGTCATATTAAACTACAGTTTCCTGGCTTTAATGACTAGTATTACAATAATCTCATTCTGCAAAGTTTTAGTGAACACTAAAAAGAAATGAAGAAAGAAATGTGTAATAGTTAAAGATGCCTGTGAACTCATCCTAGGTGTTTGATTTACAAATAAGAAAATAGTTGACATGTTCATCAAATGCCAAGCCACAACTACACCTTCACATTCTGAAATATGAGCCTTATAATTGCTATGCTCAACCAGCATAAGGATATAAATAAATTGACAGGTTAAGTCGAAACCCCTTTGTACCATTGCTTAAGAAAATTACAAAACATTACAAAAACAAAAAGAACAGGAAAAGAAACTAAAGACTGTAAAATGAAGTGATTCTTGTAAGCTTTCTGGGTCCTGCACCTGATCATAAATGTCTTTGGAAGAAACATACAGGGGAGAAACATGGAAGAGAGGAAGCAATATGAATACAGAGGCAGAGATTCAAGCTAGGAAGCTACAAATACCAAATACCAAGTGTCTACAAACCTTTAAGACCAGGAACTGGAAGCCTGTGGTGGGCCATCTCTCTGTGGTGTGTTTCACGGCTTAGGCAGTGGAGGAGAGGGAAATGACATAGTTCTGAATGTTCTGCTTGCTTACACCAAACAGACATCCAGAGGTCTATGTCTTCATACATTAATACATGAGTCCTGAAGAAATCTAGAATGCTTACCCTCAAGTTCCTGAAAGTCAGGGAGCAGGGAACAAATGCACTAATATGTCAATGACTACTCCAAAAGCTGTGATAGAGTGGGCTGTACCATACTGGTGGTTTACATAGACATTCCTGACAGATGGAGGAGCCATCAGGCAAGAGCAGCCGAGGCCTCAGTGGAGACATGAGCTTGTCAAATTAGGGAAAGTCTTTCGGACCAAGAACCAGGATATGTATACATATATATGTGTATATATATATATATATGTATATATATATTTTTTCCACCCTTGATGTGAACGAACATTCTATAGCCTGGAATTTCTGCCTTTTGATTGTATCCAGCCCCTCTTTTCTGTGACCTGGCATGTCTATTTAAGGAACACTATGGCTGTTTGCTGGATTGAGATAAATTTTAGACAAAGAAGTTTTTCTGACTAATACATGAAGGCCAGGTGTTCTGGAGAGATAAACTCCGAGTGGGTATGGGCAAAATGATGTGGACAGAGGGCTCAGAGCGTCTACTGTCCAGGTGGGACCTCATCCAGCTCTCCTGTTGTCACATCTGCCAGTGATTTAATAGTTTCCATCTCCTGGGGCACACCTACCTCACTACAACCTCAAATGTCCTTGAATTTGCCACCCTCGTTCTTATTCTGGACAGGAGAGCAACTAGGACAGAGAAAGAAACGCATCCCCTGTAGTCTGCAACAGTTCACTGTTCTGTTCTCTACCAATGAGTTCTGATTTAAGTCTCTACCCAATCCTCTGGGAAAGTATTCTGGTTTTATTTTATTGTTTTTCAAAAGAGGAAATATTCTTCTTAGGTTACATATCTTTCCTGGAGTGGAAATAGAAGGTTTCTGAAGATGTGGCTTTGGGGCTGTCTGTCTTGTGGTGTGCCTTCTACTCACCCTGACCTGATTCCAGTTCTTCTGATCATTCTCAGGGCAGTGGTTCTCAACCAGAGATGGTTTTGTCCCTAGGCATAAAATGTGACAGTATCTGGACTCAGGGATGACTGCTACAGCTATGGACATGGTGAAGAGAGACAAGGAACCTGCTGAGCATTTAGTAAACACAGGACAGCTTCCCCCCAGTCCCTAGCTATGAGTTCTCTGGCTCTGTCAGTGATGCTGAGGGTAAAAACTGCAGGGTGCATTATTCCTTCTGGATCTACACTTGTTCTGTCCTTTCCTCTTCTTAGCTGCATCCCTCTGGAGACCCAGCTGAGGGATCACTTCTTTCAGGAGACCTTTTCTCATGTCCCCAGGCTTTATGTATCCTCCACCTCTGTGTTCCCATGCACACCTGCCTAGTGTTGAACTTGCTTTTGTGTGTGCACTGTTCTGCACAATTACTTAAAGGTCTCTCCGGGCAAGAAACCATATTCCATTCATCTTCATGTCCCTAGAAGCTACTGCAGTGCCTGGCAGGTGGGTGAAGTATATTTCTAGCATGAATGAAGAGGCGATTTGGGACACACACACACACACACACACACACACACACACACACACACACTACATAGGAGTTATGGGGATTGTTGGGGTGCAGTATTCAGTGAGTGATGTTAGGAGAGATTGGCTGGCCCTTCTGCCTCAGGGATGTAGGCTCGTTCCTGCTGGTTTTAGTTCCAGTTTTCTGAATCTAGAAAGAGCACAAAAAGAGCCTCAGATAAAAGAAAAAAAAATATGCCCTTTTCTTCTTCACCTCCCACTTCTTCCCCTTGTTGTGATAGTTCAAAGAATGGCAAAAACATTCCAAGTTGAACTGAACAAAAATAAGGCCTGCTAGTCGAGTCTGAACAGCTATCAGATCCAGCAGGGGAAATGTGACACACCAGTGTTTTTGCAAAGATACTGATTCTGGAAAACCTGCCTGGCCCTCTCCTAGCTTCTGTCAGGGAAACTCGAGTGGCAGTAGCACTTGTGCAAGCTGACAAAAAAGGTGCGCGGGGTAGGAGATGGTTGAACACTTGACATGCTTATTACTTTTTAAGGAGCGTGTTGGTGACAGCCGGCAAAGTCCTGTGGCTCCCTGTGGCCCTAGGGAGCCAGGGCAGTCAAAGGGACACTGAGGACCACTCTCCACTGCTTTTTATCTGCACAGCCTCAGAATTTAGAATAGCACAGGAAGAAAAGACAAAGGAAAAAAAAAAGAGCAGAAGAAAGTCCAAGGGTTGAGATGAAAAGTGAATAAACAAACACCCAGGAACCATCACACACATGTAAGAATCAGTTACTGTAAATCTTATAGGATTTTGAGGGCGTCTTAGACACTATATTTTTACATTTTAAATTCCACTTGTTTGTTTATTCAGAGTCTCTAAACACCATAAAGTTATTATTAAAATTCTTCACAGACTTGAGAGTGGTGACATAGGCTTTTAATTCCAGCTACACAAGAGGCAGAGACAGCAGGATTAAGGCTCAAGGCAATATTTGGCAAGTTACCAAGAACAAAATTGATGAAACAACAAGAACCCCCAATCTTGTGAACCTGACTCATCCTTGGGGTCCATCTAACTCTAATGGCAAAAACAGTAAGATCCTAAGTTCAACACCAGCCTGGGAAAAATTAACACAAGATATCTGAAAATTAAACCACTGCCAAAAATAAAATACAATAATAAACAAATAAAACCATCCACCTACCCAAAATAATAAAATAAATCAAAACAACCCTCCTTCCATCAAACTCTCAGTTTACTGTCAGAACACCCCAGTGGGAAAGATGAGAAAGAACAATGGTCATCTTTACTTCCACACTGACTTTCTGCTGTGATTTCCATTGCCATTTGCTTTTTCTAGTGCACACCTCAGCCTTTTTAGAGGGAACCCGCCAAGGCTAGGGAAATGGTGCAACACTGACCAGAAACATTCTGTTGTGGAGTAGATCATGTATTCATGATTTTCCAGCAGTCTGGAGAATTCAGCAATCTTACATGCAAACTTTTGATTTCCTCCCATAACAAGCTGCACCACTGGGGCCTCCACAGAAAGCTCAGGCTAGGAGCAGCGGATGCAGACACGACTGTGTGAGAGTCCAAGAAAAAGGGGGAAATTTAAAGGTTTAATAAAAGTTTTAAATTTTAATGTAGCTAAAATTTCCTCATCTTTTCCCTTTAGGATAGGTACTTGGCAAAAATTTCCCTCTGGATCCCAAGATTATAAATTTTTTTCTCACTATTTTATCTAAGGATTCTGAAGTTTTGCTTTTGTATGAATGATTTTAATCCACTGGGAAATTTCTTTCTGATGGGAGTGATTTTAGAATGTATTTTTATCTTTATATAATTAACAATCAGTTCTGGCTAAATATATTAAATGGTTTGTCTTTTGCTTAGAAGTGCAATTACTAGAAAACTAATGAAATGTAAGCTTTAGGGATGCTTATTTGCAAAAGGTATCTTATACCTCTACCGATAGATTTAATACAGTTATTGATCATTTATTTCTGTGATGTTTTTTAAAATAGCTTTGTATTTTTTTTTTTTTTTTGCGGTCATGGGGCACTCTTCAGCTCAAAGCTACCGCCCTACCATTGAGCCAAGCCTCACTTCTTGTTTTCTAGAGGTTAATTGGAGATAAGAGTCTTAAGTGCTTTTGTGCCCAGGCTGGCTTTGAACCTTGATCTTCAGATCTCTGCCTCCTGAGTATCTAGGTTTACAGGTGTGAGCCACCATGCCCTGCTGTATTCTTTTTTCTTAAGGTAAATATGTGGAGGCATCTGGTATCCATTGGTGTGTGTGTGTGTGTGTGTGTGTGTGTGTGCATATGCAGGGGGGAGCAGGGGTTTTTCCTGAGCACATGCTTGTGTGAGCATTCACCATTGTGGTAGGGAAAATAATGTTATCCCAAATATGTCCATATCCTATTTCCTAGAACATGTAAAGATGTTGTTACCTGGCAAAAGGAAATAATGGAGAAGATGGAATTAAGCAGTAAATTTAAGCTAGGAAGATATTCTGGAATTATCTAACAGACACAATACAAATACAAAGAAAGAGAGATAGCAAAAGAGACAAAGAAACCGAGTTACATTTAGAGACACCGGAAACAAACATAGCTCTAATATACATTTATTTTGATCAAATGAGATTTGAGTTGGGATTCTAGTTCAGAGATGTGAAGAGAATAAGGTTGTGCTGGCTGAAGCACTGAGTCTGATTTCTTATAGTAACAGCCAAAGTGAATACATGGTGTTTACTTGTTTGTTATACAGGACTGAGCTTATTTCTGTGCTTTCTATTGTATTCTATTGCCTCTTTTTTTAAATCTATTGTGCTAATATCAGACTTTCTCAAGTAGTTCAACTTACAATGATTCTTGACCTCAGGTAGAGCATTCTTTCACTTCAAAAACTCTTCTAGAAGGCATTGGTACTTGGCTTGCCAAGTATACACACAAAAACAGCATGATATAAACCAACCACACAAAGCCTGTGTACATGTGATTGGAATTGTCCTACATTTACTATAAAGATAATTCTAAAGAGAAATTGACTTTCAGGCATTATTTTTTTTCATTCATGAACATGGTATATTTGTTCACTTAATTTAAGCAGCCTCTATATTGATTCCTTGATCTTATTAAGAAAATGGTTTATAATTTCTTCATTAAGGTCTTAAAAATCTTAGCACATTGATTCCTGCATACTTAATGTTTATGGACATTATATTTTACTTCCTTTTATTAATAGAATCATTTATCTTCTCTTATAAGTGTTGTTTCTAGAAAGCTTTCTGTACTATGTAAATTGCTCTAATACCTTTTTAGTAGATGATTGAGATGTTCTTATAATTATATTGATTGCAAATGAAAACTAATCCTCTATTGCTTTGTCATTTTCCTTTCTTATTTGTCTATATTGACCACGTCCTTGTGAATATAAACAACCTTAGTTGTGCTTCTGTTCTAAGGTATTCTTTCTTTTATTAAAAGATTTTAAAATGAGGGCTGGGAGTTTGGCCTAGTGGTTAAAGTGCTTGCCTAGCATGCACAAAGACCCGGGTTTGATTCCTTGGTACCACATACTTACAAAAAAGCTGGAAGTGGTCCTGAGGCTCAAGTGGTAGAGCTCTAGCCTTGAGAAAGTCCAAGGACAGTGCTCAGGCACTGAGCTCAAGCCCAGAACTGGCCAAAAAAAATTTAAAATGATTGGGAGGAGGTGAGGGGGAGAGAAATAGGAACAAAAACATGAGAAGGGTATCAATGTTCGAGAAGTAATGCACCTACTACCTGATGAATGTAACTGTAACCCCTCTATACATTATCCCAATTAAAAATATTTTATTAATTTATTAACACTGATATTTTTACATCATATTTCAAATGTCAAGTTTAGCAAACAAGTATTCAAGAATGGAATCTCTATTTTCAATCACTGGCACATAAATTTAAGAACAAAATTAAAATTAAGCTGAGACTTTGTATGTCATAGATACATATTGATCTATACATCAATATGTCCATAGAATATATATCCCATCAAAGATTTATATGTTTATACATTATATTATATCTTCAAGTTCATGTCAATGACCTTAAGTACCTGAGTATTGAGTCATTGGTCTTTTACTGTTTGGATCTAATATCCACATATCAAGGAGACCATCGCTTTTTGTTCCTTTGGTTTTGGCTGATCTCATTCAACATGATTTTCTAAGGTATTCTTTTAAAATTTGGTCACAAGAAGAAAAAGAATTAGTGTGGTTGATATGTAACTTTTATTACGAAAATATTTTCTTTTTTTTTTTTTAGCAATCTTAGTAGTTTTGTTTGTTTGTTTTTCTGTTAATCTTAGGGCTTGAACTCTGGGCCTGGGCACTGCCCCTGAGCTCTTCAGCTCAAGACTACTGTCCTACCCCTTGAGCCACAGTGCCACTTCCAGTTTTCTAGTGGTTAATTGAAGATCACAGTCTCATCATGGACTTTAGTTTCCAGGTTGGCTTTGAACCACCAGTCCTCAGATCTCAGTCTTCTGAGTAACTAGGATGATAGGTGTGAGTCACCGCACCCAGCCTAAGCTCAGCAGTTTTATCATGATAGTATTTTTGTCAGATAATGAAGATGTTAAAAAAAAAAAAAAAAGAGAAACACTGTGATAGTTAGAATCAATGCAGTATGCAGGAAAGATTGGGACAATTTAGAAAACAAACATGAAAGGAAAAACTTCACAAAGACAGCATCCTGACAGATTAGAAATGTCAACTGCTTTCTGACTCTAGGGGAAAAAAAATATGGTTTTAAAACGTTGAGGAGACCAGAGCCCTGTGACCTTGCATAGTTGAGTGCAATGGCCTCTATAAGCTTTGAGGCTGAGAAGTGTCCTGTCTTTTCAAGGCTGGTGGACTCAAGGTAGCTGCAATTGGCTGAAAGACAGGATGGAGGAAAAGAAGAAAAAAAACTTTAGAAAAGAACTTCAAATGCTAAAGAATTTTGAATCTGGTTAAGAGCACAGAGATCTAACTAGAAGCAAATAAATTGGAAGTATGCTAATTATTTGAAGAAGTTTGCTGCCAAGGAATTCTTGAGCCTATCTAAAAACAACCCCCAAAACAAAAACAAACCTGAGTCTTCAGTGAATTTTAAAGCAATGCTCAGGCAAAAAGTGGGCCTGGTTTGTTGAGCTGCTCTGTGGAAGGGCATGCATGAACACCCATGTTAGATATGATTGAGATGGATGAGAAACTGGAAGAAACGTCCCTGACTAGACTACAATGTTGAAGAACAAAAATAAATTCCTACTGTGGAGAGAACAGAATTGGGTTGGTTTAAGGAGTCCCTCCCCGCTTTAATGTAGAGAACCTTCTCAAAGTAGCCTCAAGATAGTTAGATACCTACTTACAATTTTACTTTTTCTTGGTAGCAATATCCACATGAGGTTTATGTCCCTGTTGTGTGATTTGATGATCCCTTGATCTCAGCTCATTGAATTACTTTCAGTGCACAATTGTTCTCTGGATTTCCACGTTGGGGAAAGGGGAATTAAAACTGAATTTGGTGATGAGCAGGAGGGACAGTTGCAATGGCATTGACAGGTATTTATTAAGTCCACTTCCAATGCTGTCTACATTAGAAGACTCCATTGCTCTCTGGCCCTTTGTAGCAATGGAGCTGTGGGCTGAATTCTCACCAAAGGGATGAAGTTAAAAATAATATACATGTCTTTTGGACTTGCCATCAATTCTCCTGCCTAAAGCTCCATAAACCCCTTCTCTTTCTCTCTTAGAGGGATTTAAAGATTTTATGTTGGAATGACTATAAAATCAGAACACAAGATGGCACCCTACCAGCTCATGTCTTCCACCAGTGACCATAGTTGAGAATGAGCAATAGAGTTTCTGTATTAAAATGAGTCTTTGTTTTTCATTTTGTATTGCAGAATAACTTAGTGTAGCCTAATTAATATAATCAATCGACTTTTCTCCATTGGATCATTCTTACTGTCTTACCATGTACTCATTAATATTGCCCTACTTTGAAAATATTTTTGTGGCCTATTTCTCTGCTCCCTCTTCAAAACACAGCTTTGAGATAATTTTCTCTCAAAATCTCTTCTTGTTTGTTCTTCCATTAATTCCCAAACCAACATTCACTTCTCCGTATATATTTTGAATTCTTGGCAGCATTTGCAATGATTAACTGTATCTGTTTCTTTAGCCTTCCTTTCTATCATATTGCTGTTTTTTGTCTCTTGGCTTTAACTTTTAGCTTGACTTTGTCACCTTATCTTAAAACATAGGAACAACTTGGAGCTGCTCTTGGCTGTACTGGTTATAGCTATAGTAACTGATGTAAGTTGCATACATGATTCCAAAGTGTACTGTATTTATACGAATGGAATCCAAATTGGTACATTTGTCCAAAAACTCTCACCTGAACACAAGACTCTTGTAGTCAACTATATACTTGATATCAAGTTGCCTTTCTAACTCAACTTTACCATGAATAAAAGAAAAGTTTCTTTAATCCTGTCTCTTCTTCCCTAAGATTTTCAACTTTATAAATGCAATCAGTGTCCACAGGCACATGCCTAAATCTTGGATTTCTCTTTTACTCTTTCTGGTTTATCATTTCATTACCATTTCCTTACATCCTTTAGTGAGCCATTAGAACTTTCTTATGCCTATTGCAATTTACCAACCTGTAATTAAATTCACTAGCTATTTCTTAGGTTGATAGCTAATCTTGCTGCCTTCTTGTTTGTCTCCTCAAAGTAGGTAGTGATCTTCTGGAACAGGGCTTCACATAATCTGAATCCACCCATCAGAGACTCTAGTTATATCTTTCCTCTTGATACCCTTCCCCAACAGTAAGCTTTATTCCTAACGTTACTCATAGTTTCTCAATGGTTTTAGGGTTATCCTCAATTCAAGTGTTTTTTTTTTTCCTTTAATGTACTGTGTGAAGTTATTTTTTTACTCCTTTGGTTTATCCCCTGTTGTCATTGTTTATTTGTTTTGGTATTCTGTGTCTTGTAGATACATTTATCTGATTTGGGAAAGGGAAAAGGAATAACAAAATGAGGAGACTAAAGACTAAGGGTAAACCAATGCAACCGTGATACGCACAAGGCAATGTATTGGAAATGAACTTTACAACTTGGGGAGAGGTGTAATGAAATGGAGGAGTAGGAGAAAGACAAGGAAAAGATAACAATGTTCAACAAGAAATGTACTCATTTTAATTACAATAAAAATATATGAAAAAAATAAAATAAAATAAAAGCCCCCCCCAAAGAAACGTACTCATTACCTTACTCATGTACCTGTAGTCCCTCTGTATAACACCTTTAGAATAAAATAAAATTAAAGAAATTAAAGTTTAAGAAATGATTCTTTTACAATTCTTGTAATTTCTAACTCCTTGTAATCCTGCTTCTTCTGTTCATATAACCTCACCTTGTAAAAGCAAATAGATAATCCTTCTCTCATTTTCATTTTTACTAACCAATTTCTTTTTTGAATAGCATAAAATTTGGCCAAATTAGCATGGTTTTTTAAATGTGTGACAGATTGACTCTAAGGGGGTTTGATTATTTTGTAATAGGCGATACGCTTCCAGCATTTTAGCTTAAACCATCACCTTATTATTTATTAAAAAAATAAGTCAAGGAACCTCTGGATGTGTAGCCTTTATTCTGAGAAATACCGGGCAGGAGCTAAGTATAATGAATATGGCCAGAATTGAAGAGAGGTTCTCTCTTTGTACAGAGAAACTTGATAAAAACCATTGGATCAAATAATTGCTTAATTATAGGATGTTAGAGTTTGAATGCCACCTGATTATGGTTCCATTTCATTTTTCAGCCAGGAGTGCTGGTATACCCAGTACTTTAAAATGCCATGGCAACCACTGTCTGCTGGAATAAACTCATCCATGGTAAAATGGTTGTTTCTTTCAAATTACTTGGGTAGCATTTAACATAAATTATAACCAACTCCTTGCTCTACATTGTTTCTATTTTCAGAGGTAGCTTCACACTTCAGGCTTTCATTCCTCACTTGACCGTGTGTTTGCCACTCTGCAGAGACACCCCTGCAGAACCTTCTGTAATAATGGCCTTGTTCTGGCATTGGTCTTTATTTGCAACTACTGGCTTTCCCCATCGCCAACACTTTCTCTTGTTCGGGTGCCTGCCTTTTTCCTCTCCAGTCTCAGTAAACACATGGTTCCATTTGCTCAGCCTCAGCTCTCTTATGGGCCAGACATTTCCATGGGCCTAATTATCCATAAGTCACTGAGCTATAATACTGGTATCACTTATTCTTAGATTCTGATTCCTGGCCAGCTCCTACTGCGCAGACAGCCTGGAGTTCAGGCCCAGCCATAGTCTGATTTTCCAATCAGGAGATTTTTAGAGGCTCATATTAATAAGAGGAATTAAAAAACACAGTCACTGCGCAGAGCATTGCTTTATACTCTGTTCCCAGAATCTCAGTTCCTTCAGTAGATTCATCCATACTAACTAGTCACAATTCTGTGTTGCTTATAGTATGTTCACAGATGTCAGCTGAGCTTGGTCACATCTTGATAGCTCCTGGAAATTAGTTTTATTCTCAACTTCTAATATGGCCAACTTACTTGGCTAACATCCTGGGACACCTAATCTGATGTTGTGTTTATTAGTCCTTTACTAGATGAAGATCTCTTAGGCATGATCTTTTATATTAGATTAATAAAGAGTCCCATATAAATGACAACAACACCTCCCTTATTCCTGAAAGTGAACTCGGTATGAGTTTTCTAGGGCTGCCACTAAGTACCATAGAGGAGATGACTGTACAAAAGAAAAACAATACATTTTCTCACTGGTTTGAAAGTAGAATACAAGATCAAGGTTTGTGCAGGACATGATCCTTCTGAGAAACGTCAAGGGAAGATTATTTGTAGGCTACTCTCCATGATTTGTGGGTGGCCAGTATTTCCCTTTCTCTTCACATTCTCGTCTCTCTGACATTCTCTGTTGAATTTCCAGTCATGGTTTATTAGGGTCTATGGTAGTGGCCTCATTATAAATAAATTACTTCTGTATAGGTTCTGTCTCCAAACAAGGACATAGTCAGAGGTAACCAAGGGTAGGGTGGGGACTTCAACATATGAATTCATGAAAGGACACAGTTGAGCTCATTATAGGCCTTTGGTGTGTGTGTGTGTGTGTGTGTGTGTGTGTGTGTGTGTGTGTGTGCTCCTATTAACTTTCACAGTAACAAGAATAGATAGTTATTATTTTTCATATCATTTCTCCAATGATGAAATGTGTTTATTGTGTTGTTTACCTTTGTATATTGAATGATACATAATGGAAACATAAATATTTGTTGAATGATTAAGTGCAACAAATACAAACCTGAAACAAATAGGAAAGAGTAATCAGTAGGGCTTGACCTTCTAGATCTAAACTTAGAATAATTTTTCAATTGCTGAAATGAGAACAAAATATTTAAATATCTTATATATTTCAGGGATATCTAATCATGTACACACAGACTCCTTTGTTTAGGACTATTAAATTATTAAATCAATGGTCACTGCAGGAATGCATATTAGAATCAACTGGAAAACTTTTGAAAGCTATATGTGACTTTTTGAATCAAAATTCTTTGTGGATGATGAAGGTGTGTTTTATACTGTAGATCCTGCAAAGTAAACCTAGGAAGTTATGGTGACAGAAACTCTTTCTTGATGTGCAAAGATTAAAGTAACATATTGAATGTTGGGACTTATTTAGTTCAGGGCTCACGTCCTATCCTACCTCTAATCATGTGCACTGAATGTTTATTCATATACTGAAATCTAATCCTAAGGTGATCACATTTGGAAGTCGCACACTTGGGAGGCAATGAGATCTTGAGGGCAAAAATCTGCATGAAAAACGCTTAACAGACAAGTACAAAGAACTTGATTCTCCTCATGTAAGAATAGAAAAAAAGTTCACTTTCTATCTCAGAAGTTGATCTTGAATGCCCAACTTTCCAAACTGTGAGAAGTAAATCTTTGTTGTTGGTAAGTTACAAAATCTATAGCACTTTATGAGAGGACCCTGAAATTATGACTATACTAGCGGAGAGGAAAAGAACTCTCTTGCTATATAAAGGATGGAGTCACCATGCTTCAGATGTCACTCACCAGAACTTAAATCTTGGTTCTGCTCTGGCTTTGAAGTACATAATTTAGGGTAGTCCCTCAAATATTTCTCAAATGTAGGATGAAAATAGCAATTTCTATTCTGCAGTATTTTGAAGATTGAATTAAATTATATTCTCTCAGTTCAGACTTAGGACCTCTAGATAGAGAGCTTGGAAGAAATATCTTATCCTTTTTGTAAATGTTTTTTGTTGTTTTTAAGGGCCAGAAGTTTGGCTTAGTAGTAGAGTGCTTGCCTAGCATGCATGAAGACCCAGGCTTGATTCCTCGGTACCACATACATCGAAAAAAGCTGGAAGTGGTGCTGAGGCTCAAGAGCTAGAGCTCTGGCCTTGAGAAAGTCCAAGGACAGTGCTCAGGCCCTGACTTTAAGTCCAGGACTGGCAAAAAACAAAAACAAAACTATTTTTAGTTTTTTCAGTTTTTCAGAAATTGTTTTTAGTTTTCTTTCCTCCATATTTTTTATTAGCATCAATTAGTTGTATAGGGAGATTTCATTTTGTTATGCCTATATAAGCTTCATTTGAATAACATTCATGGTTCTATTTTCACTCATACATAAATTTTGACCATATTCACCCTCATTTACTCTGTTTGAGGGATATTAGAAAGGGCACTCTGTGCTAAAATTTTCTGTTAATCACACAAGAACCTCTTGGCTTTTCCAAATACCAGTATACCACCTGGCCACAAAGGTTTCATCTATAGTTTCATCCTCTGTTGTGATTAAAAGAATTTCAAGGCCAGGCGTGGTTGGCTAATACCTGCAATCTTAGCCCCTCAGGAGACTGAGATTTGCAAATCATGGTCCAAAGGCAGCCTGGACATGAAAGTCTATGAGATTCTTATCTCCATTTAACCACCCCAAACTGGGAGTTGACCTGTGGTTCAAAGTGGTAGAAAGTTAACCTTGAGCAGAAGCTCTCAGGGATAATTCCCAGGTTCCGAGTTCAAATTCCACAATGTAACAACAACAACAACAACAACAACAACAACAACAAAAGAATTTCAAATATCGTAAGAACTCAAGAGTGATTCCTTTTAAACTCAGAGAGATTCTCGTGGAAGCTGCCAAGCATTGGTGATGGCTTTAGTAATAGCAGCTAACTTCTAATTTGGTCCAGTTGAATAATTTGAGAAAGAACTATTAGGTGTTATTTCATTATTCTGAATCATTTTTATATTTCATCAGAGGAAAAGTCACCCAAGTGAATTCATATGGAGGAACTCCTTCATAAAGGTTAAAATGATGATTTGTCCTGGGAATGATCTGACAGGGCTTTTTCACCTCCCATTCACTTTTTTTTTTTTTTTTTCTGGAGTCCTACAGAAAATCTGACCTTTTGACCTTGTTGTTTTTTTTTTTTTTACCAGAGCTATGTAGATGAAAAGAGGATTAGCTTGCAACTCACATTTCTTACATATTCCGTGCTCACTGGGCCTGGTTTCAATGGAAATCATTTGCATAACTAAATTTCTTCTTTGTCCCAGTTGTGTTGGGAGCTTCATATTGCAAGTTGCTCCATAGGTGAATTATCTTAATGGAATCAGTGTGTATGAAAAATTAACAGATGAATGTGAAAGTCTAAGTGTATTTTGCTTTGTTTAAAGATGTGATTTAAGCTCATTTGTTTCCAGATTGCTTCTCAATGATACAAATAGTCAACCCCTGAATGAATTCCTAAGTAAAGGAAGGACACTACCCAGAGGAAAAGAATGTATGCCAAATTGTATTTTCTTTTCTTTTCAAAGAAGTGGATGATTTTCATTGTTTGAACTACTTACCATTTCTAAAGGAAGGCTAGAGTCTATGCTGAGCTTTTCTGTATTTTCTGGAAAATTGCGGAAATAAATTTGCCAGCGGGAGCCGTGTTCTATATTAGGAACTGGCAGATGTTCAAGGGAGCACTACCTGGGTGGAGAGAGCCCATTTAGGACTATTCAAATTTAAATCTCCAATTTTAGCTCAACACTCAAGTAAAGCAATAGACCCATTTGTTGCATGCATGCTTGCTTAAAGTCAGAGAAAATATGATATGTCTGATTTCTGCTCTAGCATTATGAACATACCCATTTGCAAATGGGTCAGTATTTATATGCATTTTTGTTGTCGCACAAGTTTAACCTCCAGCTAAGTAACTCAATGTAGAAAGTAGTAACACTGTTCCCACATCCATCGCAGAATATCTTACTAGAAATGCAATTCAGGATTTGGGTTAGAAGACATAGGAGACTGTCTGTATGCCACAGGTGTTCATATGTTCTGTGGGGAATAAGGTGTAAGGTCTGCCGAAAGGAAACTCCACACAGTTCAGGAGAAGAGGGTTTATTGTGCGAGGAAAGAGCAGACTCGCCACCCAAGATGGAGTTGGCAGAGCAAGAGTGGTTATTGTGGGAAGTGAGAGATTATATAAGGGAGGGGTGTGGCCACAGCAGAAGTGGATATGGGGAAATATCGAAGACTGGGGGACCTCCCACTGCCTCCAGGCATGCCAGTTGCCACGGTACAGATGCTGGGCAGGGATTTCCAGGGTGCAGGGGAAGAGAGGCAAGGGAAGAAGTCATTTCTTCCAAGCGGACCTAACATAAAGTAAATGGAGAGGTATTTGAGATTCTTGAGGCAAATCACCCACTTTTCTTTGAAAATATCTATTACTTATTCAATAAAAAGTTCGGAATTTTGTAGTTTATTTGGCTGATTTTTTTAAAGAGTCTAACCAAATTCCAAAGGCACTTTATTTTTAAACACAACTTGGCTACAATGTGGTACTTTACCTTGAACTTCTTGATAATATCTGACAACCAGGCAACTGTGAAATTCTTATTTAATCAATTAAGATCTTAAATTGTCAATTACCACCCTCCTGCAACTAAACTACAATATTTTCTCTTCTGTTTTGAGTTTATTAGCAATTTGTTAGTATGGTTAGTAAAATGGACTAGGGAGTTTAATATGTAATTAATTTATGTCTAATGTTTAATTTCAAAAACATGAATAGTTTTAAGTTGGAAGGAACTTTAGGTGTTTAGTTTGACTTCTTCCTTTGATAAAGAAAAAAATGAGTTATATTAGGTCAAACCATTAATTAATGGAAGAACCTGAAACAGGTCTTAGAGCACTCAGATTAATTAGGATAATTAAAATTCTAGCAAGAAAGAGACCTATCAATAATTTTCCGGACAGTGCCTTATTGTACCAGGAACTTTACTCCAAGTGTTTGTATCCTCTGAATCATGAAGACAACACAGAGATTTAAATATTCCAACAACTTATCATATCAGAATACTTTTATTTCTGCTTTTCTTTTGGCAGGTGGATCAGATGTAGACTATTCTGTATCGTGTTCGACATAACTCCACAGGGATCCTACAAAATCTGATAAGTTCTATAAACTCCTGCTCATCCTCTGATGATATACTATAACAGTAAAATCCAATAATATATTCTAATGCAATTCATGTTTAGAAACTTTTAGTATGAAATATTCAAACACAAATATAGATAACAACCCTATGTATACATTGCCAACAGTCAACAATTAATTACATGAGCTTGATCTTAATTCTAGAGAATTGTTTAAAAATATATGCTATACCATAGACTACTGATTCTCATAATATCTATATCTAATATCTTTTTCTATAATAAAGTCCAGATTTACAGCTGCCAAGAAGAGCAATAAGTTTCCATTATAACTTGCATCTAGGTATGATCATGTGATTCAGTTTTAACCAATGAGATGTGAGCAAACGTGGTAACTAACATCTAGGAATGCTTCTCCTGTCTCCATTCACTTATCTGTATTGTTAATAAAGAAATGAAGCATCTTGGACCAGACACAAAGAGCTTGTCTTAACAATGGTTGAACGCTACAATGGTTGAACTCTACAATGGTAGAGTGTCTAGGCCTCTGGACTCCATAAAAGTTTGTATTATTTTCTGAAGGAAAAGTAAACACTTGATTAGATGTGGTTCTCTAACTTAACCATGGTTAATGGATCTATTGTCCCCAGATCTAAACCAGTGTATTACAAAATCCTATGTTGTCTGAACATGCATATATTAACATCACTTCTGAGATTTCATGATGTTTGTTACATTTTAGCTCAGCAGTTACATTACCCATTATTCCTCTCGTTCCTATTAAACAATTATTCCCTAAGTAATAACTGTGCCAAATGTTGGGAGTACATTGCTGAACAAAAATAGGGATAAAAACCCATGCTTCCACACTGATATTCTGTAGTGGTAATGAATGTCTCCCCATATACTTGAAGTTTTCTAGTCCTCGATGTGGTGGTATTTGGAAGCAGAGCCTTTAGAAGGTAATTAGATTCAAATGAGATCATGGAAGCAGAACTCTCACAATGAGATCAAAAGTGACCCATGACTGCTGCTAATCTAACCCCTAATTCCATGTACGTAGATCTCAGCCCTTCGCATCTTCATCAAGTCAACCTCTGAAGAGACGGGTGCAATGTATTAGTCTCCAAAAGTATAAGTGCTTCATATAATTTAATAAACTTTGACATATTTGGATATGATTTGTATAAAATTAATTTCTACCTTCCAGTTAGAGAGTACAGGGGCTGGATGATAGATAAACAATTGCTTTTGAGTTCCAGCTTCTTCCAAGTGTTTGGCCCAGTGAGCAAAGGGTACACATAAAACCAGTTGAAAAGAAAAATAAATGAACCTCCGAAATGCTTATGCTCTCTCTCTGGAGATGGCTGTATTTCTGTTCTGCTAGGTGCTCGTCTTGGTCTGTAAGGCTCACCTAGAGTCAGACCTGAGCCAAGATTATTCACAGGCACAACCCCCCTGGGAATTTTCTTTCTTTTCTTTTCTTTTGTTGGTCATAAACCTCGAACTCAAGGTCTGGGCACTGTCCCTTAGCTGTCTTTCACTCAAGGCTACTGCTCTACCACTTTGAGCCATAGCTCTACTGTTTTTTTTTTGGGGGGGGGGGCATTAATTGGATAGAAGAGTCTCCTGGACTTTCCTGCTTTGGCTGGCTTTGAACAGTGATCCTCAAATCTCAATCTCCCTAGTAGCTCGGATTATAGATGTGAGCCACCGGTGTCTGGTCTGTGAGTTTTCTTTTGTGGTACATCTAGAGAGTTCCTTGTCATCTTGAAGTTTGTCGCAGGTCTGTGTAAAGGTTTTTATCACAGGAAGATTTGTGGTTTTATTTTTATTTTTATTTTGAGCTTTCTTTTCCAGCAAAACCCAATTCTATCATACAGATATCCCAGGAAATTTCCCGGATGTGAGACTGGACTACAGAGGGGAAAAGCTCTGAGCTGGGTATTAGACAGTCTTTATCTTTATCCCCAATTACTTTGGATACTCAGGAGAAACAGAAGCAAGAGCTTGGTTAGTTTTTCTTTCATATATTTTTAGAGAATCATGGCTGTAGAGCATAGGGTAGTAAAATATGATAAACAGGAGCATAAAAGGGTTGCTTTGTTTTCTTTTCTATCTGACCAGTTGTCAGTCCTTTTCCCATTTCTTTAGGAGCAGGAGAGGACATTTTGTCTCTTCCCCTTGCTGGAGTTTCTCTAGGCTTTCTGATTTCATTTGGACATACTGTTTTCTTCCAGGTTTATCTCTGCACCCTTCCTGAGCCTCTTTCCCTCCTATTTGTTAAGAGAAGGCAAAGTAGAACACAAAGAAAACAAACAGAGCAAGTGGCTCAGGCCTGCAGTCTTAGAACACCTGCAGGAAGGCATTGAGGCTGAGCACAGAGACCCTGCTTTTGAAATAGAGCCCTATGTATCTATCCAAATCAAAGGTGCTTATAAAAAGAATGCCTCTTTTAGATCTATTTTTCCCCCTCCTCCCAGAACCAGGCCCTGCTGTGATGAGGAAAGAGCCCATGAGCTCATTCCTGCTTTGAATGGCAAAAGCTTTACATTGTACCATCTTTTTCTGCTCAGGTTGCTAAAGCCTGCTCTGTGTGTAGTCCCCACAGCCTGGCTGGAAACAATTTCTAACAGTTTCTTGGTTTACTTTTCTTTCATATATATATATATATATATATATATATATATATATATATATATATTTGCTTCCTACAGGAAATCATTATAAAAATAGACAGGAAAAATAAGTCACTTGGGAGCTGGATCACTCAGTGAGAATCATGAATATGTTTATATTTACTTCTAGCCTTGTTTAGATTTGGAAGACTCCCCACCCATTTTTTTTTTAATTCATTAGGTACTAAGGATTGGCAAGTGGGATTTTATTTTTATGTTAAAGTTGTGGAGGAAGCCTTTAAAAACAAATAAAAGCAATCTATGACAGACCAAAAAATATTCAGGGCCAAATGGAATGTGGAGGGAGCCAAGCACACATGATGTGCCAGCTAGGATACAGATGTAAAAAATGAGCTCAGGGTGTTTGCTCAAAAGCGTGAAATATGAACCATGATCCCTGGCAGAGGAAATCAATCAGTAAAATCTATGAAAAGGGAGCGAAGTAGCCTCAACCACAATGTAAACCTCATCTCATGAGGCTGCCCCTCCATGTTTCTAGTGTCTTCATTATATTAGCTTACTAATAATATCCTCTGGCTTTCTCTTAACTTTTCTGTCTCAGCAAATTCTTTTACTAACCTGTGACTCCCCAAAGCCACATTTTGGCTGCCCTCCTCCTGGGACCTGGAGGAATTTCTTTGTCTTTATATCAGATCTTTGGTAATTCTGCCCTTGGATTTAGAAACATCTGTGGATCTCCAGACAGGGCAACTCTCTCGTGAATCCTATCAAATGTGGGAGCTCAGGGATCCATCTGCTTGCAGCTTATGAGAGATAAAGGATTTATCCTCTTCTCTCCATTTATGCCCTCACTTAAGATTCAGATGTGCAGACTCTTCCTCTCTCCTCTCAGTTTTACTTCCAGATCCTCTTATTGGCTTCTTGGAAGACACCATCTCTATCCTGCAGAACAATTATTTCTGCCTTGTGGAAGCCATCTTGCTTCTGGTTGCAGTCAATTGCCTTCTCATATATGTATATACCTTGACAGGGGAGAGTTTTTCAATCCTGAGAGTGACATTTCGTGATTGCTCCTATCATTGAGAGTTCCACTTCAACACTAGAGTCCTTGTGACTCTTTGTCAGAGGTAGTACCCTGATTCGGATGTTTGGACTCCTTTTTCTCACTTTGAATTGCTCCAAGGAACCATAGAGCCCCAGAAATCCCTACCCTGACACAGAATGAGATTCCTTCCTCCCTTTAAACTCTCCCCTTGGCTGAATCTCTGATCCTGGCTAAGTTTGATTCCCAACGCGTAGAAAGAAATGATCAATTATTGCTTCTACTCTGGCATGATTAGTTTATAAATTGCCAGAATGAGAAGCCTGACCTCAACAGGGAACACTTAAACACAGCATCATCTCCTGTTGTAGTTCTTCTAAGTGGTCTGCAGTTCCTTATGTCCATACTTTTTATGTCTCTGTCTCAAGATTGAGGCCTCTGGAAGGGATGTTGAAAGTCTCTGGCTCTATTTCCTGAAACTGAAATTTCTAGATGATATTCTAGATGATTTCCAGTTCTTCTCTGCCCCACTTAGGCTGTTCAAACCAGTTTCAAACCTTCACCCTCCTGTAGCACACAGAAGCAATTTACCTCTAACTCTTAAACCTCTGGGGCCATCTCCTTTCATCCAACTTTCAATCCTGCTCATAAGCCTAGTTACTTCCAAACTTTAATGTCCCCAAACAGAATACTTCCAGCCAAACAATGAAAAGCATCTGTACTCTTTACAAGATTACAGATGGGGAAAACTAGGGATGAAAGATGGATAGATAGATAGATAGATAGATAGATAGATAGATAGGCAGACAGATATCAGAGAAATCAAATGAGAGTTCACCTTGGCCACTGTGGGTTTTCCTTTGATTACATTGATTTCTTAACTTGCATGTTAGCACATTGAATGGCATAAAGTCAAATAATCTCTAAGATGCTTCATGGACCAAACGATCCAGGTTCAAAACAAAATTATGTTCACAGGTATTGTAGACATAGCAATATATTGTCACTTCTAACAGTCTCACAGAGATGAGTGACCCAAGGGTGCAGATAACTATTTCTTGGCGTCTTGAGGCTGTTTCTGCACAGACACAGGTGACTGTGGGCATGTTATGGAAGTTCTAAATTTCTCTTTGCTTTGTTAAAAGGGAATTGCAATGTGTAGCATAAAAGCTATTAGGAATATTTCATCAGAGAAAAATTATTATTTGCTCACATGCCTCCTCTCCCAGGATATGGTAATCCTGGTCTCAGGGTTGTAGACAGACAACTAGGAAGAATAATAGGGTTTACTCCTGTGAATCTGCATTAAAAAAAATAACATAGAGTTCTGCCCAAACAGTTGAAGCAAGGTAGAAGTGACAAGGTAACTACTTCAGTGTGAAGGTCAGAAAGATTTCTTTGGGCATGCAGAATGAGATGGGGATGGAAGGAGGAAGCTCGTCATTGCCAGAGACCAGGAAAGGCATACCAGGTGGAGGGATAAACCCAAACACAAATTCTGTAAGGAGGAAGACCATAAACCTGGCTTTTTTCATGACCTGCAGTGATACCAGAATGGACATAGCATGGATGAGAAGAAAGTGATGAAAGGTTGTAAAAGGAGATCATAGAAGGAGCCTGATCCCAGATAGGTTAGTAGACCAGGAAAACTGTTTAGACAAGAGTCTTCACAATGCTTGGCCCCTAAATAGCTAGAGTGAGGGTATTGTCTTCAAAAGTTAGGCATAAACAAGTTGGTTCCTCCCAAAACCTGAGGGATGGAGGTGAAAATTTCACCAAATATTTCTGTGCCAGACAGTTTCCATAGTTGAGAACACAAGCCTACGTCCAATGAAAATCCTGGGGGAGGAACCTCCCCCTTCCCCTCCCCCTCCCCCACCACCCTCCTTCCAGGAGTCTTCAGAGGAATCTCAACCAGTTGCTAGAAGTGAGAACATGACAAGAGATAGCCATTAGGTACGCAAGAAATCTTAAAATAGATCCAGTTAGAGATGCAAATTCATTTCTGGGCAGCAATTCCCAATGTCTGCAAGCTTAAAAAGATTCCTCTGGGAGGAAATGGGGGAAGGAGAAAAGGAAGGCAAAGCAGATGGTGCAGCGAATAGGATCTGAACCCTGCAGGCTAGTCCAACAAAGACAGCCTTAATTAAGGAGAAAATTAAAAGCCCCAACTAACAAATGCAATTGCTTTCTATGATTAAGAATAGTATTCTTCCACTGATGAATTAACAGATCCATCCTGGCCTATTTGGGCTGAGAAGGAAAGAACTGTGTTTCCTTTCTTATTTACAATGTCCCTTCAAATTGTTCACAGGATGTTTCCTGGGACTTCAAGGCAGGTGAATATTCCAGATGAGAAGTAATTACAGCTCTTGCTTTCCAGCTGTCCCAGTGGCACCTCATAGGGTTAATTGGCTCTGCTATGCCAGTGTGTGTTCTTGAGGCTTTGGCCATCAAGCCAGCTCTCCTCCTTGGGAGAATTTTCACAGTCCAACAAGCTGTGCACATTTAGGTTATCTCCACATGTAGGACTACCATCAGGCAACCATCGATCTCCAAGCTTCTGTAGCTACCTCGGCTGGTTGTCTGTGGAGTTAAAGAGGGCTGGTTGTTCATTAGCATTTGTGACATTTTCATTAGCCTTACGGAGGCCTATCTAAAATATCTCATACCCCCAGAGGACGTCAAATCCATTGAGTGCCATAGGAGATGATTGGGAAAATTTTTCCCTGGCTCATTTAGGCTCTAGTTAGGAAACAAAAGGAGCATCCAATATATTTCAAGATGATAGCAGTGACTGTCTTTGAAAAGCTGACTCTGCAAGGTTTGGGAAAGATCCTTTTTATTGAAACACATAAAGGGGTTACAGTTAAATTCGCCAGAGAGTGGGTGCATTACTTTTCACACATTGATAACCCCTTCTCATGTTTTATTTTTGCTAGTCCTGGGCTTGAACTCAGGGCTTGAGCACTGTCCTTGGACTTTCTTAAGGCTGGAGCTCTGCCACTTGAGCCACAGCACCACTTCTAGCTTTTTTCTACGAATGTGGTACTGAGGAATCGGACCCAGTTCTTTGTGGATGCTAGGCAAGCACTCTACTACTAGGCCAAACTCCCTGCCCCCTTCTAATGTTTTTTGTCCCCATTTCCCTCCCCCCACCATCTCCCAATCATGTTGTTTTCCCCCTTCCCTTGGGAAAAGATATTTGAAAGCCATTTTATAATGGGATCTTTCAAACACACAGCAAAGGATCAAGAGACATCATGCTTTCACACATCCATTGTGTAGAATCTACTGTGAACACCTTCCCACTTTTCTTTGCCTATTTTCTCCATCTTTGTTTTCCCTTTGTCATTTTCAGGTCTCCAATTGCCTTATCTTTAAATTCTTTTTGGCATATCTGCAGTAGCTAAAAACATATTTCCCATCATCACTGCTGTGCTCTCAGTGGCAATCTCAGGGAGACAAACTCGGGTGGAAAGAGACACCTTTTTTTTTTGAGAGTAGCTGTAGGGTGAGGATATGCATGAGAGAAGGCACGGAAAAAATGAGACTTGGTAGACAGCCGAACCTATGGAAGGCTACAAATGTGAGCACTTTTTACCAGAATCCAGAGGGAAAACTCTGGGATTGTATATGCCTAGGATTATATAATCTTATGGGATTTTGCCTTCTCAGAGGATGGACATATTAAATGGGATATCCTTGGGATGTGGGTAGAACTTGGGAAGGGAGGGGGGGAGGTGCATGGCATCAGCAGAGAGTGAAATAAGAGCAATTTCACTGTGTGTCACTTCTCCCATTGGTGGAATCATACCAATTCAGGAAGCTGAGATCCAAAGACTGTGATTCAAAGTCTTGGAGACTCCTATTTCAAACTAGCTACTGAAATGAGCTGGAGCTCCAAGTAGTAGAGTACTAAAGCTAAGAGATATCTCCTCCTTGAACACACACACACACACACACACACACACACACACACACACACACACGGGCCTTCATTTCTGAAAGGGAATCCAGTATGTTCGTCATAACATCCATATAGAAACCTTGATACATAAGGCCATATAATGTGAAGCTGATTGAAAGGACCTCCAGGATATTGAAACAAAAGCCATATAATGAATGATTGTTGTCCTTCATGTACTATGTTGTCTCTCATCTCCTTTGCTGTCCCTTGGTTATCTCATATTGGTATAGTATCTCACTTTGTTATCTGATATATTGAATTTATTTATATTTGGTTTTTTGAAATTTGATAGGGAAGGGGGGAAAACCAAGACGGGTGGGGGGTGGGGGGGAGGGAAATGGGTACCAAGACATGTGAAAGGGTATCAATGTATGTGAATTAATGCACCTTCTATCTGGCAAATATCATGTAACCCTTTTACTAATTACAATAAAAAAATTTAAAAAAAAGAAAGAAAAAGAAATGCATATAAAAAAAGAAGTGATGGACATCATAAAACAGCAACAATTCTGGCTTAAAAAAAAAAAAGAAACCATTTCAGCTAATAGAGTTAGCAGTGCCTCTTGTGATCTAGTATTTAAAAAAAATAATGTCCACACAAGGAACTTATGGTAAATTGAATTTAAAGATTCCTTTACTGCAGATCTACTCTGAATTTTAAATATGCAAGTGAATACTGTGGCTTTTTCAGATTGTTCTTAAATGTACAACATTTAAAAAATTATTTGAGCACTCTATTCCTGGTTTTGCATTTATTTCTGTTTTGTTGAGTGTATACATACTGAAATGAAAAAAAATGTCTTGGAGAATTTAGCAAACACTGAAGATGTGGTAGGTTACACTTTATGGTGTTTGAGAAGGTAAAACCAAGACTCCCTTGCCTGGCAAAGAGCTGAATGCTTGGAGTGGAACTAAAGTAAGGCATTTTACCAGTTGATGCAGGCTTTCCTAAGATAACTACAAATGGCCTGAACAACAGAAGATATGTCAGAACAAGATGTACTAAAAATACTATGCATTGTTTCTCAGCCACAGCCATCCACTCACACAGCTTGTGGGTATGACTGTTTATGCACAGTGGAAGTATGGCAGAAATGTGGCTGTCCTTGTGGACACTGCAGTTATTTTCAGGTTGCTGGACAGCCTCCTTTATAATAGGTACCCCTAGCATAGGAAGTTGGTGCTGGAGACCAAAGAATGGTTTAATGAAATGCTTATAAATCAGTGGAATTCAGCTGTGCATTTAGCATGGGGTCAACCACTGGGTTTGATAAGGAAGAGATGCAGTTTGCTTTTTTTTGATATTTTTATTGTAATTAAAAAAGGGTTACATGATATTTGCCAGATAGAAGATGCATTAATTTACATACATTGATACCCTTTCACATGTCTTGGTACCCATTACCCTCCCCCCACCCCCCCATCTTGTTTTCCCCCTTCCCTATCCAATTTCAAATAACCAAATACAAATATATCCAATATATCAGATAACAAAGTGAGATATTGTAACAATATGAGATGACCAAGGGACAGCAAAAGAGATGAGAGATAACATAGTACATTAAGGACAACAATCATTCATTATATGGCTTTTGTTTCAATATCCTGGAGGTCCTTTCAATTAGTGTCATACTATATGGCCTTATGTATCAAGGTTTTGCTCTATTGAAAATCTCTGCTAGAAGAGCCCAACGTTTCTACTGATTATGATGAATGAGGGAAACCATTGAGCCTACATTACTTTGAGTCTGGCTTACTTCACTTAATATGATTTTTTTCTAAGTCTTTCCATTTCCTAACAAATGGGGTGATGTCGTTCTTTCTGACGCAGCATAGAATTCCACTGTGTACAAATACCACATCTTGTTGATCCATTCATCAACTGAGGGACATCTAGGTTCGTTCCATATCTTTGCTATGGTGAATAATGCTTCAATGAACATTGTTGTGCTAGTGGATTTAGTATGTCCTTGTTTCTGGATGGTTGGGTAATTGCCAAGTAGTGGAATTGCTGGGTCATAGGGGAGTTCTATGTTTAGCCTTTTGAGGTACTGCCATACTGCTTTCCATAGTGGTTGAACAAGTTTGCACTCCTACCAACAGTGTAGCAGTGATCCCTCCTGGCCACATCCCCTCCAGCATCTGCTGTTATTAGTTTTCTTGATCCTGGCCATTCTAACTGGAGTGAGGTGGAATCTTAGAGTTGTTTTGATTTGCATTTCTTTTATGACCAGACATGTTGAGCATTTCTTCATGTGTCTATAGGCCATTTCTTCTTCAGAGAAGACTCTCTTGAAGTCTTTGGCCCATTTTTTAATGGGATGGTTGTTACTTTGGAGATTAGTTTTGGAGTGATTCAATTTTTTGAGCTGTTGATATATTTTAGATATGAGGCCTTTGTCTGTTGTATGGTTGGTGAAGATCTTCTCCCACTCTGTAGGCTTCCTAATTAATATACAGAAATCCAACAGTTTATGAAATTTAACAATAAGGAGCACATAAAATATCAGCTCCTTTGGGACATGGCAAAGGCAGTACTCAGAGGAAAATTTATAGCTCTGAGTGCCTACAATAACAAATTGGAAAAATTGCAAACCAACAAGTTAATGTGTTACCTTAAGCTACTGGAAAAAGAGCAACAAACCAACCCTAATCCCAGTAGAAGGAAGCAAATTATTAAAATTAAAGCAGAATTAAATGATTTGGAATCCAATAAAAACTGTAGAAAGAATCAACAAAACAAGGAGTTGGTTCTTTGAAAGAATTAACAAAATTGACAAACCCTTAGCAAATCTTACCAAAAAAAGAAGGAAGCACACCCAAATAAACAAAATCACAGACAAAAATGGTAACATCAAGACAGAAATTACCAAGATCCAGAGTATCATGAGGGAATACTTTACGCCAACAAATTGGAGAATCTAGAAGAAATGGATGAATTTCTAGCCAATATTAACATACCCACACTCAACCAAGAAGAACTAACCCAACTAAACAGACCTATTTCAAGCACTGAAATAGAAATGGCAATAAGAGACCTTCCACCTAAGAAAAGCCCAGGGCCAGATGGATTCACAGCTGAATTCTATAAAGTCTTCAAAACAGAGCTCACACCAATACTCCTCAAGCTCTTCAACGAAATTGAAAATGAAGTTTCTTTACCAAACACATTCTATGAAGCCAGTATAACCCTCATCCCCAAACCAGACAGAGATTCATCAAAGAAAGAGAACTATAGACCTATTTCTTCGATGAACATCAATGCATAACTTCTCAACAAAATACTGGCCAACCGTCTATAACAACTTATCAAAAAAATTATACACTATGATCAAACAGGATTCATCACAGGGAGGCAAAGCTGGTTCAACATACGCAAATCAATTAATATAATTCAACACATCAACAGGAGCAAGGGCAAAAATCACATGATTGTCTCAATAGATGCAGAAAAGGCATTTGACAAGATCCAACAACCCTTTATGTTAAAAGCTCTGGAGAAACTAGGAATCCATGGAACATTCCTCAATATAATAAAGGCTGTGTATGACAAACCCACAGCTAGTATTATACTTAATGGCAGAAAGCTAAAGCCATTCCCTCTAAAATGCAGTTTGCTTTTGAGGACATTTATTTTGGATCGAGGAGGGGAAAGATGATGGTCATACAATGACGCAAAATGAATGAAACAAGTGAACAGTCAGTTTCCCTACCAGTACAGTAGTTTATTATTTGAGCTTTTTTAGAAACTGGACCTTGATTAATGTAACTTTTTTTTTGCCAGTCCTGGGATTAAACTCAAAACCTGAATGCAGTCCTTGGGTTTTCTCAAGGCTAGAGCCTTACCTCTTGAACCCATTGCACCATTTCTGGCTTTTTTCTATGTATGTGGTTCTGAGGAATCAAACCTGGGTCTTCATGCACTAGGCCAAACTCCCAGACCCTATTTTTTTGTATAATAGGTGAGGATAGTCTCTTAATCAAGCAGCTCATAAGTGAAAGGTTGGAATGCAACACAGACGTTGTGCAGCTCCTCGTGGGTATAGATTAGGGCAAGAATGTAGGATGAGATCACAGGATGCTTGACATGAAGGTCAATGGTACTCTTGTGAGACAGAAGGTCCCCCTTCTCTTTGACATGAGACACTCAGTCGGCTTGCCTGTAGGAATTGATGCTATGGAAGGAATGGTTCTCTGCCCACCTCTGTGAAGGAGCACAGGTGGGGATTTTGAACAGATCCTTTCTGAGTGTGGAAGTGCAGCGTAGATCTGAAGCAGCTGGGACGATGTGTAAGCTCGAACACCAGTTACGAGCAGTGCACTTTCAAGTATTAGATGTATAACTTTAGTTTTGGGACCCATACATTGATTTAATAATTCCCGTCTCAACAAGGGGCTTTGGAAATTAAGTCATGTTTTGTTTATGAAATTCCTAGAGTGAACCTGATTCTTAGAAGACACTTGGTAAGTGTTCATTTTCTCTCCTCTGTCTATTTCATTAAGCTTTTGGTCTTTAGCACACATTATTAGTATCACTGGTACTGACTGAACAGGCTTTCCAATAAAACCAGAATTGCTGACCCTCTTCCCTTCCTCACTGATCTCCCAATTTCGGCCATTCCATTCAACAGAAGCTTTTGAAGGTCAGCCATGCACTGTGGTGAATGTTCTATATATTGTAGACAAATCTGGGAAAGCTTCACATTTAATAGCTTTCTGCCATTCAAAGTCTTTTTTATTCAGTAAGGAAAATAACAATATCAGAAGGTCTAATTTACTGGTCAATTGCTATGTACCTTGAAAAAAGAGGAAGTATATTGCGCAGGGATGATTGGACATTGGAAGACTAGAAATTGAGCACAGTCTAATTTGGCCAGAAATTCAGTTAAATTTGTTTTTACCAAGTATAAAATTCAGTTTCTTATTTTTCATCAGTTGATCAGCTCACTTGTCACTGTGAAGGTATTGTCCAAATTGGACTCTGAGAATTTTCCATGAATAGCTTCAGCTCAGTTCCTACAGCTTGTGCTCAAAGAGGAAGAAAACGTACTTTGATTGATCATGTGTGGGTTCTCAAATTAATCCCTGGGGGCAAGAGAATGGAAGAATCTCATTAGTTTGGACAAAGTCATATTCTTCCCGTCCTCCCTAGGGTTGGGTAGACCAGAGTTTAGGGTAAAATGTCATTAGAAATGCACAGAATGAGAGGAGAACAGTGTGTGAAAGGAAACGCTCAGTAGGAAATAAAAATGACACTATTTCCTTAATATCATGAAAGCTATCTAGGTGTAAGTTACTTCTCTTTAAACTCTGGTGTCCTCCTACAAAATGAAAGTTATAACTTTTCCTGTAAGATTGTGGAGAGGAACAGATGAAATACTAGATTGGATAGAGAGGCCTTGCTTAAATTTATAGGACCATGGAGACATTACTTTCTTTGTTGGTGTTAGAGATTTATATATTTTTATTATAGCTGAAATTCAAGTGTTTGAGAGTAATGAAACAGTATTTACTGTCACTCCTTACCATTTAGTGTCTCCATGTTGATAGCTTACCAACATGTACAATAAAATAATGCACGTATAATTTTCCACTTTTTCAGATTTTACCTCCACAAAGTTCATGAGTTAATGACGACGCTCAGTTTTCAGCATTCTGCTGAGGTCAGTAGGCAAGGATCTGGTGGTAAGTCCATCTTCCTTCTTCAAAAGTTCTTCTCAGCAGAATTAATGGGAGTCTCCTTTCCTATGGACCAAGTGGTCCAGGAAGCTATTTGGCTTGTACTACACACACAGTGCTATACCAAGCAAGGGAGGCTCATTACCTCTTACTAGTTTGCTGAAACTGGTGCTTCTCAAATGACCTTTGCTCTGACACATGACTTATGCTAGGTGCATTTTTGGATCCGGTCATCAAACTTCTGGACCATACAAAATGACTAGGTAAAAAGGACTAGACAAAATTTGAAGGTGTGGGTTGTACTAGAAAATATATACGCCAAATGTGCTTGGTTGAAGAGAAGTAAAACTAAGAGCATTAAAAAGGATCCAAAATACAGTTATTTATATCTCATTTCTGCCAGAATTTCCACGAATGTACAGCTTAATTTCAGGTTTACCTTAAAATGTCTCTGCTTAAAGGTAAAAGCTGGGTGACAAGGCAGTAGATAAAAATAAGCAGGCAGTTTTTACAAAGGGAAAACACAAAGCAGAAATCTAGAGCTCAGAAAGCAGGTGAAAAAAACAAACAAACAAACCATGAGTTCACCTGGTACATTTAAGGGAAATACTTGGTCTAAGGTCATGGCCCAAGGGGAGAAAGAAGACAGTGCTCTTCTAAGTAATTAAATCTCAACTTTGTACCTTATTCTGAAGCTCTAGATAACATCAAAATAGAGGTTGGGTGCTTGACTTCACAAAAACGCATCTTCATTTCTGAGTTTGCAGCATCTGCTAGAGAATTCTGACATGAGAAAGCCATGTTGAGAGAATTTTCTCAGGTATGCCTATTTTTCAGGAATTTCCTTGGATCAATTGTTAGGTTCACTTAGGAAGCTGTATGCATATCAATATTATAGGATATAAGTAGTTATTACTTTATAGACACATATAATTCTCTTTCTTTACTATTAGTGAATAGTCTGAAGAACTGAAGAAAAAATAACAGTGCCATGACTTGGAAAAAGGTGAAGCACATTATAATTCTCATTTGGTTTGTATTTATTGATTTAAAAAAGCACTTGAGTATGAGGCTCTAGTAGATAATATATAAATAGTGGTTGATTTGATGAAGAATCAAGTAAAGTTAAATCAAAGCAAGGTAAGGGGGTCTAGAAAGGAAATATTTCAGAGAAAAATGGTCCAAGAGAAACTCTGTGGAGTTTAGTGCTTGAAATAAATCTTAAGAAAAGTGGGAAAAGATTTGAGAATGTGAAGTAAAAAGGTTTCTGGAAGAAAGAATATGATGTACAGATGTCCTGAGACAGGTGTGAAGCTGCTTAAGGAACCAGTAATGAAGCCAGGCTGCTTGGAGAAGACTGAGCTAGAAAGAAGAAGAAATAGAGAAGAGATCATTTAAAGAAAAATCTGGTGGCTTTCATGGGGCCCTAGAGACTTTGATAAGACTTTACATTTTTATTGATCTGCAGTCTATATCCATTGGAGGACTTGAAGAGGAAAATGTCATGATGTGATTTATGGTTTTAGAGAGTTTGCCTTCTGATGTTATATCAGAAGCAAGAAGTAAAGACTAAAGTAAAATTGGAGAGATAGACAGATGACCAGATTATCAATTCAGTGAAGGCTGGGAACATGGCTGGACCAAAGACATTCATGTGATTTTTTCATGTGTAAGTTTGTGAGGTGATAAAAATATAGGAAAGACAATCCCTTCTTGATTTTTACAAGCATATATAAAAGCAAAATGGGCCATATGGTGAACTCAGAGAAAGCAGTTACTAAGATTTTGCCAATCTTAAAAAGCTAGGTCATCCCAACCCTTTTTATCTTCCTGGATTGTTTAACAGTGAACATTAGCTTTCATATTATATTATTCATTGATACTTCAATATGCATTCCTAACAATAAATAAACTTTAAAAAGCCCCCATCACATCCCTCACAAAACCCCACAGTACTAATCTAGTTAAAATTTCTCAATTATGGTCTAAAATCATTGTACATTCATTCAACCAACCTTTTCCATTTTTTCTAGAGATGTATTTTTACAGTTGAGTTGATCAAATTAGTTGATCAAAGAATGTTCCATTATTGCATTTAACTAAAATGTATCTTAAATTTCCTCTCTCTCTCTCTCTCTCTCTCTCTCTCTCTCTCTCTCTCTCTCTCTCTCTCTCTCTCTCTCTCTCTCCCCTCTCTGTTTCTTCCATACTGTTAAATGTCCTAGGTCATTAAGCATAAGAATTCTATATAATTGATTAATTTTTTTTCATAATAGGTGTCACTATATAACCCAAGGTGACTTCAAATTTGCAATCCTCTTGTCTGGAGTACAGGTGTATCACACCTAGCTTAAAAATATTTATTTGTCCTCTAATTTACTAAAAAAACAACAACAAGGTAGATCTATAGGCATCTCTCCCCTTTTTCTGGCAGCAATGGGATAAGAATAATTCAAAGGTGGTACTTAACAACCAGCGGCAACTATGCAATAGGCTGTGTTCAGTTATACTTCATGAGGTTAAAATTGGTAGCAGCTTAATAAGTTTGAGGATGACCCTTACTCTCCAAAGATGCCCACAGCCTTTTATCTATTTTTTTTTAGACAAGGTTGCACTAGGTATCTAAGGCTGGCTTCAAATTCATGAGCCTCCTCTCCAATCTTCCTCCTCTCCAGTCTTCCTCTTCTCCAGTCTTCCTCCTCACCTTCTAGTGATTAGCACCACGTGCAGGTGTACTTTCACAGATTACCCGGCATCACCCAGGTAACCTTAATTAAATCACATCAATCTTTAAAGGCAGAGGCGTTTCTTTTCCCAGCAGCAGCAGAAGAAACTGGATGCTCTAGAAGGGCAAAGTCAGAGATGGCAAGCATGAGAAAGAAAGGATCTGGTTCCCCTGTCTGTGAGATACAAGGGTTCAGGCACCAAAACTTGAGAGCAATCTCTAGTTGCGTAGAGCAGCAACAGTCCACGGGAAGAAGCCCCTCTGTCTCGCCTCTACAAGGTGATCAACAATCTGATCGGGAGTAAGTTCTCAGAGATACAAGTCCTCTAGCTGCCTTCACACCCTGATTCCAGCCTTCTTAAGTCTGGAGTAGAGAAACCAGTCAAACCTGGGTTCTTACCTCACAAAATGAAGAGGTAATACATTTATATTGTTTTAAGCTGCTGAATGTGTGGTTTTGTTACAACAATATTAGAAATGTTGTACAGGTGGATACAGATATTAAATCACTGTTGCATTTGGTAGAAATTTGTTTTCATAAGACTTGGCAAAATTAATTTGTTTACAATTCTCAGTTCCTTCTGTATTGTTTGCTTGGAATACTCCTCTTCCTTTCTTCTTCTCCTCCTCCTTATCCCCCTCCTCTTCCTCTTCTTCCTCCTCTTCCTCCTCTTCCTCCTCCTCCTCCTCTTTTATTTATTTATTTATTTATTTTATTTTATTTTTTTTGTCATGGGGCTTGAACTTGGCCTGGGCACTATCCCTGAGCTCTTCAGCTAAAGGCTACCACCCTAACTTTGAGCCAAGCCCCACTTCTCATTTTCTTAGAGGTTCATTGGAGATAAAAGTCTCAGGTTCTTTTCAAAGCCAGTCTCAGGGCTGGCTTTGAACCTTGATCCTCAGATCTCAGCCTCCTGAGTAGCTAGGATTATAGGTGTGAGCCATCCATCCTGGTTTTCCTTCTTTATTTTTGACTCAGGAATTCCTGCTTGTTAGGCAGGCACTTTACATCTGAATAGAAGTTCTTAACTATGCTGAAAAACTTGTATCAAGTATTTTGTTACTCTGAAATATATTTTGTACTGAAAAACAGGGTAAAAGCAAACTTTGCCTTCATGTACTAATTTTCAGAATGCTGGAAAGTTGTTTTGCTATAATCTAAGTTGACCAATCAGTTTTTTTCTTATATGCCATGATTTCCCTAATTATTATTTATTTATGATTTCAATCACATTTCTTCCATTCATTTCTTTTTGACTTGTGACCAGTGAAAACTGTTTTAACTGCCTCTTTGTGTCTTGTTTGTCAAAACATTCTGTGATTGCAGAAGGGGGGAAGAAATGGAAGAGTAGGAGAGAGAGGGAGAGGGAGAAGGAGAGAGGTGGGGGGAGAGGGAGAGAGAAGGAGGAAGAAGGGAGGGTAGGTGAGAGAATAAAATAGGGAGAATGATTACTTGATACTGGGGAGTCATATAAAGTATTATAATATACATATATAACATTTAACTCAATATTTTCAGCAATACTTTGAAACACTAGTGATTATTATCATTTTATTGTTGAGCAAGGTGAAATAGAGATTATTTCAGAAACTTTCTGGCAGTCTCAAAGACAGTAGCAGACCTTTTTGGCTTCCCATTTATCGTTCTTAATTGTGTGCCTTGTGTGTATTTATTAAACCACATGTATAGATGAATGCTTTACATAAGTTCAGTTGTGGATTAAACTTCATTACCAAAAGATTATTATGCATAGATAAATGTAAATAAGTTATAGTAATTGACAGAGGACCACCTATTGTCTAGTGTAGACAGGAAAGCTAATTTTGCTGGTCTGAAGTAAATAATGAAGAGGAGATTTAGGGTCTACTGTCAGAGGACTTTAAAGCCATATAATGAGTGATTTCAGCCAGCAGAGTTGATAAGAAGAGGTTGCAGGGCCCGGAGTTTGGCCTAGTGTTTAAAGTGCTTGCCTAGCATGCATGAAGACCCGGGTTCGATTCCTCGGTACCACATACATAGCAAAAAGCCAGAAGTGATGCTGAGGCTCAAGTGGTAGAGCTCTAGCCTTGAGAAAGTCCAAGGACAGTGCTCAGGCCCTGAGCCCAAGCCCAGGACTGGCAAAAAAAAAAAAAAAAAGAGGTTGCAGTGCCAGTCTGGAATGTACAGAAGTATCACGAAGACATTACACAGATCTGGTGTGAAACAGAGGCATCACTATGTTCCTTCAGGCCATAGTGGCTGAAGGATGGAATGATTCCTTCATTCTTCATCCGATGAAGAGTAGGCCTCTTCATTGCCACCAGAAGAGCTGCTCCACGTATAAGGAGCCAGTGACAGAGTCAAGCCAAAATAGCTCTAACCACTGTCCTGTGATGCCCCATGTTCTGAGGTGGGAAGTCTTTTCTTTGATGCAGCTGGGCACCAGTCTTTCTCAGAAACACTTTCTGCAGTCAAATGCTCTACCACTGAGCAATACCCACTCTTCACAAACACTTTCCTAGGACTCAAGGCAATCTGGGTTTCCATGGCTTTCTATCTACTCCTTGCTGTCTGGATGAACTTTCTGGCCTCCAGTGGCCGACCAGGGCCTATGATTTTGTTTGTGTTCTGAAACTGATTTTGATGAAGAAAAGGAGATTGATTTATCCCTACAAGATGAAAAAGATTCTAACTATAGCAAGGAGCAAAGGAGAAGAAATGGTGGACACCATAGGAGGAATGACATGAAGAGAAGCACTAAGTACAGTTGTTTATAGTGCCATCACCACTGATAACAGCCATGCTTTCACTGTGGTTCACTACACTGCCAATGCCCTTTCTACTGCAGACTCTGCTGCTTCTAAGTGCTCTGTTACCGTCATTGTTACACCTCACTACCATACCCCTGCTGCCACAGCAAATCAGGTCAGTCCTTGGCATAAGTGTTTTGCATATGGTATTGCATAAACACTTTACAGCATTCTGCTGGGCACAGTGGCTCATGCCTGTAAACTTAGCACTTAGTTTGGCACAGAATGGGAAAAATCATGGTTTGAGCCTGGCTGAAGTAAAACTGTCACAAGACGTTTGTCTTTCCATATGACGAGGTGGCCTGTGCGTTAATCCCAGCCACATGAGAAACGTAAGTAAGAGTACTGCTGTCCAGGCCATCTAAGGCACAAATATGAGACACTGGAAAAGGTTTATAATCTGATGCTGTCACTCAAGGCTGTAATCCTAATTACTTGGAAGATGGGGATCAAGGGATTGTCGTTTAAAGCCAGCTGAGGCATAAAAGTTCACAAGACTTCGTCTAAACCAGTGGCTGGTGGGTACAGAGGTGCGTGTCTGTCATTCTAACTATGTGAGAACTATGGGTGGGTGGCATGGTGTATGCTTGTTGTCATCCTAAGCAACATGGGGAAGCATAAAAAAGAGGATCACAGCCCTGGCTGGGTTGGGTATAAAATGAGATCCTACCAGGAGAATTACCATTGCAAAAAGGAACAGAAGGTAAGGTTCAAGATGTTAAAGAGTGTCTACCTAGCAAGCACTGAGTTCAGTACTGCATTACTATAAGGAAAATGGATTCATTTTGCTCCTAAAGGAACTGGAATGGGATAGTGATTTGTTTTTTTTCATATATTTTTATTGTAATTAATAGAAGGGTTACATTATATTCACCAGATAGAAGGTGCATTACCTTGATACCCTTTCTCATGTCTTGGTCCCCATTTCCCTCCCCCCACCCCTGGCCCTCATCTTGTTTTCCTCCCTTCCCTATCCAATTTCAAATAACCAAGTGGGCATATATACAATATATCCGATAACAAGGTGAAATACTGTAACAATATGAGATAACCAAAGGACAGCAAGAGATGAGAGATAACATAGTACATTAAGGACAACAATCACTCGTTATATGGCTTTTGTTTCTATATCCTGGAGGTTCTTTCATTTAGTGTCATTCTGTATGGCCTTATGTATCTAGGTTTTGTGGGATAATGATTTGTGTAGCCTATGTCTTCCATCATTCCTTCGTCCCCTCTTCTAATGCAGGCCCCTAAATAAAGTCCTGACAATCCCTTCTGTTACCTGAGATTTTTTTTCAGGTCAGTGAAAATCTTCCCTTTGGATCTTGTAAGAAACCATCCTACTATTTAATGTTTGTCTCTAAAGAACTAGAATGAGAATAAATATAGATGTACTTTGCTATTGGGGGAGGGCAAACAGTCGTGCTACAGCTATGTTGTGCCCAGAACATGTGGCTGAGGTCGCTCTGGCCTGTCAGACACAGTGGCTCTTGGAGCATTTCCTTGCTGCACTTGAACTTACCCATCCTTTCTCCAGAAGCAATTGAGCTGGCTTTGGGGACTTGGGGAAAGCTGCAACTTCCCCCAAGAAACTGATGTTGGAAACAGCTTCACAATGTATTAGGATTTAGTACGAATAACTCGTCTGGATTAGCTTGCAATTTACAGTGACCTTTCACCTATGGAAAAATAGAATGTAGCTATATGAAGAGATTTCAGGGGGTCGGGAGTTTGGCCTAGTGGTTAAAGTGCTTGCCTAGAATGCATGAAGACCCGGGTTCGATTCCTCGGCACCACATGCATAGAGAAAAGCTGGAAATGGTGCTGAAGCTCAAGTGGTAGAGCTCTAGCCTTGAGAAAGTCCAAGGACAGTGCTCAGGCCCTGAGCTCAAGCCCAGGACTGGAAAAAAAAAAAAAAAAGATTTCAGGAGGCTTATTTTGAAACGAGTTACTTTAGCTCTGAAGTTTACTGGACAAAGTGCAAATGATTGAAAATCTCAGAACGCCACAAACAACTTGATGAATATTCTTCCTGTAAGGAAATGGCTTTGAGGAATGCATTTCTTGGATATGTGTTAGAGGTAGAAAAGAAAAGAAACTAGTGTCAACTAAAGAACAAACTAGAGTGAATTTGATGAAAGGAAGCTACTAAATATTTAAAAGAGGAAAAAATTAGAAATTTTATCTTTTGTTTTGACTTAGAAATACTGAGGAAGATAGCTAAATGAAATGATGACATAGCTATGCAAAAATTTATGCAAATGAGTACTGTAGTAAACTGGTGATTTACTTTGTTTTGTGTGTGTCTGTGTGTGTGTCTGTGTGTGTACTGATGGGTACAGAACACCACTAATATACCACAAAATTATGAAAAATAAGGAAAAGGATGGGCCAAGGGAGATAAAAATGTTGGTTCGACATAAATCAATATGTATTGTATATGTAAACTGATTTGTTAAATGGTAAAAATACTTAATATTTATTAAATAAAATTAAGAAAAGTGAATAAGGATGAGAATTTTGAAAGGGGTGACATCAATCAAGGCACATGGTGTTCATAAACTACTTTGCCGGATGGCAACTCCTTTGTACAACTACTTAGACAATCTAAATATTTAAGAAATTGTGATTGGTAGAGAAGATCAATTTTGTAAGTATTGTGTACATCTTTTTTGTGCGCTATAAATTAAGTCTCTTGCATTTTCTGAACAAATACTTCACCACTTGAGCCATACCTCCAGCCTTTAACTCTTGAATTCTTGCCTTTCCTTTGGAAGTTAGTGTATCTCATCCTCATGGTACAGATGAGGAAACTGAGGGTCAGAACCATTGAGTAAACATTTTAAAAATGAGCACAGATTAGTTTTACAAGGGAGTTTCATTTTGCCCTTCTTATGTACACAGAATGACTCATCCCTCTATCTCTTCCCCTGCTTTCTCTTCCCTAACTAGCTTCAAAACACTTCCTTGTTCCATCTTTCTTTGCATATGGTAAGTATTTTTTTATTTAAATAATTTATTAACATTGACTTTGACATCATATTTCAAATGATGTGTTTGACCATATTCACGCTTCACCCTCGTCATTCCTTCTTTTCCTTCCCATTAGTTCTTGCACCCAACAGAGCCTTTACTTTCCTGTCATTCATTGTTTTAAAGGTGAATTTTAATTGTTCAAAGGTGTTTTCCCCTGCTTTATCACACACACAGCTACAGTATGTGCTTTAATTGGGTTAGCCCTTTGGCTCACTCAGTTTTCAGTGAGTTTTATTATGCCATTTTCATTCACCAATGCAATGTATTTTAGTATTGCTTACTCTCTAACATTCCCCTTTCTTCTTCTTGTAGTTTCTACAAATGGTCCCATGAATACAAACAAGTTCACTCGTACAGGATCATAAGATCTTGTATATATTTCTGTGTGTGTTTCTCTCTGAGTATTACCTTGATGGATGAGCCATTTTTTCATCACTGGCCTGATCCTATAACTCAGGACTCACAATTATATATCCCCAATCAGATCTTTACCAAAATTAAAATACCACTGGCAACATTATGTATATAATCAATCGATATATTTGCAGCATTCTTTTTCTTTTCTTTCTTTTCTTTTTTTGCCAGTCTTGGGGCTTGAACTTAGGGTCTGGGCACTTACTACTCAAGGCTAGCGTACTGCCATTTGAGCCACAGCACCACTTCTGGCTTTTTCTGTGTATGTGGCTCCAGGGAATCGAGCCCAGGGTGTCATGCATGCTAGCCGAGCACGCTCCTGGCTCTGACTACAGCATTCTTCCATGGAACAGTAGTAGTCTAAAAAAATAAAATGTATTTGCAGGTGAAAAATGAAATGTCAAAAAACAAGGAAATGGACAGAAGATGAGTGGAGTATGAAGGCTGAAGGTACAGGTATTATGAAAAAGAGTGATACAATGGAATTCTATGCTGCTGTCAGAAAAAACGACATCGCCCCATTTGTTAGGAAATGGAAAGTCTTAGAAAAAATCATATTAAGTGAAGTAAGCCAGACTCAAAGGAACATAGGCTCAATGGTTTCCCTCATTTGTCATAATCAGTAGAAACCTTGGGCTCTACTAGCAGAGATCTGCAATAGAACAAAACCTTGATACATAAGG